>NC_134860.1:45256046-45556046 GCF_049852395.1 Peromyscus maniculatus bairdii | reverse complement strand
TCCTGCGATACAACACTGTGAGGTACCCGCTCTGGACTCCACATGTAGTACATGCTAAGGACACAGCCTTCTGAACACGGCTCTCATCAGCCCCCAGCCAGTGTGCCCAATGTAGCCAGGGCCATCACAGAGCGGAGTCAACCGTTTCAGCCTAAGAGCTGGGTTTGCTTAGGTAGCGGCTCTGAGATTCCTAGGCCAGTGCCCACGCTGTGTACCTAAGCTCACTCAGCTCTACTGACCTTTTAGACTGGGTGACTTGTTAGTTCTAGTGGTGGCCCTGTGCCTGTGGGAATGTTTAGCAGCATTCCTAGTTTCTAATCGTAAGACAGCAGTCGCCTCCTCTCTAGTTGTGACAGTTAAAAATATCTCCAGGTGTTGCCAAATGTCTTCTGTGAGGCAAGACCAGGCCAAGCTGAGAAACCCCTGTCTAATGAAATGTTCATAATGGATTTCTTAGGCAGCATCCAAGAAGCCACTCAGAACTTCTGGTTAGAATCCAACTGCCCTGTTTCCACACATTTCATAAGCCTTGTGGGGTAGGGGTGCTGGGAAACATAATTGAACATTTGCATTTATTTATATGAGCGCTTCGCTCTATAATAATATGTCCTGGCTACTGACTTCTGTTTGATAAAATGCCAGTGGGGACACTCAGGGAGGACGGGCTATGCCTTGGACACAGGCCAGATGTTCACAGGATCCCCTTGCCCTGGGCCAGCGTGTTCACAAGGGCCAGCAGACACAGACAGCACTATTCTTTCCAAAGCTATTTATTACTCCCTAGATCAACACAGCCGACACCGGCCCCTCATCTGCAAGGGCCCTTTCAAAGGAGAGTAAATTACCACGATAAGTGAGCAGAAGAATGGCCAGCACGCAGGCTGTTCGAGTCACCTTTAGCTGACCTGTGTGACCCTGACTACCGAGGGTTGAGGCCCCACATCAACTACCCATTCCTCATTTGAAAGGGATTGGGAGGGGAGGGGTCACAGAGACACAGAGCTGGCCAGGCATGTGTTAGCTCATTGCTGGCTTTTGGAGGAGACCCTTTTAAAAGTTCCAGAATCCCTTGGTGTCTCAGAAACCGGGCCCACAAGACAGAAGCTAGGTGTGTGCATGATAAAGCTCACACGTTTTTGCACACCAGGGTTCTCAGCCCAGCTACTCGGCTAAATCACCTGAGAAGCTATAGGAAAATGTGCCACCTGGTGCCACCAATTGAATGGAAATCCTGGTGGTGAAGCATCCTACAACACACCGGCAGCCTCCCTACCCCCAAATGTCAGCAGCTCCAAGGAGACACCCTGCTATAAGGGGCAATCATTTACAGGAGGCAGACATGAACCCTTGCGGGTCACTTTCTCCCTTTAGAAAGCTGTCCCTGACTAGCCTTTTTCAGAGTCACTGAAGCAGGGTGAGGCTGTAGAGACATCCAGTCTGCCAAAGGCCTTGCCAGGTTTTCAGGACTCTCCTAGAACAAAGCCACATAATATTTACAGAAATCACATTATAAGAGCTTGCTGGCTTGACTTCCAGCCTCAGCCGGGCACAGTAGCAACATGCCAAAACCTGATAGTCCCCGCTGAAAATTCTTAGTCCCTGACTTGACAAATATTCGTTAAGTACCTGGTAAAGCTCAGGAAACGGTACCCAATTTCCAAAATGAACCCGTTGCGCACTGTGAGATGGGGCCCTTTGTGCTGAAGCCATCTAGACAAGAGTCCCCGGCTCAGAGCCCTGAAAGAAAAAAAAAAAAAAAATCACCCCCTGCTGAGACGCGATGGCTTTATTGCTTTCTGGCTCACTGGGTAACTTGACCACCTGGGAGCAGATCGGCACAGAACCAAGGAAGCGCATCCAAGCAGGGGCTGCAGAAGGACCCAAAGGCAGATTCTAGACATTCCTCCCATCCTTGGCCAGGCCTGGCTCCAGCCACCGCCACCTACATTAGGCTAAAGGGCAACGAATTCCACCCACGACATAGCCAGGCGGCCTCCCTCACCTCCTCTCCAAGCCATTGCCCTGTTTCAGAGGATAAAATGTACTCTATTGTAACTTGCCACTGAAATTGAAACTGCTCAGGGGGAAGAAATTGGGAACATTTTGTGCTCTGGGGGCCACAAAAGATTTAAAAGTCATTCTTCTGACTGGAGGTCTCATTTAGACAAGGCAGAAACAACAACAAAATAAACTCCTGTCAAATGGATTGTGAAATACGGAGCCATGCTGAAGAGGCAAACCCTGAGGACCGGGAGGAAAGGAACAGGAAGCAGTTTCCATTTGAGAGAAACTGAGGCTCAAAGCGCTGGTGGCGCTGGCTGGAGGGGGGATGGGGAAGAGTCCTCCCTGCTTCCCAGCTCCCGAGACAGCACTCCTCTGCACATCAAGGAACACATGACTGCCCAAATCAAAACTCCGGCGTGTCTGTGTGCCTGAGACCACAAGGGAAGATCGGCCAGCGGTACAGTGGCAGGACTGTAATCACCCCCATCTTTTTACACGACTTCCTCCTGAGTCTTCAGAATTCTGAGAGTCATTCCTCAGGAGAGTTTCCTCTAACCCCAGACTCATTCATTCACCCAGCAAATACTGTCGGATGTGTATTACTGAATGGTACCCAAGTGTTACATGCCTGTACTGGCATCTCCCCTAGCTAATCTCGTTTACCTTTAACACCGAATGATTGTGATCCATTAGCTACCCGAGGAGCTATTTCTCACGGTTTGTTCCCATCTGTCCTTCTAGGCTATTGAGCCACTTGAGAAGAGCAGACGAATCTGACTGGATAAACGTTTGGCTGAAATCTCCAACTCCACCCCAGTTCTCGCTCTCCAAACTCCGCCCTCTCAGAAAAGCCTCTGGGAGTCCAGTTCCTCATTGCTGGTGTCGGTGGCGGCTCCTCCCCCAGGCTGCTAGCTGCTCAAGACCCCGCCTACCATGATGGGACACAAACCTGGGTTGTAGAGGACAGGTAGTCGCCCCACACACACACACACACACAGCCCTTCCTCCGTACACTCCCCTCCAGGATATTTAAGCCTCTCCTTCAGAGCGCCCTCCACCCCACCCTCGTCTCTGGGGGCTGGAGGACTCATCCGGGAGCACTTTGCTCAAATATACCGGGTCTTTTACCTTTTAATTGCCTTGATCTAGTTTACTGCGACGGTGGAGAAACCTATTATTGGGGTACAGAAAACCTATCAATAACAGCTGTACCGTCAGAGTCTAGATACTGCTGGCATTTACTAAGGGCTAGGACAGGTTGTGTGAAGGGAGGAGCAACAAAAGGAACAAATTGTCTAGACCAGGGGCTGGAGAGATGGCTCAGAGGTTAAGGGCTGCTCTTCCAGAGGTCCTGAGTTCAATTCCCAGCACCCACATGGTAGCTCACAACCATCCATAATGGGACTTGCTGCCCTCTTCTGGCATAAAGGTGTACATGCAGATAGAGCATTCATACATAAAATAAATAAATAAAACTTAAAAAAAAAAAAAAAAAGTTGTCCAGACCAGTGCCACTCAATGGAAATGCTAGCCACAAACTCAAACCACACTTATTTTTAAATTCTCTAAAGTTACATTTTAAAATTTAGCGGGGGGGGGGGGGGGGAGTAGGAAGCCAAGTGTAATAGAATCTCAGTTACTCAAGAGGCTGAGACAGGAACATCACTTGATTCCTTGAGCTCAAGACTCACTTGAAAGAGGGAGAAATGAAGAGAAGGGAGAAGGAATTAATTGCAAATTACATGTTATTTATCTTAATATACAGATGCTCCTCCACATATGCTAGGGCTATATTCCAATCACCCGTTGGAGGTTGGCAATGATAAGTTGAAATTGGCTGACTGCCCCTAACCTTCGGAGCATGCTAGGCACAGAACACTGTGGAGTCTCAGTTCCTTGCCCTGTGACCTTGTGGTTACTAGAAGCTGCAGCTTAATGCTGCTGCCCAGCCCCAGTATCAACATTCCAAGCAGAATTCCTGCTGAGGGTGCACTACTTGACAGACTTACAAAAAAGGCTTACTTATTGGTTTTATTCTATGGGTATGAGTGTTTTCTGATTTTTCTGCACTTAAGTGCACCATGTGCTTGCAGACAGGGCGTTACAACTGCAACTGTAGTTTACAGATGGTTGTGAGCCCCTGTGTGGGTGCTGGGAACCGAACCCCAGTCATTTGCAAAAGCAACAAATACTCTTAACTCTTGAGCCATCTCACCAGCCCCCAAAATTCCATGACCTTCTATTCTTTTATTTATTTTCTCTTGAGACAAGTTCTCGCTATGTAGCCCTGGCTGGCCAGAACTCTCTATTTAGACCAAGCTAGCCTCAAAATCACAGAGGTTCCCTGATTCTCAAGCGCTGTGGTTAAAGATGTGTGCCACTGTGCCCTACTGGCACAGATTTTTAAAGGTGAGAAATTGTAAATGGAACCATCATAAATCAGGGACAAACTATCTTCGTTAGTGTCCTATTGCTATGAAGGGACACTATGACCACGGCAATTCTTATAAGGGAAAGCATTTAACTGGGCCTTGCTTACAGTTCCAGACATGTAATCCATTATCGTCAAGGATCACGGCAGGGAGCCTGAGAGCACACAAGGAGACCTGGTAGCTGAGAGCTCTACATCTACATCAGCAGGCAGCAGGAAGAGAGAAAGACACTTTGGGTCCTCGAAACCTCAAAGTCCAACCCTAGTGACACACTTCCTCCAACAAGGCCACACCTCCTAATCCCTCCCAAGTAGTGCCACTCCCTGATGACCAAGCATTCAAATTATGGGGGCCATTTTTATTCAAACCACCACACAGATAATATGTAAAAAATATTATTTAGTTAGCCATCAGGGTTCTGGCCTGTTCTTTTAGCACTAGGAATGCTTGGGCAGGAAGAAGCCTTCACAAGAGGCAGCCTGGGCTACGTGGTAAGATTGTCAAAAAAGAAAAACGAAAAGGTAAAAGTTCTTCATTTCTGAACATGGCGGCAGGATTTCCCATGAAGTAGAGGAAGAGCAGTTTTCAGCTCCACCCCGTCAGCACGACTTTGCACATTACTGAGCACTCTAAGTCTTGGTTTCTTTATACTATCATGTAGACAGCAATGATTCCTACATTGTAGAGCTGTTGTGGAAATTAAACAAGGGTAATGTATGCCAAAAGCCTGGCACAGTTCCCAATGATCATTATTATTGTTATTATTGGCAATTTAAAAATAAGGGCATGCAATTAACCAGGCATATACTTGCATTATTGCAAAACCCCAAACCCTAACTCATTACTTGAAAATTGAGCTTCCCAGAGCCTTTAGAATACTGGGAAGACTTCAGGTGAGACTTTCGGGGGACCAGATGGCAGACAACTGAGCCTCATCACGCTCTCCTTCAGCTGTCTGAAGGGGACAGATCCTGTGGCTAAGACTTCCAAATGACTTATTTTCCTCATAAGAAGTGTGAAAATATTAGTCTTTGTGGCCAGATCATTTGAATGCCCATACCAAAGTCTGTAATCATTTTATCACACAACAAACAAAAAGAAGACAATGAATTGTTTGTCAAGATGACTGACGGCACCCAGCTCCTAAGATGACTCTACCTTTGAACACGCCTGGAGTCTGGGACCTGTGTCAAAAGTACCTGCCGCACTCTCGGGGCTCTGGCCTCTTCATCTACAAATACATCATGTATTTAAGTGAGTACCATAAGTCATAGCGCTTGGTCTAAAGTAGCTGATGACTACTTCCTTGGGGAAACAATCTGATGTCTATGCCTTATAAATGACGTCATGGTGGTCTCGTTTGAAAAGTCTTTTTTTTTTTCTATTAAAGCTAAAAATGTGTTCTAAGTCTGCCCTAATTTGATCATATAGTGACCTCAAATATATAAGGGTGACTTCTAGTGTCCTCCCCACAACACTTATTTTCCAGACAAATATTCCAAGTTCCTCCAAAAAAGAAAAAATTTGACATCTCTGAAATAACTGTAAAGTCTGGGTGTCTGGTGGGTCCAGGAGCACAACATCAATATCATATTTGGAGACTCCAGGTTTGGTCTTGCAAACTACCCATGATATTCACTGCTTGATTGATTAGCTTACTGCCTTCTCCATCAGGTAAAACTCAAAGCCAGCTCCCAGCACCATTAACAAGTACTGTTCTGTTTGAAGGGGGCTGTTGTAAGATTAGTACGTTCCTCACAGTTGAAAATCGGTTCCTGGCCTTTGAAGTGACATTTACTGCAGTCTTAGGGAAGGTTCAGTGGAGGTGAGCATCTGCAGCTGAGGGTGATAAATCAGTCTAAGAGCAAACGATCCCCCAGTCAGCCAGTTCCAGCACCTTATGGGTGGGTGGGTGGAGGTGTCACGTCAATGGTGACAGGCTGTTGAATAGGGACAGTCTCGACCTCTGCTAAGATGAGCCTCCAGCTTCCATTCTCAACTTAAACTGGATACTTTAAGCTACTGGCTGAAGGGGGGTCCCGTTAGCCAAGACATTTCTGGACTGACAAGAATCACAAAGCCTTCCCTAGATGGCATTTGAATGTCTGTTTTTCCACTTCCTTGTCTCGGTAGCCACCTCAGGCAGTGCCAAGTCAGGAGGAGGCTGACATTGCTGGGTCCACACAGTGGCTTCGCACCAGCCACAGAAGGCCACTGAGCACGTGAAATCTGGCTATTTCAAATCAGGATTGCTCTATGTGTCAGATCATACAGGACTTCAAAGATTTCTCACAAAGATTCTCTTTTAATACTCTTTTAGGATATGATGGGGTTAGGAGGAGGCTCAGAGGTAGAGTACTTGCCTAGTACAGAGTAGGGCTCTGGCTTTGATCCTCAGCACCACAAAAGGAAAAAATTGTCTAGTAATCTTTTACCTTGACTAGATATTTGGAATACATTAAATTGAACTAATCACACACTGAAAGTAATTTCACTGATTCTTTTTTTATTATCATTGTTTTTAATTTTTATCTGTATGGATACTTTGCCTGTATGTCTATGTGCTGTGTGCAGAGGCCAGTAGAGGGCGCTGGAGCCACAATCCTCGTGGTCATGAGCCGCCATGTGGGTGCTGGGAACTGAACCGGGTCCTCTTTCGGTAAAAGCAGACAGTGCTTTTTTTTTTTTTTTTAATTACACTCATGATATTATTCACATTTGTGGTATTCATAGATTACATTCGCAGTATTCATTCAAATATATATATATATATATATATATATATATATATATATATATATATATATATATATATATTTAATTTTAAATGTCGAATGTCATTTCTTGAAGGGGGTAGGAGGTCTTAAATATAGGCTTACAGCACAATGGGAGGACCCCGGAGGGCAGAAGTTCACTACTGATGTTTCACAATCTTGCATCTAAGCTGTTAACGCCCATTATTCAGGATACACAGACAAGGAACTTCCCTTAAGCATTCAGGAGGGTGGAACCTGGTAGGGAATTGGCATTGGGAGGATATCAAGGTCAAGATCTGCAAGCAAGGCAACAGTTACCCAAAACAGGGGCCAGGGCCCTGCAGGTCCCCCTTTTATTAAAAAATGAGCTTCTGACTTGGGTTGCGTGGGATGTCAGCAGGTCACCTTACCAGTCATGGAGACGCCTGCCCAGGCCACACAGGTGCTCTGTCTTAGGTTGGTGAGTGCCCCCCACCATTACCCATCTCTGAATACTCATTATCATACCGGCTCAATTGTATGTGAGCTGCATGGTTAATTGCTGCCAAAGATCTCAAAGTGGCACTGGCCTTGCAATCGAATGTGTGTTTGATACAGAAAAGACCAACAGAGGTCCTATCTCACCCATAGCCAGTAGGCTAAAGGCAACTGAGCCATTCCCTTCCTTATCGAGCCATACTGTACGTTGGAATCCTCGTAAGATAGTATCCCAAAAGCAACTGGAACTTGAGTTTATAAATTTATAATTTTCAAAGCCAATCGAGATGTATATAAATACTGAATTAAATTTATCATGCCCAATAGAACGAAAGATTAATTAACTGTAGTAGCTACTTTTGTTGCCAGGGTCTCCACTGTGCTAGCTGTAGTAAGCAATTATGAAATGGTAATCCCTGAAACAGTAGCCGCAGTGTGTGCCTATAACAGCAACAGCGGCAGCAGCAATGTCAAATTCTCTTCTGGATTGTGTGGACATCCACTGGCATGGATACAACTCCAGGGACATGAACCGCCAAGGCCTGTTTTTCTTGATCCGATCATGACTTTGGCTGGCAGCTCTTCTGGAGAATCCAATCTCATGGCTACAGTTCCTAGGCTTACATTAATGCTTGCCAAAGCTGCAGCCAGTGCTTTTAACCACTGAGTCATCTCTCTAGTCCCAACCCACTTCTCTTTAATCCCAGTGCTGCGAAGGCAGACACACAGATCTCTGGAGCTTGCAGGCCAGGCAGACTAGCCAAATTAATGAGCTCCAAGTTCAGTGAGAGACCCTGTATCAAAATTAAGAAGAGAACATAAAAACAAAACAAAAAAACATGAAGTAGGGACCTGTTGGGAATAAAAAAGGATTCAACGGGAGGTGAGTGGGAGGGAATAATGAGAGGGTGAAACTGACCAGAATACATAATATTCATGTACAAAATTGTCACACACACACACACACACACACACACACACACACAAATATGTTTTTAAAAACCAAGACAGGGAGAAATAGAGGAGTGTCTGACACCAGCCTCTGGCCTCCACATTCACTCCAGCATGTGCAGGTACACACACACACACACACACACACACATGCACGCATGCACGTGTGCACACGTGCACACATACATATACACACTCATATACACTCATATGCACACACACACTCACATACACATATATGCATACATACACATATACACATATACACACACAAACACACATATACACACTCACATACACACATATATGAACACACACACAGCATTATCCTTGACATCGTCAAAGCCTGACTAGGGGCCAGAAACTGAATCTCTAATTTTACCAGCAGTGGTTGCCAATTTTGGTTGATTGTACCAGCCCTCTCTTAGTCAAGCACTTTCAAGCACGTGACCTGTCAGAGACACAAGTATGTCTTGGCCTGTGGTGGGGTTCTGTCCCAGTGAACCCACTGGAGGTTGAAAACACCCTGTTGTTGTATAGGCCTCGCCTGCTGACCATCCTAACGTCATCGGCGGCGGCGGCGGCGGCGGCATCTCTCCCTGTGATGTGGTGGCTGACCCGGAAGTGCTGTCGCTGTCGGGGACTGTACCACTGTCACCACCAACCTGGGGAAGATCAGATCGGCTATGGCTTCTGAACCTTTAGAAATTCAAACACTCCATGCCAAGCTGTCATAAGTTGGGAGTCGTCTTGCTGAGAAATGATACTTACCCAAATGTAAGTCACAGACTAAACATTAGTGATGGTTCTTTTAACATCAGAAAACAAAGAACACGTGGTGTTTTCTTTCTACCTCCCAATAAATCATCTTCAGCCTGTGGAGGACCCTCACTGAACTACAAATTACACTTGTGTTTGCATCCTCCCCCTCCGCACTCAGAAAAAGCCTATTTATTTTCAGGCTTCAGCTCATGAATCTTCTTTGGGCGGCTCTTCCAGACCCACCTCCCTCAGGTGGAGCTGAAGGCTGAGCCCCAATCTGAGCACGCCACACAGATGTTACTGCTATTGACTTACCGTGATGAATTGCAAATGTTTGTTTAACCTGTCAGCTCCCAAATCCTGGAGACCCTTTATCCATTCCACCTGTGCCTTGCAGACGGCTCCCGGAGCACAGTATGAATATTGTTTTAGTGTTTGGAGAAAAAAAATGAGCAAACTCATGCATGCAGTTAATCAATACTTTAAGGGAGCCATTGCCTTCTCTGTGGAAGCAGATTCATCCCGCTGCCTCACGGGAAATAACCCACACAGAAAAATGCAATGCAAAAAGCCGTAGACAGCCATGGTGGACTTTACATTTGCGTTTACACCAATCCTAATTTACAACAGAGCTAGAGCTGGAAGCCAGTGAACAGCCTAGACAATCAACAGCAGAGCGAACAGAGTATGTGTGTGTGTGGGGGGGGTGTCTTTTTAACTGAACTTTTTAATTATTCAATTGTCTTACAATCAGGACCCTTTGGCCAAGTGATAATGGGTGGTCTCTGAGGGCTTGGTGAGTTGTCATGAGGCAGGACAAAGGTGGGCAGAGACAGGAAGGTTCGAGAGTATTACAGTCAAAGACTAGCTCTACTCAGGTCTAGTTAAGAATCACCTAATGGAAGCGCCAGGAATTATGTGGCTATAAAAAGAAACTCTGGGAAGCATGGGTCGGACATACGGTGTGTGATAGCAAGTGTCTGCCCTTTGTGAAGTTCAGGTTGCCTGGTTTCTTAGGCACTTTTCCCTCAGCTCCATCAGACACGCTATGATCTTTCCCCAGCTGTCTCCTAGGCAAGGTCACCCTGACCGGAAGAACCCACAAGGTGTGCCCTTCCAAGCAGTAGGGTCCCAGCCGATGAAATAAATGTCACGTGGCCTCCTTGTTGCCACAGAAGCTTCCCCTCCGAAACGAAGTTATGCATGATAGGTTTACCGTCTCAGAGCCAGTTAGCAGAACTGGCCCTGTGGTTTGTTAGAAAGGAAAATACAAGTCTGCACTTTTTTGTTTGGTTTTTGTTGCTTTTTTGTTATTTGGGGTAATGGATGAGTAGCAGTAGCAAGAAGAAAGATCTGATGTTGTTCCCTAAGAGGACTACTGTCAAAGTTAGCTGATAAAAGTACAGAATGCCCAGCTAAATAAGAATGTTACACAGACAATGATAATTTATCACTGTGCCTAATAACTGAAATACTGCACACACCCTCATCTGGCAAACATCTCAACAAGAAGAGGCTCCTTGGGCTCCTATGGGAAGAATTCCTCCCGTGTCTTTGCAAAAATAGCTGAGGTTATATTAACGAAACTCTAAGCCTGAGAATGGAGATGTCTGAGTTCTCTTCTAGCACACTCACTAATGGCTTTGTCATTTTGCATTCTGAATATTTCCTGCCCATCACTGTGTGCCAGGTCCTGGGTTCACTACTGAGGACTCAAAGTGGAGGAGAAAGGCATAGTCTCTGTCCCTGGCCCTCTCTGGCCTCATTTTCACTCCATGGAATATATTAGTTGACTCTTTAGGGACTGTCCTTTGTATGGTGTCATCTAAGCTAATAAATATCTTACCAAAGGAATTTGATGGTCAGAAAATAGTAGACTTAAAGTCAACATTTTGCTTTAAGGTTTTTGGCTTTTTTTTTTTTTTTTGGTTTTGGTTTTTCGAGACAGGGTTTCTCTATGTAGCTTTGCACCTTTCCTGGAACTTGCTTTGTAGACCAGGCTGGCCTCAAACTCACAGAGATCCACCTGACTCTGCCTCCCGAGTGCTGGGATTAAAGGCGTGCGCCACCACCGCCCGGCGGTTTTTGGCATTTAATGTGCTCACTCACTGCCCTTGTTCTCCAAATGCCATCACACTCTGGAGCTGTCTCTCCAAGAGCATTCTGGGAATGAGAGTGCTGAGGAACAGACTTTGGGAAATTTCATAAATCTGGCCTCACATGAGTCTGTGTTTGACTGTTTTTCCTTCTCTGTCTAAACT
Source organism: Peromyscus maniculatus bairdii (assembly GCF_049852395.1). Taxonomy (NCBI): domain Eukaryota; kingdom Metazoa; phylum Chordata; class Mammalia; order Rodentia; family Cricetidae; genus Peromyscus; species Peromyscus maniculatus. The sequence continues at coordinate 45,544,403 of NC_134860.1, read as the reverse complement.
CTCCTTCATCCTCAAAGACCCTTCCAATGTCCCCTGCTCTGTGATACTGTCTCTTACAGCATCTCTCCACTTCTACTCCTGTTCCTCACACCCTCCACAGCCAAGCAAGGATGACACCCACTTCTGCATCCCAGCACTGAGCCCCGGGCATGGATTATGTCAGTGAATTTACTTGTTAAGGAATGACTCTCTAATCAGCTAACAAATTCTGCCAATGGGACTTGGGCCCTTACCTTCTCATCACATTCTTGTGTTGTTGTGGTTGTGAGACAATCGTTTCTTCAATACTGGAAATCTTTTGAGAACAGTGAAGAAATATTATGAATAAGGCATGCCCAGGATATAAATCCTAGCACATGATTTGCTCTGTGTAATCAACAATAAATTGCACTGATATCTTACTCTATAACACACACCCACAAATTATTTTATATAGGCCTCATGACAATATCATAAAAGGTATTATATATAGCCCTGTGGATTGGCTCACACATCCCCTGTTCTGGAAAGCTAACAACCATGTATGCCAGCTGCCTGTGGAGGTGAGATTTTGCAAGCAAGCTGGGTGTCACCCATCAAAAGCATTTCATAGGCTTGGGAAGGTATGAGAGGTAGAGGCCACTGCTTATCCTGTTTCATTCTGGGAAGCATGGAAAGATGGGGTTCTCTGCAGTGGAATAGCAGCCTTTCTCCTGCTTCCTGGGCACCTGAAGCAGAAGTCATGACAATACATTTCTGCTGCACGTTCTTGACCCGACCTTTCCCCTGATGGTGGCTTCAGAGGCAGTAGTTGTCCTGAAAGGCAGTTATGGGAAAAGAAGCAGCTCTGAGAAGTGGGCTTGAGTGATGGTTCCCCGAGCTGTTTCAACAACTGTGCAACTCATTTCTACATCAGACCCCTTTCTGCGGACACACTGAGGAAATTACTATTGCGAAGCCCCTCTCCAGAAGAGAAAACTAAAAGCACAGATCAACTTAACTCCCCAGAGTCCCAGTGCATTAAGTGACAGGTGAGACTCCTAGACAAGATTGCCAGGGCAGAGCTGATAGGAGAACCCAAGAAGAAAAGTCTGGCTTTATTTATCAATCAACAGCCACTCAAGGTGCCTAGTAAAATAAAAACTGGCTGCAAGAAACATAACGTAGTCACAGGATGGCAAATTACACAGCATTAAAAAGAACAGTATACAAAACAATAATAACCAGAGGAGATGATATAGAGTTCTGTAAGACAAATTGCTAAATTTTTATTAAAAAAAAAAGCCCAGAGCCAGATATTGAGGTTAAAACTGAGAGATCAGAGGAATATGACAAACCATAGCCAACCTCACCTTACCAACCCTCAACCTCCAAAGAGATCTACTTCCTGTATACTCACGCACTTCCTGTATACTCATGCCTATATGCCTTTCTGTCCCTGCCATCTCACTTCCTCTCTCCACCCAGCTGCATCACTTCCTCTTTCTGCTCAGCTTTATCACTTCCTATCTGTCTGTACAGACCTCCAGACTGCTGTGGATATCGCTCTGTATAAATAAAATGCTGATTGGCCAGTAGCCAGGCAGGAAGTATAGGCAGGACAAGCAGAGAAGAGAATTCTGGGAACAGGAAGGCTGAGTCAGGAGACGCTGCCAGCTGCCGCCATGAGTACCAACATGTAAGATACTGGTAAGCCATGAGCCATGTGGCAAGGTATAGATTCATAGAAATAGGTTAATTTAAGATAGAACTAGATAACAAGAAGCCTACCATGGCCATACAGTTTGTAAGCAATATAAGTCTCTGTGTGTTTACTCCATTGGGTCTGAGTGGCTACAGGACTGGCGGGTGAGAGAGATTTGTTCTGACCATGGGCCAGATAGGACTGGAGAAAACTCCAGCTACAAATGGCGCCCCATGTTGGGCACCAGATGTAGCGTGAATCTTAAAAGTTCTTATTAATAAAATCAGACCTGAAGCCAGGTATTGGGCTGAATGCTGGAAGACCAGAGAAGCAGAACAAGCCACAGCCACCTCACCTTGCCAATTCCTCAGCTGATCCTGTTTCATCAGACTGGAAGCCTCTGAGTCCTTATCCAGAATGAATCTCAGCTGAACTGCTGCTAGAAGCCTAAAAGCTTAACCAGCTCTAGTTACTGGTCTTCACACCTTAAATACCTTTCTGCTTTCTGCCATCACTTCCTGGGATTAAAGGCATGTGTCACCATGCCTGGCTGTTTCCAGTGTAGCCTTAAACTCACAGAGATCCAGACGGATTTCTGCCTCTGGAATGCTAGGATTAAAGGTGTCTGTGCCACCATTTTCTAGCCTCTGTATCTAGTGGCTGTTCTGTTCTCTGACCCCAGATAAGTTTACTAGGGTGCACAATATTTTGGGGAACACAGTATCACCACATCAGACCTTTATGGTTAACAAGTATTAGAATTTAAGGCGTGTGTCACCATGTCTGGCTCTGTTTCCAGTGTGGCCTTGAACTCACAGAGATCTGGATGGATCTCTGCTTCCTGAATGCTAGGATTAAGGGTGTGTGCTACCACTGCCTGACTTCTATATTTAATATAGCAGCTGGCTTTTTCTTTTGATCCTCAGATAATCTTTATTAGGGGACACAATACATCACCACAGAGTTCTAGGTAAATTCAAGTAATTTAAGTGAAAGAAGCCACTGAGAAAGACAATCACTTCCCCTTCCATATGCAGAAACTATATCTTACAAACATATGTATGCCATGGAAGAAAGAAGGGGGGACTCAGCAGAGGGAGCAGAGAAGAACAAGAAAGGGGTCTAGGGCGAAAGAAGACAAATATTCTATGTCTTCCCATACACACACAAAAGGGGGGAAGGGTGAGGGGGCAACAATGGAGAGTAAGTGTAAACAAAATATGATATACACACATGCACATGAAAATGTCAGGATGGAACTCATTTTGTACACTAAGCAAAAGTGTGTGTGTGTGTGTGTGTGTGTGTGTGTGTGTGTGTAATCCTGTGTGTGTGATCCTATGTGTAATTGTGAGTACCAAGCAGATATCAACCACAGCATCACTCCTCAGAGATTGGCCATCTTGTTTTTTGAGTCAAGGCTTCTCACTTGGCCTGGAACTCAACAATCATGCTGGACTGCCTGGCCAATGAAGATCAGGGATCCATCTCTCTCCAGGGCTGGGATTACAAAATTCATGTCACCTTTGTGGCGGCTGATGCACTTAGCTGAGAGAGAGAGAGAGAGAGAGAGAGAGAGAGAGAGAGAGAGAGAGAGAGAGGTGTTAGCAACTATAAAGCTCAGCGTCAGCCATTATTCTGGTTTCTACGATGAACCAACATGATGCCAGCTAAAATCCTCAATGACCTAAGCTTCCTCTCTAGATCTGTGCCAGTCACAGCCTGATAATCAGCACAGTCGTGACCTGGGGAACGTTAATCTCGTTCCCTTCACACTCTGTTAGCCTAGCTTTCCCCAGCCCATCTTCCAGCAACTCCTGGCTCCTGGCCTCCTCAGGACCAATTTCTCAGGTTGGCCAGGTAGACACATAAAGCATGTTTGCTTTATAACATCACAGCTTTCCAAAGATGAAACGTCTTCCTTCATAGGTGCAGAAACTGCAAAGAGATTTGAGCTAATAGTGTGCTTTCATGTGACTTTCTGACCCAGCTGGGCCCTTCGAAGCATGTAGTTCCCACCACTGCCTGTGCTTAAAGGCCCTTCTGCATCTGCCTGGAGCCGGTTTGTTGTTGTTCATTTACAGATTGAGGAGAAAAGGGCACTACAATGTGGAATGGAGCGATCTCAGGGAAAGACCTCACTCAGCTAAGCTTCCAATTTGTGAAAAGAATTTAAAGAACAGCTTAGGTTCAGGCTGGTGGTACACACCTTTAATCCCAGCACTCAGGAGACAGAGGCAAGCAGATCTGCATTCAAGGCCAGCCTGGTCTACAGAGCAAGTTCTAGGACATCCAAGTTTAGGCAGTAAAGGAAATCATCAAAACCAGAAAGCTGATGAAGGTGTAATTGAACAAGGAGACCATGTTCCAGCCACAGCCAGCAGTAAACTTGGCAGCTTTAGCCACATGGTTCTGGCTTTAGAATCAAGGATAGAAGAAAGGGGTTATGGAACCGATGACTAAGGAAAGCCACTGAGGCCAGATGTGTGGCAGGGATGTCCCTGCATGGAGGCCCAGAGAGGCCATTGTGTGAAGCTGTGAAGTTGAAGTCTAGATTTCCTTTGGAGACTCCAAGACGTTAGAGATGCCAGAGCTGTGGGATGTCTGCCAAGGAAAGCTGGTAACAGGAAATGGAACCAGCCTAAGAGAAAGAAGTATGTTGCAGTCAACAAAGCTAAAAGGAGTTGGAGATCTGAAGAGCGTTTTGACATCAGACATGGAGATGAAGAGTTTGGAGTTTGCCCAGCTGTTTTTAAGTCTTGCTTTGGTCTAATATTTCCTCACTATCCTTCCTTTTAGAATGGTAATGTATATCCTGTGCCATTGTATGTTGGAAGTATGTGATTTTTTTTTATTTTGATTTTACAGGGGATTACAATTAAGAGACTGCATGAATCTCACTTTTTAAAAAAAGATTTATTATGTATACAGTGTTCTGCCTGCATGCCAGAAGAGGGCGCCAGATCTCATTACAGATGGTTGTGAGCCACCGTGTGGTTGCTGGGAATTGAACTCAGGACCTCTGGAAGAACAGCCAGTCCTCTTAACCACTGAGCCATCTCTCCAGCCCTGTGAATCTCACTTTTAAACATCATTGAGACTGTGATAGACTATTGGAACTTTTGAAGATGGACTAAATGCACTTTGCATTATGGTATGGCTACAAGCCTATGGAGGCCAGGAAATAGAATGTGGTGTTTTGAATAGGTATGGCCCTCATAGACTCATGTGCTTGATTGCTTAGCCTATAGAGAGTGGCACTATTAGGAGATGTGGACTTGTTAGAGAAGGTATGTTACTGTGGAGCCAAGCTTTGAAGTCTCATATGTTCAGGCTACATCCACTGTGGCACACAGTCTCCTTCTGCTCCCAGCAGATCAAGATCTAGAACTCTCAGCTCCTTCTCCAGCACCATGTCTGCCTGCATGCTGCCATGTTTCCTGCCATGATGATGATGGACCAAACCTCTAAAACTGTAAGCCAGCCCCAGTTAAATGTTTTCTTTATAGGAGTTGCCACGGTCATGGTGTCTTTTAACAGTAATAGAAACCCTAACTAAGACATCCATCTTTATGTTCTAATTGGTAAGACCGAACTCATAGCCCCACTGGGCATAATGCTTCAGGGTTCTACTAGAGTTCCCTTAACACACTTTGCTAACTGCCGGTTTTGAGTGAAACCTAAAAAAGGGAAGTAGGTTACTACTTTGAAAAGAAGATGCTGGGATTACAGGAAGTTACGTCCTAAATATTGAGCTAAATGGCAGTAGAAAACCCAGTGTCTACTTCAGAGAACTTACAATTGATTTTGTGTGGAGTGGTGGGTTATACTGCATCACTGTTCAAAACACTTGCTGTCTGTCTTACCACACACTTCTTGCTGAGCTTTCATGGACACACTCTCATTGGAAGATTAAACTCTCCCCAAATCCTTGTGTTTGGTCATCTGACTCACTGGCTTGCGGCATGGGAAGCAATGACAAATGGCACTTCTGGGCAAAGAGCCGCTGTGTAATAGTTTCCTCCAAGATGGAAGTGTTCCATCCTTCAGGGAAGCTCCTTAAGTAGGGGGGTAAACAACTCAGAATAGCTTCAGGAAGTCCCTGAAACTGCCCAGATTCTCTAGACCGTGGGAGCTGAAGATGACTGTGTGAAGGTGACAAGAGACAACCTGATAGAGTATCGTGTCCAATAAAGGCTGTTTTCCCTTCTCCTTCATCTTTCCCGCCCTCCCTAAGAGTTGGGGTTCTAATCTTGGCTCTATGTGGTAGGTTTTCAGTTCCTTTTATAAAATTTAGTATACATCTTGCACTCATCAAATGGTTATTGAATGCCATTACCCATATTTTACAAATAAGAGATTCAATGAGAGACTTAATAACTTTCACAGGTCCTAATATTGGCACATATGTATTTATCTCATTTTCAATGTTTGACAATATTCAACAATATTGACATATTACAACTTACCTTGACATTCCCATTTTGATGACTATTTCCAAGTTATGTTTATATCTTTACCACAAACAAGAAACACCCTCATAAAACTATCATTATACATTCCAAAGTCTAACTACATCTGTAGGATAATTTCTTGGCATTGGATTGCAAGGTCAAAGAGAATAGCAATTCAAATTACGGTAGGTACTATCCAAAAGTCTCTGCAGATGTATCCTCCTGCCCCCACAACGTGATGTTGGTTACCCCTTCCCCAGGGCTCTGTCCCTACACAGTTGTGGAACGTCCCTAGCTTGTGCTTCCAGATCGGTGTTCATGAAACCAAGTTCCCTGGCATAGTCCACGGGGCCCTGCCTTGACCAGGCTACTAAGCAGATGGCTGGTTGGTTTTGTCCCTGCTGAGTTAAAAACTTCTTTCTCCACTTCTACACATGGTGCTCTGGAGGAAGCAGCTGGAAGTGGGCTTTGCCCTGCTCTGAACTACCCAGGAATAATTCATCTATCTCAAACGGAACTTGTATATTGATCCAGAAACATTGCAGTAATGTAGCTTTTTCATTGATTATTTGATAATGGGTTATTTCATTTTTATCTACTCCAACCTCTCTAACTCAGACTAAAAAAAAAAAGTAGGTAACTCTGAGCACATAATTCATCTCATTGGAAAGCATTTTGCTTGCCAATTCACATTAGCTCACAGGATGACCCTATGAACCTCCAGTTCATTCACAATAACACAATTCAGGGATGGCTCCTCTAACCTGCCTCATTTTTGTTTAATATTTGGGTAAGAAACTAAAGGAGTACTTGATTTGAAGTAAATTGCTTCTCATATCATCTTGGAATAAGGCAAAATCAAGTCTGCAGCATCTTCCAATGGAGCAAATGCACATGAATTTGCCGCCTGGGTCTCTTAGCCAGCTTACAACAGCAGTCATTGAATTAATAACGATCATCTGGGACTCAGAAAGGCCTAACAGCCAGGGCGCCATTCTGGGGCTGCTGGCCTGATGTTTAAATATTTATTGATGATAATTGGGTGACAGATAGGCATGAGCTGAGCCAGAAAGAAATTCAATCTGCCTTTGCAAGCAAAGCCACATCCCCAGCAGGATCTCCCTTAGGCCATAGGGCCAGAGCACAACAGACTTCAGAGGAACGTGGCAGTAAAGAAGTTAGGTCGTAATTATTTTTCTGGTTAGAAAGACAAACAGTTTTACATCGTGTGCTTTTGTCTGCCTGTTTTATCAGATTATCATCAAAGAGAAGAGAATTTGGAATTCAACCCTCTGCTTCCTCACCTTCTGCATCAACCTCCTACTTCTGTAAATAGCCAAGCACTACCATGCACCAGGTGTTTGATTGGTCTACAAGTCGTTAAGATTTGGAATTCAAGATCTGCCAGGCTCACAAGAGACATATAGATCAAGGGAATAGAATAAAGGACTCCAAATAAGCCTTCACAGCTATAGCCACTATATTTTTGATATCAGTATCAAACACATACAATGGATTAAAAAAAAAAAAAAACCTCTTCAACAAATAGTGCAGGAGATTACTGGAATCCACATGCAGAAGAACAAAACTAGATCCATATCTCTCACCTTGCATAAAAATCAGTTCAGCCAGGCGGTGGTGGTGCACACCTTTAATCCCAGCACTCGGGAGGCAGAGCTAGGCAAATCTCTGTGAGTTCGAGGCCAGCCTGGGCTACCAAGTGAGTTCCAGGAAAGGCGCAAAGCTACACAGAGAAACCCTGACTCGAAAAACAAAAAAAACAAAAACAAAAACAAAAACAAAAAAATCAGTTCAAGGGATTGAAGACTTCAACGTAAGACTTGGAACTTTGAACAATTAAAGGAAATTATAGGCAGTATACTTCAGTGTATAGGCACAGGCGAGGATTTTCTGAACAATAATCTAGTAGCACTGACTAATAGGATTATACTAAATTAAAAAGCTTCAACACAGTGAACGAAATAATCAAGTGGAGAGGTAGCCTATAGAACGGTAAAAAAGGTCATTATTAGCTATATACATCAGATAGGAGATTAATATAAAGGGCACATAAAGAAATGCAAAAAAAATGGACACCAAAAATCCAAAGCTGCTTATTTATGAACAGGTTAATGAACTGAGAACTGTCTAGCTCTCAAAAGAAGAAATACAAATGGCCAACCAATATTTTTGAAAATGTTCGTTAGGGAAATGCAAATTGAAAGTACCTTGAGTTCCAATCTCATCCTTGACAAAACGGCCATCAAGAAAACAAATGGCAACAAATACTGGCAAAGGATGTTGGGAAAGAGTAACCCGCATACACTCCTTCTTTGGTAGGGGTATAAACTGGGGAACCAATGTGGAAGTTTCTCAAAAACTAGAACTGCCATGTGACCCAACTATATCACTGCTGGGCACACACCCAAAGGACTCTAAGTCCCACCATAGTGACACCTGCACAACCATTGCTCACTCCTGCTCTAGTCACAATAGCTAAGAAATGGAACCAGTCTAGATATCAATAGAATGGATAATGAAAATGTGGTGCAAATACATAATGGAAACTTATTTAGCCATAAAGAAATCACGACATTTGCAGGAAAATGGGTTGAAACAGGAAATCATATTAAACAAAATGGCCAGACTCAGAAAGACAGTTTCCCTCATATGCAGAACCTAGATTAAAATTAAATCTAGAAGCTAGATTTAAATTAATGTGTGTGTGTGTGTGTGTGTGTGTGTGTGTGTGTGTGTGTGTGCGCGCATGCTGATGAAATGAGAAAGGAAAACATGGCAGGGTAAAGGAGGGATGGAGAGGGAATAATGGAATATGTGTGGCAGGAAACAGACACAAAGGGGTTAAATTGGAATGAGAGGACCAGCCAAGTGCCGGGAGCCAGGGAAGGGGTTGAGGGAGGGAGACAAACTAGAACAAAGTATAAACGGAAATGCCACAGTGACACCTATTACTTTGTGTGCTAACTTAAAACAAATTATTTAAAAAAATACTTAAAAACTAACAAAAAAAATCTTCCAAGTTATGCTGCAGTAACAACTCCAACATCTTACGGAGTGAAATCACAAAGGTTTCTGTCATGCTCTGTAGGTCCATCTCAGGCATGGCTCTCAGTCAAGGAAGCAGTCTGATGTAAAAGCCTGTCAGGGCAGCAGAGGGAGGAGGAATGCTCTGCAGACTGACATCCTGTCAGCAACAAGGTGTTCTGGCCTGGAAGCCTACAGTGCTGCTGAGTGCCTCTGAGCCAGACTAAGGGTAGATCTGGTTTGTACCTCCCCTGCCACTCACCAGCCTTTTGAACTTGAACTGGCCACTAAAATCCTTGGAGGCTGATTCCTATCTAAAAAAAAAAAAAAATGGGAATAATATAATCTACTGATTCACTTACCAAGTTGCCCTGAAGAATAAATGATATAATAAATATATAGATCCAAGCACATAGTCTCAGTAAGTAGTAAGACTTGGCTTTGTGCTATGTTAAAAGTTCCATGGAAGTTGAGCCTAGTGGTATATACCTTTGTCCCAACACTCTGGAGACAGATGAAGGAGGATCTCTGTGAGTTTGAGGCCAGCCCGGTCTACAGAGTGAGTTCCAGGACAGCCAGGGCTACATAGTGAGAGCCTGTTTCAAAACAAAGAATAGAAAAGCTTCCACGGAGCACAGTGGGCTGAGGAGGACTCTGCTTTTAGTTATGTCTCCTACATTTCACACAACATTCCTGGAAGTGTGCATGGACTGTGCGCACATGCACCTCAACTCGCTCACTGCCAGGGCTGTGCTTTCTACACAGGGAAGGTACCCCGCAAGTGACTGGTGAATTAACGTCAAGGTTGCTCCTCAGTTCTGAAGATGCGGTATCCAACTCTGGCATCCACCACGATCCTCCAGAGCATTCTGTATGAGAGGAAAGGAGGAAGGAGAGTGTGCTGTGCCCAGCACCCATCTCTGCCAGCTTTTAGACAAGAACCAGCAAGTTAGCAGCTAGATCTGGTGGCAGACACTTGTAATTCCAGCTTTCCAAAGGCTGAGGCAGGAAGCTGAGAACCTGAGGCCAGCCTGGACTGCATACTGAGACCCTTTCTGAAAGGGTAGCGGGGTGGGCAGTATTAGTTCTTTTCTCACTGTTGTGATAAACACCTAAGAGCAATGTAAAGATATTGGGTGTACTTTATCCCAGTTTGGGGGTACAGTCCATCATAGGGGAGTCATGGCAGCAGGAGGCAGCTGCTCACACTCTGTCAGCAGTCGGGAAGCAGAGGCAGGGTAGGATTTCCAGGCACAGAGGACTCTGGGAAGAAGAAAGGCAGAGACGCCAGGAAAGGCAGAGCAAGTGGGATGGGCAGTACGGAGATGAGGTGATAAAGCCACAAGGCAGAAAAAGGCAAATTAATAGAATGAGTTAAGTTAAGTTATAAGAGCTAGTTAGAAGCAAGCCTAAGCTACTGATCAAGTTTTCATAATTAATAATGTTTCTGTGACATTATTGGGGAGTTTATGGTCCCAACCAAAAAAGTCTGCCTACAAGCCTCATGTTATAGGAGAAAGAACCATGGCATCATGAGCTCAAAATTTCCTATACATTCCAGGGACAGTGGGAGAGGACAACACCGGACAGAAAGTCCTCCATCTTGTGTTCATGCTGAGGTCATTCCAGGTTTAACTAGAATCTGATCTCCTTGGTGGAGAATCCCATGGAAAATTACCTGCTCTACTCTAGGACCCAAAGGTCAGGATGTCCTAGCTAACCTAGCTTCTGTTGAAACCATCTGTGCATCTGTGTTGAAGCCCCTCCTCACCCCCCCCCAATCATTTGCCTTATTAGCTTCTGTGAAAATCCCTTACATCTGTGAAGCCCCCCTGCAGCTGCTGAGGGAGATGCCAGGATGTGGTTTCTGCCTTTAAAAACCCTATGTTCTGGATACTTAAGACTATCTACCCAGGTCCCTGAACACTTGGGTGAGGTCCCACCTGACTGGAATAAAGACGTTCTATTGGCTATACACTGTAGTTGAGTGGTCCTCTCTGGTGGGCTCCCTATAACAGCAGAATCAGAATTGAAGCCAGACTGTTTTATTTGGAAGCTTGTGTTCTTAGCCTCCTCAGTATGACTTTCACATACAGGCAGTATTTTGAAATCTTAGTGAATGGGAAAGGCACATGAATAAATGCAATTGGTCCACTGTTTAAGATTGTCCTAGGAACTGTATGCTCACTCACACATACTGTTTTACTCCCATCCAGGATCACACCCAGCATCTCTCTAGGAATAAACAATTAACTCACAGGTACACACTTGAGCAAGTAAAGACAGTCCAGAAAAGTGGGGTAGATTCTAACCCATAGGCTGCCATTTGATGTTTATTGAATGGATGAATGGCAAACCACCACCAGTTGAAAGTGGTGGTTAACAACATTCCTTTCATCACGAGGTTCATTGTCCCATGTCAACCCTTTAACACAAGACACTCCTGCCAGACCCCACATCTCGAGCCTCATTACAGCACTGCCTTCTTCGGGACCCAGGAACGGTTTGGATTGGAATGTCAGAGAAATGTCCATGTAGAAGCAAAGCAGGGGTGGTGAGGACCCCACAGATGGGGCAGTGGACTCTATCCAGTCCCACATTTGCTATCAGTGTTAAAGGACCAAGGAATGGAAGACACAACTGAGTACATCTTATTTTAACACACACAAAAGAAATATTTGAATTCTATATTTATGTATTTGTCAAGTAGGACCCAGTAGCTTACACAAACCCCAAGATGTCACAGTTATACTCTGTTAAACAAAACACATTTCTTTATAGGTGAAAAATACATTTAATATAAATTCTCTGTGTGTTTTATATGTATAACCATTAACAGTTACTCAAGGATGAAGTAATAGAACTTGCTGGGTTTCCCTTCCTGAATTCTCAGAAATATTTGCAATGAAATGGGATGGAATTTATTAGAGTAAGCCCATGAGCCATTTCTAAGTCCATAGCTTTATTTTTTTTCTCTCACATGATAACATGAGCTGCAAGTTATAATTTTGTGATCATAAACAATGGTCACTACTTCCAAGTGAAGGCTGAAGGTACAGTAGCAGCTTTCCAGGGTAGGTTAGTGTATTAATCCCTTTGCTGTTGCTCGAATAAATACTTGAGGCTGAAAAGAAAAGAGGTTTGTACAGTTCATGGTTTTAGAGATTGACAGTCCATTTGGCCTCTGGTAAAGGCCCACACAATATTATGGCAGATGGCATCATGGTGGGAATGGGTGTAAAAATGAGAGATTCCATTGTGAGTGGGAAGCCAGAGACGCTAGGAAGGGGTCATGTTGCTCCTTTATAATGACCCAAGAGCTTTCGAGACTGACTCAGTGCCTGCCCAAGGTGGTACCCCCATCACCCATCTGTCTTGCACTGAGGCCCTCCTTTTAAAGGCTCCAGCACATCTCACATTGCCACATTAGAGTGGAAGCTTCCTATGCATTAGTATCCAAGACAGACTATAAACCATAGCAGTGAGAATCCCACACAAGCCCATCAGTCACAGAAACATGTGACACAGCTGCTCCCTGTCTCCTTAGCTATGTTTATAGAGAAAGCCTCAGCAACCAGCGTGCTTGGGGAGTAGTCTGCGGACCCACGAGGACTGTGAATTGAAAACTCCAGGAGACAGAACTGTTGGGGGAGGTCGAGACATATCTAAACACATACGCTCTAAAACAATTACGTAAGTTGTCAAAGCTACCACTTTGCTGTCAATGCCCTTCATGGCATCCCCTGTGACACCACAGAGCTCCTATGGCTTTTGATTGTTACAGATCTTTGGTTCAGAAGAAGTGATGGGCAAAACTTCTCTCTTTGCGCCCGGAGCAGATTTGTAGCTTCCGAGAAGTCATCCTTATGCTTCTGTGGTATTCTGAGCTGGGACACAGAGGCTGTGGTGGAAATGGGTGCCTCCATCACCACCATCCACATTTCTACATGCCCTTTATAGAACACAACTTGTCACTTTCTTCTAGGGAGCAACTAGCTCCAAGTATCAAATGGCTTTGTAGAGACTAGCGCTGGTGTTGGTGACACACTCACACGCTTTGGTGAAACCAGAGATCTCTACCTAGCCTTAAAGAGTGTCATGATCTGGAAAATGTCTTCCACGTTTCCAAGCACAGTTCGAGCTTTCCACCGTTCTGCAGGTGTCAGGTGCTGTGGAAGGGCCTGTGGCGCACTGCCAAGAGAAAGGGGAGAGAAAAACGTCAAAAGGATGGAAAACCTGCACACCCCCGTCACTCCATCTTCTCTGTTGAATGTACAGGGCTGTGGAGAGGTCAGACTCTTAAATTGTTTGAAAATCACTGTTCCAGGAGGTGCCTGTGAGTTGGAGAGATCAGCTTGTATCTAGTGTGACCTAAGACAGAGAAGCAGCTCCCTTACAGAAATGTCTTGAGTGTCATTTGTGAAGGACTTTCCCATCTCAGCACTGACCCTTGGTACCCCACCAGCATCCCAGCTCTCCTGGGTGCCTTGATAGCCTAACAGAACCCTTACCCATTCACCTACCTGAAAAGGAAAAGAAATGCAGGAAAGAAGTCAGGGAGAAAAGAGAACACACAAGTCAGAAAACCACCAAAATTGGGACACCATAAAAAAAATGCTGTCTTGCCCCTTGCTTTCTGAAACTTACCCAGTTACCTCTATAGGGATGGCCTGGCCCAGCTATCACCAATACACACAGAGAGGAGCAAAGCAGGAGAAAGCGGCTGAGGAGATGCTGTGTCTGCATTTAGAAGGCCTTTGGGGACCATCAGCTCATAGTCCTGCTGTCTACCGAGACAGAGAAACCAGACCCAGGCTGAGTAATCTGTAGTTAATTCTGGACGCAGCTCCCAACGAAACAGCAGCCAGACACCCTGGCACCAGAGATATGACCAAGAAAATGTTGAGGACACGTCTCTGTTTACAAGTCTGTGGTCCCCAAAGAACCCTTTAATAAAAAGTCTTCGATTCCAGATACTTCAGTCTGCCTTAACCTTGGTTGTCCCTGGAAATAGACATGCCTTCCTTATGTTCATCCTTAAGCAAAGTAGTATCCACCATGGAGGAAGGGGATTCTCCTTCCAAAAAAACCCAGACTCCCGAACCTAAAAGGATTCTTTTGATCCTAGAAGCCCCTACATGGGAACCATTTTGTCCACATGGCTCCTAAATTTATCCTGTCTCCTTTAGAAACCAGACAAAGGGAGTTAAACAACCCAGAGAGGTAAATCTGTATTAGAGTTGGCAGTAGATGGAGAAAGAGACCCAGGGCTTGGGCAGTGGGGCCTTGGAACTCAGCCTGCCTCTAATTTTTTTTTTTCATGTGGAAACAGGTTTAAATCTCAGACATCCTGGGACATCACCCTGTTTCCCATCCCCCATTACACCCCCTGCAGTTCTAGTAAATGCTTCTCAGACTGGGGCTCCTTAGGAGACTCCACAGAGGTCACGGCTTCAGGAGATGCTCCTAGCTCTGTTCAGAGGGCCTGGTTCCCACACAGCTTCTCTGAGCTGACTGCCTGAGATTTTCAGGTGGATTATGTACTGTGGCTCGCTTCTCTGACCATCAAGGACCTTTTCCATCTTGCTTCTGATGGTCATTTTCCATCTTTCTCTGATCATCGAAGACCTGTTCCCACCCAGCCCGAGGGACCCCAAAGTCGTAGACTAATCCTTCTTCTTCCCCAAATAAAGCAACTTCTATCATACAATTGCAAAGGCTCAGAGTGGAGGCTCCACAGCTTGGAGACAGAAGGCTCTTCTCCGTGTTTTCACTGTAATATCTCAGAAAAACTTGGGGCTATTTTCTAAACTCCAAAGGCATGTGCTGGGATTTCAAGATTCATGAGCTCATAAAATCCTAGGTTATGTCATTGCTGTTCATAAGCCAATTGGAAGAGATCTGAAATATACACCTCTACTAACCCCACGGCTCTTCACAATGAGATAGCTCCATAGTAGGGCCAGTGCGTGACCAAATGTCGAGGTAAGAACCATACAAGGGCAGTGTCCCTGTATGGTTCAGTCTCAGCACCCCTAACCCAGTAGACTCAAAGTTCCAATTTTTATTTCTGTCTGTTGACAAAAACACTCATCTGTCTGGAACTCATCTGTGAAGGATCTTTCGGGAACTTGGCAGTCACATCAGAGCAGAGGAACTCATTCAGGGTGATTAGAATGGAAAGTTACGACCATAACTTTCTAATACCACCAATTCACAGCAGGGATCTGAGATCCCGGGGGACTGAGTCACCATTTAACATATTAGGATGGAAAAACACAAAGCTCAGCCAAAGGAATTTGGATCCTCTTGATGCAATGCCATGTGAAGGCTGAGGGCATGTCTACAAGTGCGCAGACAAAGAAGAAAAAGTGAGGCTACCAAATCAGCACGGAGTAAGCAAGGAATGAAAGATAGTAGCCAATGTCATGGTTTTCACCTTCCTGCTCAAACTTGCCGTGAGGACAGTGGAAATAAGGGCCCGTGCAGAGACCATCCCTTCCACATCAGAGGTACTGGGCTCTGCTTCTTTCGACAGCTTGATATTAAAACGGAAAGGTATAGGAGAGAAGTCTTGAATAGAGTTCAAACAAAACTTCACTCTGAACACTAAAGCCCATGCCGATGACTCCCCACTCTGGATTTCTTTAAAACGTAGGGGAGCCAATGCTTTAGGACATAAAATGAGTGACAGTGAAAGGGAAGGGAGTGGGGGAGTCGGGCAAGGTAGGGAATTTGATGTTTCATTGTGCTGTCTGCCGTTTCCCAACAAGCCTTAAGGAGATGCAGCTATTTCTTGGTGAGTACACCTTAGTCACACATGTCATCGCTGGCCAGACTATAGAGAAGGAAAAGGCAGCATCAGACTGTCCATCCAAGGGAAGACTGGAGAGAGGATGTATTTACCCATCCTCAATCTTGTTGGGTAATTTCTGAGTTGCATCAAATGTCCCATTGTCCTAGAGAAGCCAGGATCCCGCACCCTGTGGCACGATGCTCATTCATGTCCAGAAGGTAGCAGAAGCAGAGACTCAGAGCGTTAGCTTCAGGCATCAGCTTTATACCAGAGCTTTACCAGAATCAATCTTCATGACCGAGACAGTACAATCCTTGGAGATCTGAGAGGCAGTAGATATAATGACAGGACACTTGGCAAAAGGAAACCACTTCCCCTCAATCCCAGACAGCTATTGTCAACATAGCTGTCTTCATCTTTTAACCCATCACCCAGATGGACAGTCTGAAGATTAGTGAGCAAAGGCTCCTTGTGTGTCTACCTCTCTAGGCTGATGCTTGCTTTCCTGTTGCCATGGTAAACACCGACTTAAGGGGACAAAGGGGTTTACTTCAGCTTCCGATTCCGTTACTGACAGACATCGGAGCAGGAACTCAAGGCAGGAACCTAAAGCAGAAACCATGGTCTTTGTCATCACCATCATCTATTAGCTCAGACTATTAGGTACAGACTGAGGCTCGATCATGAGGTGAAGATGGAAAAGGAGCCACTGTAAATCACTCTCTGTCCTTGTCTTCAATAGGCATCCAGGAGAACAGGGCAAAAGTAAAGGGCGAGTCTCACAATCCTGAGAAACCAGGCAACCCAAGCAGGCAAAAGCACCTTGGCCTGAGTGTTGGCATTTTGACTTCAGACTCTCTTATCTGCAGGGTAAAATACAGTTCAGGTTTCCCAGCTCCCCTACAGCTTGGGAACCTTCCAATGGCTGATCCACCTCCTCCTTAAACCATAGAAATAGTCGTCATACATCTTTAGTTCTTTAGAAACATCATGGCCATTCCTAACCACAGAAGGAACAAATGGATCTGATTGGTCGGACTGAAAGGCTTGCACTGTATCTCTAAATCTTGATTGGTGAAAACTGTAACCATAACTTGACAACAAATGTTTGTGATGTTTGTGCTTATAAACCCCAATTCTGCTCCTGCTGGGGCTGTCAGGAGAAACAAGGCTCCTGAGTCTTTGTCCTGCAGCCCTGATCGATCAGTGACCTGCTTATGTGGTGAATTATTAAAATCTTTGGAACCCATAAGTGTTGTCTCTCAATAACTATTGAGGGCTAGGGGTAACAGCATACATAATTATTTTTTCTTTTTAATTTTTCCTTTATTAACCAAACTGTAATTTTGAGCATGGATATACTACTACAATTTACCGTTTTCCTTACACTGTTCTTCTGATAATGGCTCAGACAATAGTTATTTGCTAATCTCTTGTAATCTGGGGCAGCTTTTGTCCTTTATACCACGGACTTTTTTGTGATCATAATATAATTAGATCATTTCTCCCTTCCCTTTTCTCCCTCCAAGCCCTCCCATATATCCCTCTTTGCTCTTTCAAATTCAAGGCCTCTTTTTTCATTTATTGTGGCTATATGCATAAATGTGTATATGTATTCTTAAATACAGCCTACACAGTCTGTATAATTGTATGTGTGTGTATGTTCTGGACCGTCTGGTGGTGGGTAACCAATTGGTGTGTTCCTCCGCGAGGAAGACTGTTTCTCCCATGCCCAGCATTCACTCCTTAGGCACCTGTAGTTCTTTGTGCGGGGTCTACCCACTTTTCTTTATCTACTTTGACAAGTCTGTTGTTGTTGTCTTTGTTCAGCTCATGTTTGAGCAGTCGTGTGGTTGAAACATGGTGGGTGCGGCTTCTGATATTACTAGGAGACACAATCTCACAGCAAACTCACTGATCCTCTGACACAATCTCTCCTCCCCCTCTTCCTGAGTGTTCCCTGAGCCTCGGGTGTGGGAGTGTTCTGTAGATGTATCCAATGGGACTGTGGCCCACAATTCTGCATTTTGACTGGCTGTGGGTTTACCCATGACTTTTTGAAATGTCTAGGTCAACTGTTTTTTTTTTTTCAGAATATCTCTTGATTTAGATTTATGTAATTGTTTCTTCTTGATTCGGTTCATATTTGTCATTTGGGGCAAGAATCTTTTGCAGGAAGTGTTGTGTCCTCACATGACACACCAGAGGTGTGGACTTAGCCACCACTGAAACAAAGTCTGGTCATTTAAGTAAATGGTATCTGCCAGATTTCAACACCACAAAGGGCACCTTTTCTTGTGTAGTTAGCAAGTTATCTACCAGGCAGTACTTTGAAACAGAATATGCTGTTCCGAACAACCTTTCACTCAATGATTTTAGCATCTATTAAAATTCCTCTCCTGAATTATTATGATGATGATTGAAGTGGTGTTTTTCAATTCTACCATTCCTTTGTATCATTAACTGCCATTCCTCTACCAAAGAGGGGGGTGCTTTTCAGGGGCTGAAGACCTGGCTCAGTGGCTAAGAGCACTGGCTGCTCTTACAGAGGACCAAAATCCAGTTCTCAGTACCTACAAGGTGGTTCACAATGGCCTGGAATTATAGTTCCAGGGGATCCAGCACCCTCTGCTGGCTTCTGTGAACACTGCATGCACCTGGTGCACAAAAATTTAATTATTTTAAGGAGGTATTCCCTTCTCTCTTCCCCTTTTATTTTGGTATAAGTATAGACTGATAGTTTTGTTTGCTTGGCTAAAAGAACTCCTTCAAGCTAATCCTACACCCTTCAGTTTTGAGCACATTATAGTGGTACTTAAAATAAAAGCAAGAGCTTGAAGGACCATGAAGAACTGACAATATAAGAAGCTATAAAAATACCAACAGGGACTCATCTGTGGCCAGAACCATGAAGACAGGCCTGACCGCGGTCTGCATGCATGCAAAGTATCTATAGGCAGGCTTAAAAATGCTATTTGCTTGGCAAATAGTCCAGAAGGCTATGGGAAGGTGTGACCTGCTGTAGCGGAAGTGGGAAGCAGGCACAACTACTGGATCCTTACTTGTCATTCTGGCTTCTTTTCTGTTGCTGATAAAAACACTGACCAAAAGCAACAGGGAGGGAAGGGTTCATTTCAGTTACAGTCCGTCACTGAAGGAAGCCAAGGCACGCAAACAGGAACCTGGGTACAGGAGCCACGGGAACACTGCCTGCTGGTTCACTCGGGCTCCTGCCCAGCTATTTCTTTTTTTTTCTACAGCCCAGGACCACAGGCTCAGGAAAGGGTACCACCCACAGTGGGAAGGGCTCTCCTTCTTCTTCAACAGTCCCCTAAAGACATGCCCACAGGCCAATCTGATTTAGGCAGTTTCTCAAATAAGGCTGTCTTAGTTAGGGTTACTATTGCTGTGATGAAACACCATGCCTAAAACCAAGGTGGGGAGGAAAGGGTTTATTTGGCTTACACTTCCACATCACTGTTGATCACTGAAGAAGTCAGGACAGGAACTCAAGCAGGACAGGAACCTGGAGGCAGGAACTGATGCAGAGGCCATGGAGGAGTGCTGCTTACTGGCCTCCTCAGCCTGCTTTCTTGTAGAACCTAGGACCATCAGCCCACGGATGGCACCACCCACAATGGGCTGGGTCCTCCCCATCAATCACTAATTTAAAAAATGCCCTACAGTGTGATCTTATGGGGGTATTTTCTCAACAGAGGTTCTATCCTCTCAGAGGACTCTAGCTTGTGTCATGTGGACATAGGACTAAAAGCACCCCTCTCAGGTGCTGTGGGAGGTCTTTCTGTACACTGTGAATATGTGCTGCTCTTATTGGTTGATAAATAAAGCTGTTTAGCCAATGGTGAGGCAGAATAAGGTTAGGCAGTGCATTCCAACTGGAGAGAGAGGAGGAGAGTGAGGTAGATGCTTCGAGCCACCACCAGGAGAAGCAAGATGTGAAAGTACCAGTAAGCCACAAAGCCACGTGGCAACGCATAGATGAATAGAAATGGGCTGAGTTAAGTTGTAAGAGCTAGCTAGCGAGGAGCCTGAGCCAATAGGCCATAGAACTGGTAATTAATACAAGCCTCTGTGTAATTATTTTATAAGCAGCTGCAGGACCCCAGGCCTGGGCGGGACTGGAGAAACATGTGACCGGAGAAACTTACGGCTACACTCAGGGGACTCTAGGCTTTGTCTAATTGACAATTAACCTAACTAGGACAATTGCCTGGGGAGAGCAGGTTGTCAAGGCAAAGATCTGGGGCCACTATGCAAGGTTACCTCTGCTAGCCCTGAGGTGAGAAAGGCAACCAAGAGGAAGCTGAGCCCTGCAGTTCATGAAGGCTGGAGCAAAACTGAGTCACTTCATTAAAAAATTTAAAAAACCACTCTTCCCTCGGGTGGAGCAACCTGTTAAGGATTGGATATCGGTGTCCCCCAAATTCTAAGCCCCCAGTGTTAGGCTTGGGCTGGGTATGGTATCACACATCTTTAATTCCAGCACTTGGGAGGCAGAGGCAGATGGACCTCTGAGTCTGAGGCCAGCCTGGTCTACATAGCAAGTTCCAGGACAGCTAGGGCTACATAGAAAGAACCTGTCCGAAATAACAAAACAAAAACAAATCAAAGGAGAGGTGTGGGCCCTGGGAGATGAGCACATCCCGAAAGCTGAGCCCTCATCAGTGGGACTGGTACCCCAGTAAAAGGGGCCACGTGCTCTCTTACTTTCTTTTCAGCACATAAAGAGAAGTGGTCTGGGACACCCATCTTCATGGACACGAAGCAGGCCATCTGCAACCCAAAAGAGGTCCTCACCAGAACCTAACCACGCCTGCCCCAATCTCAGACTTCTCACATCCAGAATGGTAGGGAATACACTCCTGGTGTTTACGTCTGTCTACAGAATTGTGTTGATAGCAGACCTAATAGACCAGGAATGCTGTGATTTTAGCTCAGGAAAACCACAGAGGAATCCATTGAGGCTGGGGTTGGGGAGAGGTCACACGTATCTGGGGGAGCAGAGCAGTCCCAGTGAGGGTGTATTCACAGAAGAACTTTGGAACTGGCCTCAGGAAACCCTTGAGGAACGGAGGAAACAGAATGTGGCCAACCACAGTGCTACAAAGTAAACAGCCTTTTACTTACAGGCCGACAGGTTACCTGAAGTTACCACCTCTCCAGGAAAGGCATGGCAGGGGTCTGCCGGCCTCGAGGCCAACTAGGCACTCACTGGTTGGTATTACAGGCCTGAAACGTGGTCTGGCAATTCTTTCCACCAGGCAGAATGGAAATGAAGACAGATGGAATCTCAGAATAACGGAAAGAGAGAAGAACAAATTCCCATAAGAAGAAAAGTGGGGATGAGATGAACTAGAAATATCCAGCGTAGTATGCAAAGTATCCGAACAGGCCAACCTCAGAGGCCCCCAGGGGAGTCACATGGAACTTTGCAGGCCAATTGCAGGCTCAGATGGCGATGGGATGGGATGGGGAGGGTGAGGCACCCCAGAGGAAACAGAAACCACCACAGGTAGAGCTCCACAGGCAAGAAGTCAGAGTAGAAAAAGGCTGTTGAGCCGACATGCTGGTGACAGAGGAAGCTGCCTTTGTGTGACCAAAGCTCTAACCTCAATGAGGAGGGCAGCCAGCCCTGAAAACAAACCTCTGTTTACCTATGCTACGTCCCCAAGCATCACTTAAAAAAAAAGACTTTCCTTCCAGGACTGAGTTTGCTTATATGCATTGTCTATTACCTCCCCCTAGTGACTGAATATGTGAATGTGTGAGAGGAGCTGGAAGTTAAAGGACCCCATGATGGATGACGATGGTGATGCTGATCATGATTGTGGTGGTGGCCGCGGGGCAGTGGTGGTGAGACTTCTTTTTGCTCCTGTGCTGTGGCAGACCCCTGGGTGTGCTTCTGCAGGTAAGCTCGTGCATCTGGACAGCTCTGGAGAACAGGATACACTCTCCCACCAACACATCTCACTCGGGCACTGCTTTAGACTCGGGCTTCTTCAGCCTTTTGATATCAGAAGTCAATATTCTCATCTCCAAATTCACACTTGAGAACTGTGCAGTCAAGCTCCAAGGGAAAAAAAAATCACAAACATGGGCTGGAGAGATGGCTTGGTCATCTAAGGGCACTTTCTACTTACAGAGGACCCCAGTTTGGTTCCCAAGACCTCCATCAGGTGACTGCTCCAACTCCAAGGGATCTGTGGCCCTGCCTGGCCTCCAAGGATCATACATGTACATGGCATACAAACATACTGTGGTAGTATGAATGTAATTGACCCCCATAAACTCATAGGGAGTGGCACTAATAGTAGGTGTGGCCTTGGAGTGAGTACATCACTGTGTGGTGGGCTATGAGGTCTCCCTTGCTCAAGCTTCGCTCAGTGTGACAGTTCACCTCCTGTTGCCTTGAGATCAAGACGTAGACTCCTCAGCTCCTTCTGCAGCACCATGTCTGCCATGTCCCACCATGATGATAAAGGACTAGACCTCCAAACTGTAAGCCACCCCAATTAAATGTTTTCCTTTTTAAGAGTTGCCATGGTCATGGTGTCTCTTCACAGCAATAATAAACCTTAACTAAGATACATACACTTAGGCACATACACGTAGAATACATTTTTAAAATATTTTAAATTGTAAACAAAACCTCCTAATGTTTGCATATGTATATGGTGGTGTGTGTACTTGCTAGTGTGCAGGTGTGTGTGGGTGCACGTGGAGGCCAGCGGTGCACATCAGATGTCTGATCCTTTTTTATCACTCTCCACCTTTTTTGCTGTGGCTGTTATAATGTGAATGGGTGTTTTGCCTGAATGTGTAGCTGCACCATGTGAGTACCTGGTACCCTTGAAGGCCAGAGAAGGACAATGAGATGCAGACAGTTGTGAGCCACCAATGTGAGTACTGAAACTTGAACCTGGATCCTCTGGAAGAGCAGCCAGTGCTCTGAACCAGAACCAGCTCCCCAGTTCCTCCATCTATAATTATTTTTATCTTTTTTTTATACTTTTTACTTTTATATTTTATTATTTCTTATTATTATTAAGATATTTTCTATTCATTTTACATACCAACCACAGATTCCCCTCTCCTCCCTCCTCCTGCCCCCCAGCCTTCCCCCCTCAACCCACCCTCCATTCCCACCTCCTCCAAGGCAAGGTCTCCCATGGAGAGTCAGCAGAGCCTGGTACATTCAGTTGCAGCAGGTCCAAGCCTCCCCCGCACCCCAAGGCTGCACAAAGTGTCCCACCATAGGTAATGGGCTCCAAAAAGCCAGCTCATGCACCAGGGATGGGTCCTGATCCCACTGTCTGGGGCCCCCTAAAGAGTTCAAGCCAAACAACTGCCATCTATAATTTTTGAGACAGGTCCTCTCACTGAATGTGAGCCTCACCAAGTCACCTAGGCTGGTAGAGTGCTTTTGTTTTTTTTAACTTTTTACTGTTTGTGAATTTCCCACCATTCACCCCAATCCTACTCCTCTCCCCAGCCCTCCATATCTTCCCCTGCCCTGGCAATCTCCCCCCAAAGTAAACAAAAACAAAATCAATTAAAATTAAATTAAAACAGACAAAAATCTCGCCATGGAAGCTGGGGTGTCACAGTGTGTCACACAGTATAACTTTTCGGCCAAACAGCTTTACTTGTAAATGTTCATTGCAGAGTCATTGGTCTGATTTGAGGCTTCTGGCTTCTACTACACCATCAACACTGGATCCTTCCCAGAACTCCTCTCAGATGTCCTGTTGGTGCCTCGTGTCTTGGAGATCTTGCAGCTTTGGTTCTGCAGGACCAGCCCCTTCACTCACTCCAGCAGTTCTTAGATGGGGCAGATGCTGGGATGGGCCAGCTCAAAGCCCTGGATCTGGGCCCTGGTGAGGGGCAAGACCAGTTCACCCAAATACCAAAGCTGGCAAGTGGGGGGCATCTCTCCTGTGCCCACACACCCCCACCCAGCTGATAAGGGGCCAGCTCTGCACAGTCCTCGGACATCAATATGGCCCCAGGTTGCAGCCCAGACCAGGGACATCCACATGGCCTTTGGTGGTAACGTGGGCCACGGACATTGACCCAAGACCCCCCCCCCCCCCCACCGCAGGGCCATGGACCCAGACATGGCCCTCGGCAGCAGCACAAGTTGGGACATCTCCATGGCCTCAGGTGGCAGTACAGGCTATCACATCAGGCCACCTCTAAGCTCCAGTTCCACTTCTCTTCATAGTGCACAAACTGGTCCACTTCTTTCTCTCCCATCTCTCAACACATACTTGCTCATCGTAGCGGCACCATGAGCCATATGTAAGCAGAGGGCCTCTCTGGTGTCATCTTCTGCTCTGCCCAAGCCAGGTGGCTGCAGGTGGGGACATGTCAGGTGGTGTAGTATTTTTGATGAAAATGGCCCATAGGCTCATATATTTGAATACTTGGTTCCTAGTTGGTAGAACTGATTGGAAAGGATTAGGAGGTGTGGCCTTGGAGTTGGTGTCGCTTGGGGCAGTCTTTGAGACAGAGTAGCTCTCTTTCTCTGCCTGTGCCTGTCGATTAAGACATGAGCCCTCAGCTATGGTTCCAGTGCCAGGCCGACCTGTGTGCTGCCAAGCTCCCCACCTCGATGTTCACGGACTGGTCCTCTGAAATAGTGAGACCCAAACTGAATGCTTTGTTTTATAAATTTCCTCGGTCGTGGTATCTTATCACCGCAATAGAACAGTGACTAAGCCAGAAGTTGATACCAGGGAGTGGGCTACTATTGTGACAGGCTGGACCATGCTGGCTTTTGGAGAAAGAAATTTTGTTGTAAGAAACTTTGGACTAGAAAAACAGCTGAATACTGTAAGCTGGGCTTACCAGGCCAACCTAATAGGAACTTATAAAACAATCGTGCCAAGAGGAGTGTGAACTATGGAGGCCAGCTCAGAAGCTTTCAGAGGGGAACAATGTTAGTAGTTATTCTAGAGACCATTTCTGTGATATTTTGGCAAAGAATTTAGCTGGGTTTTTTTTTTTTTTCTAAGAATCCGTATGAGGCTAAAATTTTAAAGTTTTGGATTAATGTCGTTGACAAAGGAGACATCTCTATACTTAATATTGACCATGCCTCATGGCTGTTATCACAATAGAAAAATAACTAAGACAGCAGGGTAGCCAATGAGGTTCAAAGATCCACATTTCTCTTTGCTCCACCTCATCCCTCAGCATTAGGGATACAGGAATGGACCAAGTTGCCTGGAATTTTTTACATGGGTGCTTGGGATTCAAACTCAGATCCTCATGCCTGCATGGCAGGCGCTTCACCAACTGAGTTAACTCCCCAATCCTCCCATAATGTTTTCAGTAAGTGAACTATTTTAATGTCTTGGGCTACATTCTAACCATCTTCTCCCATGTTTAGCCTATGAGCCCACAGGTTGCACATGCTGGTTACAGCCTACCAATCAAAACGGGAGAAGGGAAAGCACCCTGGGGTTTGAAGCCCTTCTGGTCCCCGAAGCATGGTGAATTGCTGATAAATCCTGGGTCCTGCAGGGTGAGGCCACAAGCTGGAGATCCAGGAAGATCTCCAGTGTTTTAACTTCAAGAAGGCAGGGAAATACAGTGTCCTCATTCATCACCAGGCAATAGGAATTCCTTCCTATTGGAGAAAGCTGTCCTTCCTCTGGCCAAGCTTTCAACAATGTGTGGAACCCACTCTCACCAGTGTGGAGTGTTAAGGCAAACAGTCCACCAACTTCAATGTTTGTCTTACCTGGACTCACCCTGACAGCAACACCCAGAATAGCACACCCCATGTTCTAGCCTCGTGTGCAGCAGGCTTTTCTCACTAAGCTATGCCTCTGAGTTCCTCCTGGCTTTCTTGTCTTCAGCTCAGGACAGCAGCCATGATGCTCTGTTCCTTCTGATTACCAGGTTTCCAGATTGAGGGTGAGGCAAGAAGGTCCTTCTGTAATCAGATGCACACACTGTCCAGATGAACGTCTGTGCAGCCACACTATGTACTGGAACACAGGAAGAGGAAATGGCTACATCTGGCGGCCACATGCACCAGAATTCTGATTCTACCTCCTCCTGGCTGAGCATCATAATCTGTCCACCTACAAAAGGGAAATCAAGACCAAAGCAAAACCCTTGACCCTCTGAGGACCTCAGTAAAGAGGAGCTTTGTCACTGTCCCCAGTAATCCTGTTAAGGGCCTCTGATGTCAGCCTTCAGGAGCGGCCTCCCCTCGCTGTGTCACCTGCCTGGCCCTGCAGCACCCACCCTTTGCTTCCTTGTGGCTAATGGCCCTCCATCATCACTCTTGTTATCTAGCGGCTGAGCTTCATTAATTGTAGAAATCTGCTAGGCACAACCCTCTCAAGACTTCTACCATGCCACAGAATGGCGTGCAATTCTTCATATTAAAACTGAATGTGCCTGACTCTTCTTTTCCTACCCCAAGCCTCCTGGGACACATCGAAAACTATAATCAAAGCAGTATAAGCAGTTGGCACAAGCCAACTAAAGGCAGGCTGCCTCTAATCCTGTTTCTCTTAAGCTTGCTAAAAGGCTTCGGTTCACTTTAAACGAAGTCTTTCTTTCCAGGGATGGAGAGGGATGCTTAACATCCTGAAGTTACTCTGCCCGCTCCCCTGAGCTGGGCTCCCTGCTTCTGTGCATGTTCACCCTCCTTTCCATAACCTCCACACTTCCCTACTATCTTGCCCTAAGTAGGCGTGTGTTGAGTGTGAGCATGTGTGGGTTGGGGGGGAGCTGTTAACATACCGAAAACTTGCCGTGTCCCAGGCACAGGACAAGCATTCTGTACACAGTGCCTTCTCCTGCCATTCACTCTGCAGAGGAGACAGAGAACTCACATGGCTGAAGAGCTTGCCCTAGTCATAAACTGCTGGAAGCCCAAACCTACCTCATTTTCAGGATCTGCCAGCTATCTCCACCCTGTCGATTCCTTTACCGGCCTCATCCCACCCGTTTCTCTCATGGTGGAGGCTGGTTCTCTATGGCCTGGGCTCACTGACACCAGTGTCCCTCCCCCATCTCCTCGATGTCCTCCACAGGACCACATTTACTCACTCCACAGAGCACTAGTAAGTTGCTGGTCTGCTCTTACAGTCCAGTCACAGTAGTAGACTTTTTGGGGGTCACCAAAATGAGTAAGATTGTCCTCGGCGCCAAGGCACTCACAGAATCGGGAACTCTGTGACGTTCAGTGACAGGGATGGAAAGTTGCATCCGTGAAGATTAGGCAGACCGGAAGGACTCGAGTCCCCCAGTGCGGCACGGCAGGACCGGGTGGGGCGGACCAGGACCGGAGTCCCCCAGTGTGGCACGGCAGGACCGGATGGGGCGGAAATCACTGTGGTCTTTGGTTTTTGTTGTTGTTGTTGTTGTTGTTTTGTTTTTTTGCATACCCTAATGTCTGGAGGTGAGAAAAGTTTCTAAGCTGGGTCATTTTCAATGACTTATTCTGCAGATTTGGGCCCTTTCCTTCACGGACACTGGATAGCTACTGCATCCATATCTAGCGGCCCTTCTTTCTTCAAAGTCCTCACTCTGGAACTTTCCAGTTCCTTCTGTTGTCACTTAACTGTCTGAATTCCCCTCCCTCTTTCTACATTTAAAGGACTCTTGTGATTTCATTGCTCACCTCACCCCTCCCTCCTAAGAATCCAGAACCATCTGTCAATCATCTTAATTCTACCTACAACTTGACTTCCCCCTTGACATTTCACAGGTTTTAGAGATTAGAACACGCAGATCTCTGGGGTCATTATTCTGTCTGCTCTACAGGAAGCCAAGAGATACTCTTCTACCTCTGAGTTGGCAGTTAGGTGAGGAAGTTTACCAATGGGAAGCCTACCATCCCCTGGGCTGGGAGTGGACACTCAACACTGGTGAGCACCAGTGTACGCCTCCCACACATGCTGCTGAGAGCTGCTGTCCTGGAGCGAGGAGATGGATGACACCAGAGAGAAAGTGCTCCCAGGCTACCTCCTTCCTGTTGTGTTGACACAGCTTAGTCAGGCTTCGGAGGAGGAGGCTTTGGAAGACCCAGCTCTACCTTTCAGTGAGCAATGGAAGGTATACACAGAACTAACATGTAATAAAAGTGGCACCAGGGGCCTAGCATTTGGGGAGTAGGCAGGGATGGTGCTCCGTGAAGCTGGTGAGCTCACTGCTCTGAGTGACCAGAACTCTGGAGTAGTTGCGACAGAGCTGGAGGCTTTGACAGTGTGCAGCTGATCTAGCCACCATGTGTGGATGTATCATCTGGTGCATCATAGTCTAAGCCATACCCAGTCAAACCAGAGAACCCAAGATTTGTTAGGCTGGGTTCTGGGGAGCAGCCAAGGCCAGATTTGTGAATAACACCTAATTCACTAAGGACTTTCCCCAACACTTAAAGATCCTAACGCATCAAATTACACTCGTTCTCACTCCTAGACTCTAGCCCATGTGGACCCATTTAGTCCAAGCAACAATCACCAGGAAACGCACTGGTTCTATTCTGGCACACAATAGTCGTAACCGCAAATCCTCATGCTCATCTTACAAGCTAACTCAGGTTTCACCTAAATGCTGTAGTCAGGAGTCCTTTGACAGCCCTAGAAGCAGGAGGAGGTAAATATGATCCCGTTAGACAGGCTGGGAGCCAGGTGAGCTCATCAAGTGTGTTAGGACACAGATCACTCAAATACTTCAAATGAAAGACTATGGCTGCCATGAAGATGGTGGAAACAGAATCTGCCATCCTTTCCTTCTGAATGAGATAAAGGACTCCGCGTTGGCCCAACTGTGCCTGCCATCAACGTTCCCGGGCTGTTCTGTCCATTAGGCTTCTTTAGGAAGGGTGCGTTCCCCCTCGAGGCTCTGTGCCTGGCATCTGACAAACAGTCAGGCTCAGAGGAACAATACTGAAAACCTGCCGCAGCCAGTCCTACCATGGTCAAGGAAGTGGGTGCTGGGATCTGAAGTAGGAAAGGGAGCAGAAACGACACCTTAGTGCACAGGCCTATGAGGCAGGCGAGCCTGGGGGGCTGCCTGCCTTAAGCTCCAGACACACCCTCTCAATAATGCACTCAACAACCTGGGACTCCACTGGAGGGGATCTACCTGCACACGCCCTCTCCAACCAAGCAATCGGGTCACTCCAAGCCTTTTTGTGGTCAAACAAAGCCTGAAACATTCTAAAACTAGGGGTAGTGAGCCAGTGCAGACTGGTTTGGAGTGCATGCACAATCAGGCAAAATGAACTTTAAGAGAAAGCCTATTTAGCAGCTTATGCCTATGTATAATGGGCCATGAATATGATTAAAAGCAGATGCATCATGGGAGAAGATGTGTACAGTGAACCAAGGTTTAGGTGACCCAAACCTGTCAATAAAAACAGACCACCACCAACACTCTTTCCCTACTAATCTACTCCTCCTCCTGAATCCACAAAAAGCAGCTCCGGGCAGCAACCACAACTCTTGCATAAATCAGAGGCCCCTGCTCTCTTACAGAAAGCATATCAATCCTAAATGCTTGCCTTGCTCCTTTGATACTCACATGTATTTCAATTCTTTGACGTCAGGTCCAGACAGACCATTAGTAATGCTGCTAACTTTCTCCTGGTTCAGAATCCTGCCCTTCTCCAACCCCACCCCTCCCAAGCAGGATAAGGATTCTTATCTTTTACCCTGGGTTTAAACAGGTACAACAAGAGCACTAAGAACAAAACTAATATGCACTACCCTGAAGGGCGACTCTAGACATTTCATGAGAGCTTAGGGCTGGGTTGTACGTACTTAGTTATACACAAGTCTCATCTATAAATGCACTAGCTTTCTCTGTAACAGCCCAGCCTGGGAGGAGAGAACCTCAATTGAGTAAATAAGTTCATTAGTTTATCCTGTAAGCAAGTCTAATGTAGGAGGGTCCAGGTCCCTATGGCCAGTGCCACCTCTGGGCACGTGATCCTATGAGGTATAAGAAAGGTAGCTGAGCAATGAGCCTGATCAAGTCAGTAAGCAGTGTTCCTCCACGCCTCCTGCCTGTGCTCCTGTTTGAGTTCACACCCTGAATGCCGTCAATGATGGCCTGTGATCAGGACATGTAAGCCAAATAAGCCCTTTACACTCATGCTGGGTTTGGTCATGTGTTTATTACAGCAACAGAAAGCAAATTAGAACATATTCAAACCTTTATTCCCAGAGGGGATAAGCTCATTATAATAAACAGTATATACAGTACCATACACTCAGAAATATAAAGAACTATGTTTATTACTCTGAGTCAAAGGAGCCAGACAAAAGCTGTACCTGCTATATAGTCCACTTATATAAATACAAGAAATTTCAAAGTAATCTGAAGTGACAGAAAACATATGAGCTGCCTGGGAACAAGGAAGTAGAGACACAGAAATGCTTGGCAGTTAATGGTTTTGTTCATTTTCATAGGTATACAGCAAAATGTGTCCAAGTGTAACGTGTACTACACAGAGCACTGTTGAACACGAACCACAGGTGTCTCAGTGCACTCCCACTGTACTGACAAGAGTACTCTAGATCAAGCAGGTGAGTTACAGAACAAGGGAACTCCTGCTCACTGTCTATGCAATGTGAACTAACACTCCACAAGCCGTCTGCCGGTCTTAACAGAACTGAGCAAATGCGCACTCTACAAACCGAGAGTTCCATTCCTAGGCATGGAGCCTTAAATCTACCGCTAACCTAAGCGAACGGCAGAATGGCTTACACACATTTTGAAAGCATACAAAACATTTGTTAAGTAAGAGTATGTACATAGTTATGTGGCTACATGACAACATAAACAACACGTTCAACTTACCCTCGGTGCAAGGGCTATATCCTACCCAAGGGGGAGACGGGGCCAGAAGGCCACACAAGACAGTCCAACCACAGGTTGGTTGTGGAAGTCAGGCAAACATGTGAATAACTGATAAATGACAAAAGCTGATTGCCTCTTATTTCCTACAGGCTTGAAATATTTTAATATATTCCAAGATAACAAATCCCTATGTATAAAAATCTGTAACAAAGTAATCCAGAGGAAAACTTACAGCCTAAAATGAATTTATTGAAAACAAATTTTACACAAAAGTTGTCAAAGAGCAAAATGGAAATTATAAAAATATAAAATAAGATGTATTTTTTTAAAGTGTAGATAATTGCCAGATGTCATTAAAAACTACAGGAAAGAAACAGTATGCAGAAACAGTGACTCTCCAATTTTTGGTCTCAGAATTCCTTTAGATTTAAAAATCTCTGATATTTCTATCAATATATAATGTACTAAAATTAAAACTAAGAAAAAAATTATTAAAAACTTTTTCATACAACATATCTGACTGTGCTTTCCCCTTCCCCAAAGGCCTCCCAACCCTCCCTATCTCTCCATGCACCCAACTTCATACCCTCTTTAAAAAAAAAAAAAAAAGTACACCCCCCCCACACACACACACAAAAGCCCCACAAGAAACAGAAGCCAAAATATACAAGCAAAAGATCAGTAGGACAAAAAAATGCCCAAACAAAAGTAAAATGAGATAGAAATTCTACAAAAATATCACTGAGCCCATTTTATGCTGGTCAAATACTCCTGGGCACGGAGCTTGCCCTGAAGTGAGGTTTTTATACCCAGTTAGACTCCATTGGAGAAAAGCAATCTTCCCTTTGCCAGTGGGTATCAAGTGCAGATTGCTTCTTGGTTAGGGGTGGGAGCCTGTGTCCACTTCCCCCTAGCAGTGCTGGGACTCCATCTGGCATCAACTTGTGCATGCCGCCAGGCTCTGTGAGTTTATATGTGCATCGGTCCTGTTGGGTCTGGAAGACACTGTTTTCCTGGAGTAGCACAAATGTCAACACAGTGAAAAAGGCAGATGGTATCTTATCAAAGTGGTTTTGACCTTCAAGACCCCTAGAAATCAAGGATCATGGGGTGCCAAGTGGTCTGAATGTCATACTTCTGAGAACCACTCAGGAGACAGTCCCTTAGAAACTATCAAGAGAAGACAAGAAAGGCACAGTGGTAACAGAACAAAACCATTTTAAAATTATTCTTTTCCTACACAATCTTAAACTTTTCTCTAGCTACAATTACATACACATCATTACAGAGATGTATATGTAGGCATGTGTGTGCTCACATGTCCGCCAAAGGCCAGATGGCTTAGGCTGAGGACTGGCTCTCCTGAGTAGCCAAGACAGGTTTTCACATCTACAGTGGAGAAGATGACAGAAGTATATCCCTTCCCTACCTCAAAATAATCTAGTGAAGAGTCAAATGTCCAACCCAAGTAAATGCGTTTAAGCTAGTTAGCAAATGATGAATTGTGCATGATATTGTTACATAACAGAATTCTACCAATGAACATGAAATGGTCTACTTTTCTAGGGAAGCATAAAAAGCAAACCTTGAGTGAAATGAGACACACCGACCTGAACTCAGTCCTCTGCCAGTCGCTCCCCACGTTGCCTGGCGCAGCTTCCTCTTGTCTTATGTCAAGCCTGCCCAGCCCCACAGCTGTAGTGCTCTAATCAAGAGACTGTCTGTCCTTTCCTTCCTCCACTGTCTTGTCTTGGGGGGGGGGGGGGGCTGAGAATGGAATCTCTGGGTGGGGGGGTGCTCCTGGCAGCCTTCTCCTGGTGGTCTCTGCTCCTCCCAACCACAACCACCACCTTCCATTGCTGGACCTGACAAAATCCACTGGTTTCAGTCCATTACTGGCTGACTTCACTGCTTGGGGCCTTACAGAGCATCATGCCCGGGTTGAGTGTACAGTGCAGGCCAGAACCCTTATACACAATCACCAGGGCCACCAGCTGCAGAGGAGTCCAACACAAACCTTGGGAGCAGGGGAACTGTGTTTCCTATCCGTAACACATACCATCTAGGGGAGTCCTCCCAGCATTGGCCCCAAAGCTCCAATTCTGGGGGAAACACACAACTGTTCCTCTCACTTGTAGCTCAAAAACTCAAGACAGCTGAAGCCTAGTCTTTTAGACAGTGTCACTGACTTCTAGGAAACCAATGAGCTTCCTCACACCAAGAGAAATGGGCTGCTTCATGGGCATTCCCATCCCACCTCTTCATTCTCTTTGAGTATCAAGTCCCCTTTCCAAATATGTACGTTGTTAAGACAGTGGAAAGATGAGCATTGGGACCAAAAGGCAAAGTGTCTAGCAAGGCCTTTCACTATTCATATGACTGGAGCTCTAGGAATATTTAATCTAACGGCAGAGACTGAGAGCACAGAGCTACAACTCTCCAACTGAACCATCACTGAATGGGAGTATGGTTACCTTTCCCTATGTTACTCCAGAGTGGAGAGGCTGGCTAGACTGACAGACCAGGGACAAAACTTCTAATGTGATTTCATACAGGAAGTCATTAAAAATTACTCATGTCTCAAATAGGGATGAGCAGTACTGCGAATGTCCCACTACTTCAGAGGCAAAAGACGCTTGAATGTTTGGTTATGACATTGAGGAATGGGCACAAAATAACAGGGATTAAGCTGACATTTAAAACAAAAGAGGCCATTGTTTGTAATTGAGTCTTGCTTTGTAACCCAGGCTAGCTTCTAATTCATGATCCCCTTGCCTCTACTGACCAGCTGAAGTCTGATGAGTGCTGTGGTGTTTTGAATTGGTAAGGCCCCCATAGACTCATGTGTTTGAATGCTTGGCCCGTAGGGAGTGGCACTATTAGGAGGTGGGGCCTTGTTGGAGGAAGTGTGTCACTGTGGGGGCAGGCTTTGAGGTCTCATATGTGCTCAAGCTACTCCCAGTACACGGTCCACTTCCTGCTGCCTGCAGATCAAGATGTAGAAGTCTCAGCTTCTTCTCCAGTACCATGTCTGCCTACATGCCACCATGATGACAAAGGACTAAACCTCTAAAACTGTAAGCCCCAATTAGATGTTTTCCTTTATAAGAGTTTGTCATGGTCATGGTGTCTCTTCACAGCAACAGAAACCCTAACTAAGACATGTGTATACCACTAGACCTACTTCAAAAATAAAACAGCTCTAGACAAAAGGAATACAAAGTGCAAAACCTTTGTGTGGTAGAAGCATGAATTTGTCCAAGAAATATCAATAAGGGCAGGAGAGACACCTCAGTGGTTAAGAGAACTTCTGCTCTTCCAGGAGACCTGGGCTGGATTCTCAGCACCCACATGGCAGCTCACAAGTCTTTAAAGTCCAGCTCTAGGAGATTCAGTGGACACTAAACGTATGTGTTTCACATCACATGCATACAAGCAAATCACTAATGCACAAAAAATAAAAAGAAACACCAATAATACTAAAAGGTACTTTAATACTTAGTGGTACAAGATACTTGTCAATTGTTATTGCCATTTGAAGAAAACAGTGACACCTTCCCCAAGCGCGCGTGCACGCGCACGCGCACACGCGCACACACACACACACACACACACACACACTTTTCAACAGAAAAGAGAATGTATACAACACAGTCTCTGGACAGGAAAACTTAACAATAGTAATAATAGTAAAAAGAAAGCAGAGCCCTCCTCATGATGGAGGGAACCAAACGCCTGCAGGATCCTTGTCGCCCAAGTCATGGTACCTGACACAGCCCTGACCCACAGAGGACACAAGGTCTAGTCAGGAGGTTGCAGGAGCAACAAGACTTTTGGTGGCGGCAACTAGAAGCTGCATTCTAAATGATCTGAATGCTGATGACACCTGTTCAAACTCAATGAGAAGTAGAGTGACTCGTGTTTGAATAATAAGTGTCCCTTTATTTGCTGATTACATTAGCAACAAAAGTGTTTCCTTGAGTTGATGTCAGAGGCAGTTACTTCCCAAGTGTTAAGTAAAGCAGTGTACAACATCAGTATTAAAATGTTAAATTTCACGTTGTCTACACCACTTTGATCTTCTGAACAATTTAATTGACCAAAATAAGGTAAAAGATTACATTTATTTTATATTTAGGAATGTAAAGGTCTAATTATTCAAACAGTTTTATTATAAAACTAAACTCTGGAGGTGTCTACAGAGTTGGCTTTTTAAAGTGTTTTTAAGTCAGTAGTCTAACAAGGGTTAGAAAAGACAAAACTGTTCAGTGTCTGACAAAGTAGAAAGGGTAAAACATAAATAAGGCTTTAATTTGGCAAAATATAATACAACGCCTTCTGTTAGCTTCTAACGAGTAATTTCCCAATTACTTCACTCTGTAAAAGATAAGAAAGCAATCCATTTAGAACAAAGTAAGAAAGGTACCCTGAGTGCTGTAGTCCACACATACTTCATGAGATCACCCTGGCACTTTCAGGGGCACCCAGAGCAATGCGTTCTGATGGTCATCAACATGAAAAGAGTCTCAACATTCAGAAGAAGATTTCAAGAACATATTTTAAAAAGAGAACAACCCTGAGAAGTCATTCTTATTAGTGTTGCTCAGGATATGTAAACCTAAGGTGCCAGTGCTGAACAGACTGAATTTACAAACCCCACCACTAATAAGCACAAACACGGTCTGAAGCCAGCAGGAAGTAGCCAATCATCTCAGGACTTGTTTAAAGCTCTCTAATAATTAAGCCCTTTTCATAGCACCAAGTCGGTATACTTGGCGTATTTTGTCCAGACTTCCAGTATCTATGCCATTCACTGTATGCAAAGAAAAGCTTCAGTAAATCATTAATGATGTTGGCAAAACAGTTTTAGACAGACATTATTCTAGAGTAGACAGAGAAATTACAGCAAGGAAAGAAAAAAACACACTGAGAAAAATGTCTTCTTGGGAACACTTGTTAAAAAGTAAAATAAAAACTTAGACTGGTGAGGCAACGGTGGCGCACACCTTTAATCCCAGGACTCGGGAGACATAGGCAGGCGGATCTGTGTGAGTTTGAGGCCAGCCTGGGCTACAGAGTGAGTTCCAGGACAGCCAGAGAAAGCCTGTCTTTTGTTTGTAACAAACAAACAAAAATTAAAAAAAAAAAAAAAAAGGTTTAAAACGAACAAAATACTTAGACTGACAACATGCAGGAAAAACAAGATTAAAGCAAGGGTCGGGCCATGCTCACAAGACAGAAAAAAAAAATGTCAGGCTGAAGCTACAGAAAGAAGTGAAATGCAAGAAATTCTCTATGAACAGAAAGCAAAGCTGCCTGCCATTTGGAAAAGCCAAGTGCCAGAAACATGACTTCAGGAAATGGGAAAAGGACTCACACTGGAGAGCAAGTAAAGCCTGAGATGGGTTCACTGTGCCCAGTCTTCTGAGGGGAGTTAGCATTTGTAAGAGCACGAGCTTGGGAGGCTAAAGGAGACGTATCATAAACACAAACTGTGACACTACATGCCTGCCACATGACAAGAGAAGCCTGTCAACTTTGCCACAGACTTCCTAACCTATCCCTGGGACCTTTGATACAGGTTCTGAATGGCAGTTTCAGGTGTCCCTTTGTGCCGACAGGGTATCACCATTATTTTGGAGCAAACAGCCTCAAAAGGAGAATATCCGAAATATTCTGTGTATACTTAAATGTTCTACAGGTAGTATGCTTTAAGTCATCTATAGAAAGCAAAACATAGATAACAAAGCCTCCATTCAGCAGCAGGAACACAAGGCATTTTTAAATGCTGCTAATGCTGAGCTTTCTATAGTCATGTAGGCAACAAGAGCTCACAGCATGATCTAATGATGAATTTGTTATTTCTCCTAAAGCAAAACTCTCACTTCAAGCATAAAAAATTAAACTTTTTAGATTATCTACAAAAGCAAACTCAAACAAAACACCAACTTGGTATGGTGGTGCCTCTGTAATTCTAGCACAATGGAGGCCTCGCCTACCACTACCTGAGCAAGTCACCACAAAACAAGAAACAGGCAAAACAAAATGCCAAGCCAGCTTCCAATCTACAGCAATGGTGTTAATCTAATACTCCTCCCATCTCTAGATAGACAATAAACATTGTACACCTGTTTCATGTTACAAAGTTATGATGGTTTCATTTTCAGTCTGGCATTGATAAAACAAAGGCAAAAGCATAAAGGGAAGGAAAATGTCACACAGACACCTGCCCTGAACTAGGATCAGAATCAACTAATGGGCAGCTGAAGACATCATGCCAACAGACCAACCCAGGCAGGCAGTCAAGTCACAAAGCATCTGCCCAACAGAGGCTGAAGTAACCACACCAAGATGCTCTTCCTCTAGACCAAGGACTGCAAAATATGCGCAGGCAGGAGAGAAACCAAGCAAGAAAAGTCAGCCATGGAAAACTGGGAGAGGGATGAAAAGGGCATCTTTTCTACAGTGAAATGAAAAGTGACCTATCTTACGGCGAGTATGTATTTTATATGTACTTCTCCCCGACTACGTTACGGATAAAGAAACAGCAGTACTTGGTGTCCCTACCCCGCAGCCAGAATCACTTCTCCTTCATGAGTTGCTGATTTACTTCCTGAAGCAACTGCTGTAACTGTGTCACAGTCTGATTGAGACTCACAGACATTGTCTCTTTCTCGGGAGACCCCTGAAAAGAAGGTGGAAGGGATAAATAATTTCAAAAACCTCCAAACACAAGACCAAGAATGTGCAACCAAAAAGGGAAACTGATGTTTTTAAAATTGTAAAAGAGGAAAATCTGAACATTCATTAAAAAATATTAGCAACGGTAAAATGTTTGCTGATTAGTAGCACAAACTGGCATGAAAGGAAATGCTGCATAAAATGCTGGCCACAGAGGGAAAAATCTAGTCTGTGGACATTGTAAATAATGTATTGTTTTCCTTTCAAAAGACAAAAAATGACTATATTAAAAAAAAAAAAAAAAAAAAAAAAGGCTTGTCCAGCAAAGGAGAGCATACCTCCAACAATCCCAGCCACAGGTGCCACCCACAGGGTTCTTAGTGGGTGCCAGAGCTGCCCTCTCTTCAAGGTATTTTACAGGGCACTCAGTTGTTCCTCTGACAACCCAGGACAGGAGTTATTACCATTTTCTTTTATTGAAGCAGAGCAACTAGGGAATTTCCCTCAGACCACACATGAAGTTAATAAGCAGCACTACTCTATCCTCAAGTCTGTCCCCTTGCCCCAGACATGGAAGCACAGATTGGAGCCAAAGACTGGTCTTGCACATGCTTGTTCTTCAAAAAGTTTACAGGGCAATTAGCCTAGAATCTTGCGGGTAAAGGAAATACACACCGTTTCTGAGGAAACAGCACTGTTCTCAATAACAGTAGAGTCTCCAGCAGCTTTTAGTGAAATTCTTGAATGGATGAAGTTCAGTGACTGTTGAGCCTGTACCACAAGCAACAAGGAGCAAATACATCAAAACACACAAAAGAAATAACTTGAATATGTATTTTGCACAATGTACAACTTTTGTCACCAAAATGAAAATAGCTACATCTCCCACAGTGTTTACACTGTGTTTGAATTATTGAAAGTGTCTACACTTTCAATAATTCAAACACAGGAACTGTATAAAGAAATTAAAACTAGGAATAATCACACTGATATTTAAGTTTTAGTCTAGATGACAAGTCTGCCAAATCCCACCCACAATCTGCCTTTTACAGCTCACATTTAAGAATAGGTTTTATGTTTTTAATTAATTTTGAGATAGCCTGATAGCTCAGATTGGCTTTGGACTCATTAAGTAGACAAGGGTTATGTTGAACTAACCATCCTCTGGCCCTGCTGCCCAAGTAGTTATATTATAGGCATGTGCCACCACACTTGGACTTTCTAGTTTTGTTTTTGAATGAAACACATAAGAATATCACACTCAGACCACTGAGTTTGCTGACTACTATTCTGAATCCTTCTAGGAACATAAAACACATTTAGAGAAAACTAGCAGAAAATTTGATATAAATGGGCTCCAACAACATACTTTAAGTTTTACACTCCAGGTTTTACAAAATGTTGTGTTAAAACACTTTCAGTCCATAAATATTTACGTGCATTTCCAATCCCAATCAAGTACTCCTATAACATAAAGGTAGGTGACTGGCACCTATCCTTGCCATTTCCGCCATCACACATACCATGGCCTATCTACATTTTTAAAATCCTGAAAGTACTGTCTGAGAAACTGCACTGCCAGGCTAAAATTACATCTTTTATATTTTGATTCATGGGCCAAAATTTAAAATAACATACCAAATTAAAGTAAGAGTTTGTACTCTCTCTGGGCATGG
Organism: Peromyscus maniculatus bairdii; assembly: GCF_049852395.1. NCBI lineage: Eukaryota > Metazoa > Chordata > Mammalia > Rodentia > Cricetidae > Peromyscus > Peromyscus maniculatus. The sequence continues at coordinate 45,505,235 of NC_134860.1, read as the reverse complement.
TGGCAAACACCTTTAATCCTAGCTCAGGAGGCAGCTTGAGGCAAGCTGGTCTACATAGAGAATTACAGGCCAACCAAGGCTACATAGTGGGACCCTTTCTCAAAATAAAACAAAAAAGAGTTTGTACTCTAACATAAACTTCCTGAATTCTCATTTAACATTTCATCTGCATTTAAATAATCTGACATTTTTCAAGCGTTTTTTAATTCTTAGTTTTCTGTATTAATAACAATAAGCTTTAAGTTTGAAAAGAAAAATACTTTTCATATTCTTATGAAATGATATGGCATGATATTTAAATGAGAAACTTTTAAAAGATCTGTTAGCATATTAATATTTAAATGTTTAGTAGTACCCAGTAATTGGTACAGGTATCAAAATTTAAGCTGTGCAAACCCTTGATTCTGCAATTCCAACAGAGTGACATGTAATTTTTCTGATTAAAAAAAATCTTCATAAATACTAGCATAGCTCTAAGCCAACTTTGCTTTCAAGAATGCAAGAACAACTACAAACACAGCACATCAGACTGGTAAATAACCTGTTAAACAAATGCGGAGTAATAAACACAATCCTATCATCAATTTGAATGTGAGAATAAGAAAAACATTTGTGCTCCGCATGGTGGCACACACCTGCAATCCAGCAGTCAGGAGGCTAAGTCACTGAGTTCAAGGCCAGCCTGGGCTACATAGTGAGGCCCTGTCTCAGATAAAAGAACAGGGTGAGAGAAGAAACAAACACTGGTACAAAGAACTGAATGAAAGGAATGAACTTCTAAAACTACAGGTATTTCCACACTCTTCCTTTCCATCAACAAAAAGAAAGGCGCTTTATAAATGACAATGGCAAATTTTATTGTAAAACTTGAGAGTGCTGGAGAGGTGGATCAGTAGCTAATAGCGTGGCTGCTCTTCCAGAGGACCTGAGTCCAATTACAGCACCCACATGTAGCTCATAAGCATCTGCAACTCCAGTTACAGGGAGTCCAAAGCCCCCCTGAAGTCTCCAGAGGTACTAAGTACCCATGTGGTATATGACATACATGCCAACAAAATATCCATATACATCAAATAATAATTTTAAAGAATTTTTCAAAAGTAAAGAAATAAAAAGTAAAAACTTTAACTCTAAATGGGGAAGCAAGTGAAAATTTTTGTCCCAGCAATCAGCAGCCTACACTTCTAAAGACCCAAAAGGACAAGAGCAGTTTTACAGTGTGTCTACTCAGGACGCGTGCACAGCACAGGTTGGGGATACTGTCTCCGAGCCAAGCAGCATCTTACCTTATGCAAATCATCAGCTACCTTCTTTCTCTCACTTTGTTCATTTTGAAGTTTTGTGAGTGTTTCATTTAATTGTGTCTTCAACTGTAGAAACACAGGAACAGAATGATTAACTTCATTTGCATGCTTATTTGCTAATGCAGCATGAATATAGAATGAGCTCTTAACAGCCATTATACACAGTGGATTAGCTAAGAGCTGGCCAGAGGTATAGAGGAGCTGGCAGCAGAAGTCCCATCTGCAGAGCAGAACCGAAGAGAAGCTACAGAATGAAGAGAATTTAGTGTAGAAACTGTCAACCCCAAACCAGAGTCAGATGCTAGCAAAGTGCCTTTGAAAGTTACTCTTCATAGTTATTGAAATTATTCCAAATCAAAAGGAAAATGGAAAATTTCCAACCAGCTTTAAAACACTCCTTTAATCTAGAGTTCTCTTAAAAACTCTATTTTGGGGGGGCTGGAGAGATGGCTCAGAGGTTAAGAGAACTGGCTGTTCTCCCAAAGGTCCTGAGTTCAATTTCCAGCTCACTACCATCTGTAATGAGATCTGGTGCCCTCTTCTGGCCTGCAAGGATGTGTGCAGGCAGAACACTGTATACATAATAAATAAATAAATCTTAAAAAACAAAAAAAACCCCAACAACTCTATTGTGGAATAATCATTTTGTACACTGTGAAGATGTGTCAAGATATGTTACTCAGATAGGTTTAATAAAAAGCTGAATGGCCAATAGCTAGTCGGGATTTTCAGGGCACAGAGGAGCTGGGAAGAAGCAGAGTGAAGTTGCCAGCCAGAGGCAGAAGAAGCAGGAGGAGAGATAACAGCCACGAGCTAGGTGGCTGGACATACGTTTAAAAAAAATGGGTTAATGTAAGTTATAAGAGCTAGTTAGAAACAAGCCTAAGCTATCGGCTGAGCTCTCACAATTAATGTCATTATTGAGAAGCCGAGGAGGGTCCTGATGAAGAAGTCTGACTACAAATGGTATCCAACGTGGGGACACGTATTTCCACATAAGACCTAAAAGAGTTCTAAAAAAGGTTCCAAACAAACAAAAATGAAGCCAACAAAGCTTCCGAGTCCCACAGTTCTCCTGAGGCCGCAGTACAGAGCACATCTCCCACCCACTGCCTGTAGGCAGCGCACCATGAGCTAAGCTGCATGGTGGTTTAAGATTTTGATCATGCAAACAGAAAAGGTTTCAAATAAAAGCAGGGTCAGACAGAAAAACACTCTAAACGGGTTACAGTGTGTTGAAACTGTGTGTGGGCTAAAAAAAGAAAAGAAAATGGGTGTAGATAGTTACATAAAAAAATAGTTTATAAATAATAAGATAAAGTCTTTAAAGAAAACAAAATAATACAAAAAATACATGTAGAGGTGAAAAATGCACAGTCTGGATCTTGTATGGTGTTGTGTTGACTTTACATTTTTTGATTGCTGCTGAGCAAACAATAGCTGCTGAGAGACATTGGATTATAAAAGCTACTATTTTTAAAATGTCTTAACTTCAAAATGGAAGTAAAAAAAGACGTTATGTTGGGGAAGAGGTTATTTAGGTTATGCTTGTCTCCACAGAAAACAAAAGGCTATGGATTCATTCAAGGCTGATAGAGATCAGGTTTGATCAGGGGAGACACCTGAAAATCCTGGCTATAAACAAAGAAACATAAAAAAACTACAAGACAGGTAACATATATTTTACCTGCTCAAACATAGAAAAATTATCTTTAACTGACTTGTGTTCACTGCACATTCCATACTTGTGTTAATGCAGATACGCATGTTACTTTTGAAAGTTTATGGGTTTTCAGAACCAGGGGACCAGACACCAATGAAAATGGGTGGCCCAGGTGATCCAGCCTCTCAGATGCCTCTGTTGCAGTTTCCTCAGAGTTCTGCATCCAAAACAGCTTCAAGGCTGCTGGCTGAGATGGCCCAGCCTCACAGACTATAATAGCCAGGACTTGACCATTATCCTAATTTTCTCAGGGTTCCTCAAAGATGCTAGTGCCCAGCCAACAAGAAGCAGACTAGAGAACAAAACGCCCACATTCCCAAGAGATCAGGTGGGTAGTTTTTGTCATTTGGTGGGTTATGGATGTTTGTCATTGTTTAGGGGGAGGGGAACTAGTTACAAATTATTATTGGTCATGATGAAGGAGATTAGATTCAGGGATCTCTTTATGAAAAGAAAAGAGAAGAGAAATATTTTATATTGCTATGGATTTTTGAATATTGGTACAAATATAAGGTTATTTTTGTCAGAACATACTATACATACATTTCTTCTCTTGTTTAAGGTAGTGTAACTATGCATCTCATTTAATGGAAATTTCTAGTCCTTGAAAGTTATTATTACAAACTATTAAGGATAATAAAGAAGTGCAGGTTAGTAGTTAGTCATCTATAACTTGTAGTCATGTTAGGTATATTTTCAAGGTCAAACATAGATGTTTTAGATACATGGTCTTCAAACATTTCAAAGACTGATAGATATGGCATTTAAAATATTTTTAATAACATAAGCCTTTTTATGACAGTTAGACTCGTCTGCTCCTGGCAGCACCAATTTATTTCAAAATAGGATGATGGACATTGAAAATACTCCATATGGATTTTGCTTTCAGTGTGGCAAAACTAGCCATTTGGGCAAGAAACTGCTCTTGTCCTGACTGCTGATAGTACACTACACAAACTGGACATGCAAGACACAAAGGAAAAAGACCATTGAACTTTGCCAAGATAAGGCAGGATCATCCTTAAAAATTCCTGTTTCATAGAAAATTCTGCCAGACATTCTGCAGGACATACAGGAAAGTGACTACCAAACTTTGGCGAAACAAGGTGGGGCAGTCCTTCAAAATTCTTGCTTCCCAGAAAAGTCTGTCAGATACTCTATGCCTACAAGCCGAAGATGGTGCCCCAACATTGCAGAGGAACCTTGGGGTGACTGTCCAGGAGGCTAGATGTTTCTGTCATTTCTTAGTCTTGGAAGTGGCTTGCTCTGCACTTTCTGTTTACTCAGGTAATATTATTTCCTTCTCGGGTCTTTCATGGAGTTGTAGACGATGTAGGTTATAGTTGCAATTTTCCTTAGTTATGATAGAAGGTAAATTAGGCACACAGCTTTAGACTCATGAAGATAGAATATTGGAATATTTTCTCCTAATATGCCAAATGGAATGGACATTGTAAACGTAATTCTTACTTGATAATTATTCTTATTTTATATAGTTTCAATACCTTCCCTTTCTATTTAGACAATGCCTAATAATTGTTCTTATTGTATATAGTTTTACTACGTTACTATGTTAGAGTTAAAACCTTTCCTTTTTATTTACACAAAAAGGGGGAAATGTTGTGGAATAATTTTTTTTGTATACTGTGAAGATATGTCACTGAGACTGGTTTAATAAAAAGCTGAATGGCCAATAACTAGGCAGGACTTTTGGGGCACACCGGATGCTGGGAAAAAGCAGGGTGGAGTTGCCAGCCAGATGCAGAGGAAGCAGGATGTGCAGGAGGAGAGATAACAGCCATGAGCCATGTGGCAGGTCATAGATTAATAGAAATGGGTTAATATAAATTAGAAGAGCTAGTTAGAGACAAGTCTAAGCTATAGGTCAAGCTTTCATAATTAACACTAAGTCTCCATGTCATTATTGGGGAGCCGATGGTCCCAATGGAAAAGGTCGACTACAAAAGTCAGTCGGGGTACTGAAGAGTTGGCTATGTTTAAGAGCACTTGTTCTTGGAGAGGACATTGGTTTTGAAGCTCAGCACCCACATATGCTGTGGGATGTCTTTCTGTATGCCGTGAATATGTATTGCTCCCACTGGCTAGTAAATAAAGCTGTTTTGGCCTATGGCAAGGCAGCTTAGAAACAGGTAGGAAATCTAAGCAGAGATACCGAGAGAAGAAAAGAGAGGAGGGAGATGCCAGCCGCGACCCAAGGAGCAACAAGATACCAGAATGGTAACCCCATGGCCACGTGGCAAAACATAAATTAATAGAAATGGGTTAATTTAAGATGAAAGAGCTAGCAAGAAGCCTGCCATAGGCCATACAGTTTGTAAATAATATTAAGCCTCTGAGTGATTATAAGCAGCTGCAGGACCGGGGGCCGGGTGGGACCATGGGGCCAGGCAGGAAAGGAGAAACTTACTACTACACTACACACATGCTGTCTTTAACTCCAGTTCTAGGGGATCCAATGCCTCTTCTGGTCTCTGCAGGTACCAGACATGCATGTGGTGCAAAAACATACAGATAGGCAAAATACCCATACACATAAAATAATAAATCTAAATTTTTTTAAGAGAGTCAACTGCTTATCACTTTAAGACAATGAATAGTTTAAGTAATTTTTAAAACAGCTATGTAAGGTCACTCTAGCCTGAACTGCACCAGTAAGAAATGCTAAGATAGAATTCTCAATAGCCAACTTGTCAAAAACAGGTTGTATATAAACCCAGTATCCATGTATAATAACTCTTTTCTCACAACTGTTTCAATTAGATAGAAAGGAAATTGTCCACATTACCTAAAGAGTTATTGCTAGGCATGGTGACATACACCTTTAATCCCAGCACCTGGGAGGCAGAGGCAGGCAGATCTCTGAGTTTGAGGGCACCCTGGTCAACAGAATGAGTTTCAAGACAGCCAGGGCTACACTGAAATCCCATCTCAAAAAATGGAAAGAAAAAAAAAATTACTGATTTTGCCTCCCAGCCACAGGCATGACCTTCCAAACACTTTTAGAGACTTAACAGGAGTAACAAGTAAACAAACAAATACACTAACATTTAAAAGGGGATGGAGAATCCCCACTAGGACAATTTATTTGGAGAACTACATTTAAATGCCTAAAGCTTTTGCTTTTTGTGAAACTTAACTGAGAGTTTTGTAAAGCTTTGGCAGAGAGGGTCATCTTTTGGCACAAAAACACAACAGTGTGTGTATGGCCAAGCAAATTCATTTTATTTTAAAATAAAGCAACTATTACAATCACTTAAAATGTTCTCCTGATAGCAGAAAGAACCTTCTAAAAACATACTACAGGCTAACAAGGGTGGCCTATCACATGCCTGACAGGTGCAGTATATAGCAAATACATGCACAAAACTAGTCTTATACTACACTGGAGATGGGTCTACTTAAAACAAAGCATTGGTCAATGAAACAAGATCATGAAGAACAGTTTGTGTGTGTGTGTGTGTGTGTGTGTGTGTGTACACATACGTACAATACTCTTTATTTACTCCTCATACAACTCTAAAAACTAATTCTCATCAATCACTGTCATACTGAACATCATGGTGCACACCTGTAAATCTCAATAAACTGCAACACTCCGCAAGCTGAAGCAGGAAGACTGCTGCCAGTTCAAGGCTAGCCTGGATTATATAACCAAGGACGCCAACTAGGACAAATCCAACTAGGTAGAGGGAACGGGAAGACAGGGAAGGTGGGGAGGAAGGGAATGCTGAGATACATGCATGAAGATGCTTGATGAAAGCCAGTATTGCATGTTAACCTAAAAAATGCTTTAACACTAGAGCAAAAACTCCAGATTTAATAAACATAACTGCTGTAAGAAAGAGTGATCAGAAATGAGAATAAATAAGTAAGTTCTCCTTGTACATGTGCAGTGCTAAATGAAACAACTCTCAACTAGCAGGACTGATTTGGAGTAAGGAAAAACTTACTGTCTTCTTCCTAAAGTATGCTCAGATACTTAAAAAAAGTTAATCTGTAACATTTTAAATCACAAGAAGTTAAGATGATTAGTGTATAAAACAGAACAAGACCGCTGTATCTATTCAACAGCTCAGCATGTCAACAATCCACATAAATCCCTAAAAAAGACAAGAACAGGAATGCAAGAGCGTCATGTCTTAAAACCTGTAGCTGCAGCTAGGCCTGGTGGTGCAGTCCCCGCTCCTTGGACAGCCTGGGCTATAAAAACTCACAGCTACCTTAGGCAATTTAGCAAGACCCGTTATCAAAACTAAAGGGAAAGGCTGAGGATGTAATTCAGAGAAAGAATGCTTACCCATTATGCATTCCGTCCTAGGTTTAACTCCTAGGACCACGAGAGAAGGAGGGAGGAGGAGAGGGAGGGAGGGAGGGAGGGAGGGAGGGAGGGAGGGAGGGAGGGAGGGAGGGAGGGAGGGAGTCAGGAAGTCAGTCAGTCGGTCAGTCGGTCAGTCAGCAGTCATTTTGGGTTATTATGTGTTAGGTAATATATTGACAATAAACACTGGCTCATATCTGTAATCCCAGCCAAAAGACAGAGACAGAATGATTACTGAGTTTGAGATCAGCCTATGTAACAAACAGACCCTGTCTCAAAAGAACAAACAGAAAGGAAATTACTTTAAAAAGTTCTGAAATTTACTTTTAGAAAGACTAGTGAGAAGCTCTGGTTGGGTCACTCCCTTGAATGAAAACCATGTGTGTAAGCTTCAACAAGCTTCCTCCAGGTTACAAACTTAGTTAACTATGAGAGTTCGAGAAAATAATCCTTAAAACTCCACCAATCTTTTGCTTCTTTAGTCACCAAAAGTAGCACTGTTCAAGAAATTAGGCTGTAAAAGGCAGAAAACGTTGAAACAGCTGGAAGCCAAACATGCCATTATTAGGAGAAAAGAAAAACCATCCTCGGAGACCTCAGGAAAGGAAGGCTGGCTCTAACCGAACCAAAGTGCCAAGCTGAAGGGTTGGTTAGCCAGGGGAAGCCTGGTGGGCCTGTGCGCCAGCACACGTGGCTCCAGACGGGAAACTCAGTGGAGGGCAGGCCGCTTACCAAGTTAAGCTCCTCATTCTGTCTTACTGCTTCAGAATATGAGTCATCAAGTTTTTTCTGCAATTCAGTCAACAGATCTTTCAGCTGCAATGAAGTTTAAAGTTTAAGATTGATCTCCATGATGACCCATACTTGGTAGCTACTGGGAAGCTCTTCTACAAACAACTTAAACGGAAATACTTTAACACTCTGTTGCAACTGAATGTGAACTGGAAAGCAAGGTTGAAGACCTTCTGTCATGAGTACCTCTCTGACTTCTGTCACGTAAGTTGATCGTTCGATCTCTGCCTTCTCCAGCTCCATCTCCAAGTGCTCTCGTTCCCGCCTCAGCTGTCAGCACAAAACAAGGAATCAATACACTGAAATGTCTTGTCCATGGTTTTTCCATAATGGAAAGTTAGGAGTTTAAAACTATTAACTCAAACTACTCAAGATAATAAAAACATAATTAGATCATTAGACATAAAAGTAACATAATGCTAAAAGCAAGTTACAAGTGTAGCCATCAGATAGCATACATTTTCCATATCTTTGTTCTCTCTTCTCAGTCGCTCCAGCTCTTGCTCTGAGGATGTGAAGGAGGATTGCATCTGAAACGTGAGACAGCAGAGAAGAGAACACTGAGGACAGGCATTCAACCTGCAGAGGGGACGGCAAGACACCTCTACCCTCATGGTGGTGGCTGCTCCACTGTGACATGCACGATATACAGATGTTTGGGCCACATTCACCTCTGTCTTAGACCACATTCACCTCTGTCCTAGGCCACAGGCTAGAAATTCACCTTAAGAGATTTTTTTAGTTCTGCTTTTTAAATTTTTACTTATTTTATTCGGGGGAAGGGCAAATACAAGCCCCTGTACATCTGAGGTCAGAGAACAACTTGTAGGAGTCAGTTCCCTCCTTCCATGTGGGGTCCCGAGGGTGGACCAGGTGTCAGGTTTCGGCAGATGCCGTTATCTGCAAGCCTTTCATCAGTCCTGCTCAGAGGTTTCAAAGCTGTATACCATCCTGAACTGTCAATTAAAGCTCTCAAAAGCTCACATGTAACTTCATTCCAATAATGCTCAGAACCTACCCATCTGTATGATCCTCTATTAAAAGTCAGCTAGAATCACTTGATTTCTGGTGACATGAACAGATAATCACTATATTTAATCCCCAAAGGTATTAACACAGAACACAACTAGCAACCTACAGCCTGCATGCACACTGGCACAAAAAATAAAAAATATCCCATGCAGCCGGGCGGTGGTGGCGCACGTCTTTAATCCCAGCACTCAGGAGGCAGAGGCAGGTGGATCTCTGTGAGTTCGAGGCCAGCCCAGTCTACAAAGTGAGTTCCAGGACAGCCAGAGATGTAACACAGAGAAACTCTTGTCTCGAAAAACCACCAAAAAAAAAAAAAAAAAAAAAAAAAAATCCACCCCATGCATCTCTTCCACATCCATCCGATGGGTGGTTTTCAAATGGGTGAACATCAGAATCACCCAGGGTTCCTTCACACAATCCACTACCCCTGCACACGTGTAAGACTCAGGTGATGTATCAATGGTGTACCCCAGACGGCACTAGAGGGGATCCACATGCTCAGTACAGCTGCTCTAAGCACTTCCTTAAATACCTGCTTAATAGTCCTTCGTGACTCGTCAGCTTTAATCTTCCATTTACTTTCTTCTTGTTCCACACTGCGCTGCAGCTTCTGTAAAATCCCTTCCTAGAGGCAAAGGCAGAACTATTCTGAAAAATCTGTATTCTGATGTCAAGATAAAATCACTTAGGCCAGGAAGAAATAAGTCAATGATTTAAAAAAAAAAAAAAAAAAAAAAAAAACGAAATGTAAACTCAGTCATTCCCTACTGTTTCTGCAAGGACGGCTTTGTATTTTTCACACTCTAGCTGTAGCAGTGTGTGCACCTCGTCAGCCTCTTTCAATCTGTGTTCCAAAACCTGTGGTGACAAAATGACAAAGAGGAGGGTTGCAGTTTCTATTAGTTCAACCTCGAGTGACATAATAAACAGACAGAAATGACTTAGGACGGAATATTACATCGCAACCTTCCTAAGCAGCAATGCAGTCCGATGGCCTTTTGGTCACATGGTGTCCATTTGTGACACTCTTTTAAGTCCATCACACATTTACAGCAAGGATGTTACTCTTTATACACGAGGCAACATATCTAAGGAGGCCCATAAATACACTTTACAATGCTTAAGCCACACAGAAGGAAGATTTTATTCCTGCCGCCTAGGATTCAGAACAATCATGGGTCTGCACACTCTTGGTGGTCAAGGGTAAGAAGGAAGCTAGTTCCAGAATGCTGCTGAAATTATCTGGGGGTGCTTCAGCAAGCCAGAGAGACCAGCTACAAATCTTAGCTGAGCTTTACTTTGAAAACTTAAGCTATAAAGAGATGAGAGTAACTAAATTAAACATTTGGTTTTAAAAATGCAGGCACCATATTCTTTTCACTACCCAACTAATAATACATCCTTTTATCAGCCAATGTTCCTGAGAACAAGTTCTGATTTGCTCCACCTCACAGTTTGCTTAAATACATAGTTCATTTCCTGAACTAACCTTGACTGTCTCTGCATCCGAAGCTCCAGCTACACATGCTTTTGCCTTCTTTTCAAAGCCACGTAACCATTCAGTGTAAGTCTGTAGAGGAGAAAAGTCCAAGGCACAGATTTTTTATAAGTCTGATTAGTAAAAGAAATAATCAAACATTTAAAAGCACCAAATCAGATAATATAAAACAACAACAAAACAAAACAAAAAACCCTACATACATTGTCATTATACTTTCAGAATTTCAAAGGAAGATATAACTTTCACAGACTGAACATAATCCAGTTTTAAAAAACAAACAAATAAAAAATAAAAAAAACACTAAAAGCCAAATGATGCTACCTGCCTATAGCTACACAGCCTAGGAAGCATGAACAGAAAGATACTGAGTTCAAGGCCAACCTGGGTTTGAATGTGAGTTTCAGGCCACCCACCCTAGGCTATATAGGGAGACTATCATTTAAAATAAAATAAAATAAAATCAAAAATAAAAAAAAAACTGAGACAAGGCTTCACTATGTAGTCTGGCCTTGAACTAAAAGAAATCCTCCTGCCTCTGCCTCCCAATTACTGGGATTAAAGACAAATGGCACTATGGCCAGCAATAAATAAGTAAATAATTTAATGTACATTAAAAATTAAATATACACACATTACTATCAAAATAAGATACTTTTTAATTCATATCAAATTATTTGCAACTGAATTTTGGACTCCAAGACAGTAGACCTCAGCTCAAACTTCACATTCTAATGCCATGAGACGTAGTCATGAGTAACAGGCCACTAAGCTCAATCTGTGAAAAACTCAAAATCTAGATGAGCAGCTTTTTCAAAAACCTTTCCAGGTAAAACAATTCTTAAAATGAAGTAGAATTCAAACATTCAAAGACTAACTGAGGGGGTTCTGTTCAGAGGATTTCAAATTCTTTGAAGGTACTCCAAAGTTCCTGAAAATACTTCAAATTAAAAGACAAAACATGTATTATAAGCACATTTTAAATCATAATAGGGGATGATACGCACATATTTATTTAACTCCAACACAAAACTGGTTTCTGTTTACAGGTCAAGTAAAGAAAACAATACATGCTTTAGCCATTATCTGGAACTTTAGAATAAATTACAGATTTTTGAAGCTTCTTAATAGAACTTTAAACTGTGGTAACAAGTGTCTAATATTTTAAAATCAAGTTTCTTCTTACACTTTTGGTTTAGTTTAATTGATAAAGAAAGTGGATAAATGTTTACTAACTCTATAATGTAAAGCTTCTGACTTATGTAGCTGGATCAGGATATCTTACAAGTACCGCATGAGAAGAGTGGGTGATGCTGAGTCACCTCACGGCACGGAGTTTAATGTCGTGCTAGTGTTCAAAGCCTCTATCCATTTAAAAAGAACAGCATCCTCACAACACAAACGCAAACCACATCTCTGCCCACTACTAGACTACTCTAGGCTCAAATACCGGAATCCAACATAATTAAAACCCGATGAAAAGTTCCTGTCTGGATCTGCTTTACACAGTGGCAACAGCAAGCAATGAAAAGCTCCGCACAAAAGCCCCTTCCTGTTTGATGGTTATGTTAATTTATCCTGATAAGAATGAGGCTTAAGTTAACTCTGTGCTCTTTTTCTCTTGTACGTAGTCCTGGCTAGTCTGTTACAGAGACCAGCATGGCCCACCTCTGCCTCCCTAGTGCTGGGATTAAAGGTGTGCACCACCATGCCTGGCTAAATTAAGAAATTCTTTTAAAAATCTAGAATACTAATCTCTTAACTAGCACATGAAAAGTTTAAGACAACATGATGCAACATTCAACAAGTATGTGAACAAAACACAAAGAATATTGTCATGTCTTATGGTGATCTATAAATTTTTACAGAGCCTTGAAGATTTAGTTTTTGAAGGTCAACAGTAATGCCATTAAGAATAAATTTAACCAGGCATGGTGGCACACACTTGCTTGTAATCTCAAGCCAGGATTCGGAGGCAGAAGAATCAGGAATTCAAGGTCAGCCTGAGCCACATGGCAAGACTATATCCCCAAACAAATGAGCAAGTAATAATAAGATAATCAATAGATCTGTTACATTAAAAGAAAAACTGGGGGCTCAAGAGATGGCTCAGTGGTTAAGAGAACTGGATGTTCTACCAGAAGCCCTAGGTTCAATTCCCAGCACCTACATGGCAGCTCACAGCTGTCTGTAACTCCAGTTCCAGGGTACCTGACACCCTCATACAGATATACATGCAGGCAAAACACCAACGCACATAAATACTTTTATTTTTTTAATTAGAAAAAAAAAAGAAAAAGAAAAAACACTGACTACTGGCAATTTTCTACAATCTTTGAAGAACAGAAACTAGGTATCTTCAGCACTCTTGGCTCATAAATACTGTCAAATAAATAAATCCACCAATAAAACATACAGTAGAAACAAAACCAGATTATGGCCACAGAAGAAAAGGACATGAATGTATTAACACCCTTTCTCTAGGTTATCTCTCTGTCTAATATAAGACATTTTCCCAGTTCAGATGGCAGTAACACCTGCTATTCAAGCCTGTGTACCCTCCTCACAGCTACAAAGGAAACAGGAACCTTCCCTCCTTACTTGAATTAACAGTAGGTGCCTGTATCCATAACCTTAAGAGAAAAAGCAGCTGACCCTCTACATCTCATACAGTACACTCTGCCCCTGCACCCACACCTGGAGGAAGGAGCCGGTCCATGCTTGAAGCTTTGACTGTATCCAATAAATCAGGAACATCTTGTTACAGCACAAGGCACAAGCGCTACCAAAGGCCATCGCAGCCAGCCTGAAGAAGCTCCAGGGAACCACACAAGCAGATACCATAGACCTCAGTACCCACCACCATCCATGCACCTTGAAATACTGACCCTGAGTCAGGTAAGCCTCTAATGGGTACTGATTTATGAGTTATACTAAGGACAGGGAACACATCGGCACTAGGAATGCAGTCAGCTAAATCCAAACTATCAGAAACTGCAACAGGACACTTCTAGGCTTCAAATGGGAGAGGAGGAAAACAGATGGGATGCAGCACACTTGCAGGGATTTAGCAGACTGAAAACACCAATCACTTGTTGATTTTATTTGGGTTCTAATTATAAAATAAAATACCTCATTATTTAATTGGCATGAGCACTGTATATGGAAATTAGGGGAATGACTAAATATGTGTAATTAAAGATGTATTATTTAAACTAAAATAATTCTTATCTCTTTAGGATTATGTGTTAAAATATTTACAGATAAAATACCCTGATGTCTGAGTTCCTTCTGGGTGATCTAATACAGAGGTTCTCAACCTGTGGGTCATAACCCCTCAGCCAAATTTTTATCTCCAAAAATATTTACATTACAATTCACAGCAGTAGCAAAACTACTGTTACGAAGTAGCAACAAAATAATTTTATGGTTGGAGGTCACCACAGCATGAGGAACTGTAGTAAAGGGTGGAAGCATTAGGAAGTTTGAGAACTAATGGGATGGGAAGTATAAAGCCATTTATATATTAACATAAGCACGCATGGTGATTCCCAAAATGGGTCCTGTGATCATTATTCCACCGCCTACTTTTGAGTATATATACATTTGTTTTGTTCAAAATTTAAGAAGGCCTATCTGTACATTTCAGGAACTTCAAGGGCATTCCCTCAACGTTTAAGGGACACTCCCTGGTATGTGTCCTCAAGCACTCGCTGCTATCTGAGCTGGTCATCTTTCTGTCCTACAAGAACCACGTTCACCCTCATTCCCTGGGGTGAAGAGGAAATGAAACTCATGGTTTTCAAATATAAAAGACCCTAGTGCGTAGCATGGAATACATTAAAGGATTGATGTTAAAACTAAGAAGTAATCACTTAAATTATTATTGGTTTTATTACCATTCAGAAAAACCTCTTTTCCAAACATATCTACAAGCCATTCAATTTGATAGAATACAACGAAAGTTTCAGGTACAGAGCTTTGGACCAACTTACTCAGAAGCACACCTGCCTTGTTAAATGGCAGGGACACGCTAACAACTCAAATTCAGAAATCAAATGCTGCTACTGACAACTTCCTACATAAGTCAGGTGAAATGTGAAAAAGCCAGAGAGTCATCTTACCAAATTAGAAGGAACAGACACCATTGGAAATAATCTTTTGAGAAGTTCTTTGGACTCTAACTCAACAGCTTCCACATGTTGTTGTCTTTCCTAAAGCAAAAGACATACCAAATCAAACTTAAAAGGTTATACAATTTTGAAAGGAAAAAAAAAAAAAAGCTATGACCTTTGAAACTTTAATGGAGAAAAAAGTCAATTTTTAAAACTTAAAATTGAAAAATACCATTTTTCTTACTTTAAGGCATTAAAGGATACTTGCTTAAAGACAAGATCTCTAATGCATCCTAAATAGCAAATAATACCTTGAGTTAATCAAGGAAAAGCAGTAACTGACAATACAGATCTTTGTCATTAGAAACAAAGCGATTTGCCTCTCCAGGAACACTTCAAACATACATCCCTTCCTACCATTAAAACCTCACAGACGACTTTACCAAGAAACACGCATCTGGGTGGGATAAATGAGGCTTACTGACCAGTAATGGTTTACAAAAAAAAACAGTGATACTTTCCTATTCTGTTAAACAAAAGGGACATATAAATTGGGATGGAAGTAAAGGGGGAGGGGCAGAGCTGACCACTGCACCAATGCCACACATCAGTAAGAGTATACAGTGGGCTATCAAGTTCAACTGATATTTAATCTAAAGTTGTTGATTTCTAACTCCAATTATAAACTCAGAACCAGGGTTTGTCAAAATTAGGGAAACCATTTGACCACATACACATATCCCTTCAAATCTAATGCTCAAACTATTTCTACAAGATTTAAAAAAAAAAAAAGACACCTCTAAAAACGTACACCAAAACCATTTCACACACTACTGAGTCCAGCAAGCGACAGCAGGGGACGAGCAGAACCTCGAGCTCCGCTCAGCTCTTTGAAACCTGTCACTGATTTAAGACACATACACTTCAATTTAAGGAAACATTAATCACATGAAAATCTAAATGTACACAACAGAAACTAGAAACTGTATTCTATGCACTAAAACGTGCTGTATTATTAAAGATTAGTGGCAATATTTTACCACTAATAGCCGCTTTACCCAGTATTTTCAATAATTTAGTGAAGTCCACGAACTTGTACGCATATACCTAACTGCACAAAGCAGGGTATATTCACTTGAAGGAAACAACTGTTACTTCAGAGATGATCAAGAGGAGATTGTTCTCATTTGCCTACAGACAGCATGGAACAGAAGCATCCTGAGACCACAGAGGGAGAAAACGTAGCTCATCAGCAGCAGCCACCAAGCAAACTACTTTATTCTACAGAGAATTTGGTGGTAAACAATTTCCATTCAACACTTAAAATAGATCTAATTTTAGAAACTGAATTATTTCCTTAGTTCCAGCATTGATTAGAATATGCAAAGTACCTTTTATGTAAGTCTGTCATTTATAGTTTCTTACAAGTATTTACTACTTTACAAGTAACTCCAGGCTAGGTTTGGGGGCTCACACTTTTACCCAGTAGAGACAGAGGCAGAGGTAGGCAGATCTCTAGGAGTTTGAAGCTATCCTGGTCTAATTAGCTAGTTTCAGGCCAGCCAAAGCTACTCTGTAGTGAGACCCTGTCTCAAAAGAAAAAATAAATAAATAAGCAAAGCTCCAGAAGCTGGTATGGTGGCACACGCCTGTAACCCCAGACCTGGGAAGCTGAAGCAGGAGAATCTCAAGAGTCAGGCCAGCATGGACTATGTACTGAGAGCCAACCACACACAAAAGAAAAAGAAAAATCTAGTTAATAAAAACTAAACATTTACAGCCAGGGCTACACAAAGAAACCCTGTTTCAAAAAAAAAAATCAATAAATAAACATCTAAGAACAGTATGCTACCCTTTATTTTGACTTTATTTCTAGCACCTAAAAACACTAAAGGTGCTATACGTAGTCACATCACAATTTGTGGCACTTAGTAAATCAACATCATTTACACCCATGCTGTGAAAGGATTCTCAATTCTGTTAAGGGAAGACTGGAGTCTATTCCCTATAAATCATATAGCTATCAAGCCATCATGCACATACTGGAGCTCCCTTTGTCCATTAGAGGACACACAATGCCTTGTACAGGAAAGGTTAGAAGAACACTTTAGTTCTCAATAGTCCAAAGCCCACACTAGAAGCCTCCTTTGTGACAGGTGACTCACAACAGGAACCCTTCACAATTAAACACTGCCTGTGTGGCTAGAGCCTCCGTCTCTGGCTGAAATCCCTCTGGCAGTAATAGCTGCCAACTGTCTCAACTTAATGAAAATTTTTACCAGGTTAAGTACTGCAGTAAGTATAAATCTACTGCACTAAAGGAAATATAACTGTACACATGATATTAGCAAATCTTAAAATTGTATCTACTAAAAAACTGTTTCCAATGTCCTTAAGACTAATTAAAATGCAATAGATTACCTTGGCACACAAACACTTTCAGAATGTGGAATTAATCATATGGGGCATTCATTAACCTGGCTTCAAAAACCAATATTCCTGTTGCATTCATGCTCAGTTGTCCCACTATCTAGTTTACACCTCCACTCTGACCCTTTCCCCTAGTGGACAGACAGGCTAAAGAAGAATGCCCTTTGTTGTTTTGAAGATAAAGGGAACATATTTGTCAGAAGTATTTTATATACTCATCAAGAGAATTCTCCATTCATACTAATATTACATACTTCACAGGACACGTGTGCCGCAACTGTCCAGCCACTTCAAAATAGAACGTTTAAGTCTCTCTCTTCTAAGGAATCATCCCCAGTAGCAAACTTTGAACTGAAACTTTTTCTGTACTATTTAAGATTTTGCTGTTTTCCTACCTTGTCTGAATCCTCCTGGTATGCTCTAGAAACCCCACTTTACTATGCATCACAGATACATGCTAGGTTTTCAAACCTGTTCCATTAATTCACATTGATTTCTCTGATTTAGAGACTCCATCAAAGTTCTCTTAACTATGCCATTGGCCCACACCATCTGACAAGGAGAGACCTGAACACACAGTGTTAAGTCTGAGCCTCTCCCACCTACAGCTGTGCTCACCAAAACACCACCAACAAGGTCATCCCAACAGATCAGAGTGCCCAAAAGTCTCCAGGAGCAGACAGATGAAGAAGCAGAGATGATGGAGAAGATAAATGGGGGTGACAAAGAGACACTATATTTAAACTGCAGTGACAGGAAATGCTTTAGTCTGATCTGACAAGCTGCTGACTCTCTGTGCACGGTGTTTCTGGAGTTAATTACAACCTTGGAAGTCTTGTTCACTTTGTCCTGCAGCATTTTTTCAGTTGATGCCAATGCCTCCATTGCTTCCCAGTTTTTCTCCCGAAGGTCCTAATCATTTTTAGAAAGAATGATTTCAGTTTATCCATTATTAAAAGATTTCTCCTTTAACTTCATCAATATTTTGCACTGCATTTAAATGCTGGTTACTGCAAAATTATTTCAGTGGGAAATGTGTATATTAGCCAAAAAAGGTAATGTTTAGAAGTTTGAATGAGGAAATAAAGATGCCCACTTCTCACGTTTTAGTACGCACACCAAATATGCCAGTTTTTACAGACAATCAACTGTACAAATGTGACAAAGAGGAAAGCATTCGAAGGTAAACATGCCAACCGGAATTACAGTTAGGACTTCAAGTTCATCATTAGAGCTGAGAACAGCAAATGCACAGTACTGCAAAAACGCTTCTCTGTGATTGTAAAAGATTGCCCAACATCACCCTCCCGGGACTTTATACTGCCGCATAACATCTTTTTTTCTCTAATTCTATTTTAAATAAAATTAGTACATTTCCAGGGTTGAGGATTTAGCTTAGTGGTAGAGTGCTTGCCTACAAGGCCCTGGGTTCGGTCCTCAGCTCCAGAAAATTAAAAAAAAAAAAAAAAAAAAAAATCAGTACATTTCCACTCTTCCTAGGAAAGGCAAACAAAGTAACCCTCTGTGTTCTGTATCTTAACATGGTTGAAATGGATACCACAAGCAATCAGACACAACTGTGCTAGCCAGTTGACTGAAGCAAATAAAGCAGAGAAATGATAAAACACTTTTCACTAAGGAGAAACAGAGGCCATTTCAAAGCAAGCTCTAAAAGAAAGCAATTCCTTACCAAATACAAATAAAAACAATATGCTATATTTCATCTTCAGAATCAGGAATAAACATGAAAAAACCCTAAAAGCCAATAATTACCATTTATTGCAAGTTTACATGCCAAATACTGTATTTAGCATTCCACAAATTCTCATTAATCCTTACAACAATTTATGATCTTTTATTCCCACTTTATAGATGGGAAACCAGAGATGAAAGTTAAGAAATCTGGCAAAATGTGTGGAACAAATGAGTGGCAGAGCTGGACTGGGCTGACGCTGCACCCTGCTGCCTCCACTGCCCTGGCTTTTCCCAGGCTTGAAATCAAGACCTGCAGAGCTGCTGCTGCTGCTGCTGCTATGGTGAATGAATTAAACTCCACTATTGTGCCTTCCTTATCTCAGAATCCCAGGAATAAAACACAGTTACAATGTTAGAAATATATTGAAACACTCATGCCAAATTTGGTGGCTAAGTAATGCTGTTAGTAATTAACATTACGTAACACACAAAGAGCAGTTCACATACCTAATTTTGACAAACTCAGGGTATAAGAAAATGCCAACTTGTTAGTTAGCAATTTAACACAAACTTTCAAAGATTTATCTTACATTGAAAAATACACATCTATTTATTATCAATATTCTCCTATCACTTAATAACATTTTGATCTTGCTCATAATTAGCAAGCACACTTTTGTGTGAAAAAAACATCTTCTAGCAAGAATACTTAAGACTACTAGTTACTACCTTTTAGTAAGAGAGAATTTATGAAATTCAACTGCATCTACTATTTGCTAGGTAAAAGCACTAGGATTTAGAATTCTTAAAGAACTAATCATTTCCATTTTAGCAAATATATTCAAGTTCGAAGACCACTAGCAAATTTAATTACCAATATTTTTTACTGTCTCTCATTTGAAAAAAGCAGAGTTACAGAAGGTTTTGCAAGCTTAATTACAAAGATTGAAACTGATATGTCTTTTAGTATATCAGAAAAAAAGGAACACAAAAATAACAAAAACTTAGCCCTGTTTAAATAAAAGGAAATGCCTTTGTTTTTAAAATAACAAGTCTGAAAGGCTTATTTTTCTAAACCAAAGTTTTAACACAAAGTCAATCATATTTTTGGGTTTTTTTTAAAGCTTTTTTTGAAATAGCTCAATACCAGTATTTTTTGGTATAAAAATTCATCTTTTTACTATTAAAACTGCTTTCCAATAAAATGATGACTCTAGTAACATCCTCAAAGACAGGAAGAAATCAAAAGTGCTCCCACACAAAGATCAAAAATTCTAAAGCAAAAATAGACACACACACACACACACACACACACACACACACACACACACACACACACACACACACACAATCCCTGCCCATGTTTCAACTCTAATGCTCTACAATGGAAAAGTCTGTTTTTCATGAATAGTGGCTTACATTGTTTTTCTTCCTCTGATGTTCAACATCATTCTTCAAAGAATCTAATTCATTGCGAAGATTAGTTAATTCTTTTTCTTTTTCTGAAATTCTAAATCAGAATGTGAATATATTTTAGGTAAACAGCATCTAAAATAAACAATACTATAACTTACATATTAGATAAACAGTAATACCATCCAGATACCTACATTTCAATATTTTTAATACAAAATAAAAACAGGTGAACCTGTGAAAATGTAACACTAGATCAACTACTGTTTAGCACAAAGAACCTGTCCTATGAATTCTTGATTTCAAAAGTGATTTCTGGGGCAAGAGCTGTACCTCCCCAGTCGGTAGAGTGCTTACACCTAAGATGCACAAAACCCTGGTTTCAATTCCCAGCCTATGAGTCCCATGTGTGACTGACTGCACAGCTCACAATACTAACACTTGCATAGTGGAGCCACGAAGAGTGGAAGTTCAAGGTCACCCTCACTATACAGTGAGCTGAAGGCCAGCCTGAGTTATGTAACTGTCTAAATGGGGCTTGGGGGTGAGTTTGATACAAAGGCAGTCTTTAAAAGTGTTTTATTTTAAGGCAATGAAATCAGTTATGACTAATTGGCTCATTAAACCAACAACATTATATTAAAGTAACCTGGTAGTCTATTGTTATTTTTACCCAATCTTAGGATTCATGGTTTTGATTTTTGTTCGATTTTCTCCTGGTCCTGTCCAATGTCTTAGTTGTTTCCCAGAAATGCAGAAAGCAAAGAAAGGCAAATTTTCAGAATTCATTTGTGTTATACTTGAGCAGAATGTCCCATCACAAACAGCTTTCTTAAGACTAAAGGGCTGCCCAACAACCAATCTGGTCCTTGAGCTTAAAAACTGTTGGCTATACAACATGAAGTCTTCTCAAAAAGACTCATGTGATGGGAGTCTGGCCCCACATGGTGCTGCTGTTTTGAAAGGGTCTGCTAGGACCCCTATGGAGAAAGTGTATCACTAGCAATGATCACTGAGAAGTATCTTGTTCCAGTCCAGATCCTCTGGGGTGGGGTTCCTAATCCTCTGTTCTCCCCGTTACAGCCCAGGGTCAGTAGAGCTGAGGACAGTGGGCTGCCAAGCATCTCGGTCAATCACAGTCTGATTAACACAGTCATTAATACTTTTAGTTTCACTTTGGGGGTGTTTTTTTTTTTTCAGAGGAGGAGTTGCTATGAGACAGAATCTATGTTGCCAAGGTTGGTCCAACAATCACTGCTCAGGTCATCCACCTGCCTCCTCATGCCAAATAACTGGGATTACGGGTGTGCACCACTGTGCCAGTGTCCTGCTTCCACAGTTTTAAATGTTTAAAAAACTAAAATAGGAGCCAGGCGGTGGTGGCGCACGCCTTTAATCCCAGCACTCGGGAGGCAGAGCCAGGCAGATCTCTATGAGTTCGAGGCCAGCCTGGGCTACAGAGTGAGATCCAGGACAGGCACCAAAACTACACAGAGAAACCCTGTCTTGAAAAAAACCAAAACAAACAAACAAAAAACCCCTAGGGGCTGGAGTGCTCCTCAGTGGTTCAGAGCACTGCTCCTCTTGCCATGGACACAGCTGCTCCAGTCCCAGCACCCACATCTGGACACTCACCACCACTTTCAACTCCAGGTTCAGGAAATCCAGTATCCTCCTCTGACCTCGATGGGCACTGTGTGCACACGAGCACACACAGAAAGGCAGGAAAACACACATACAAACAATAAAATAAAACCTACGGCCGGGCGGTGGTGGCGCACGCCTTTCATCCCAGCACTCGGGAGGCAGAGGCAGGCGGATCTCCGTGAGTTCGAGGCCAGCCTGGGCTACAAAGCGAGTTCCAGGAAAGGCACAAAGCTACACAGAGAAACCCTGTCTCGAAAAACAAAACAAAACCCTATGTACACAAAACAGAGTAACAATAGGAAACTTGGACTGCTATGGTCCCTGAGGCTTAAAGTACTGTCAGCTCATTACAGAAAACGTCTGCAGACTCTTTCCTTCATACAGCTGACCTCAGGACTCAGTTAAAACAACTAACAACCTGAGCCTACTAAATGGCCAGCTTCACAAATAGGCCAGGATGGGAGAACATTTAGACTCTTGTGTACTGACAGATGTAATATGGTTGGCATTTAGCATTTCGAAACATACTGTAAGCAGAAATGACTCTCATTTAGTAGCCTCTTAGAGAAATCAAAGGCCAACAACAACAACAACAACAACAACAAAAAAACCAAAGAGAACTGTAACAACCCTAAGTTTCATAAAAATGCAGTAGTCAAACCAAAGTCTGCACCACGGGCCCAGAGTGGGACCCGAGCAAGAGCAAGCAGTGGAGCTGAGGCTGTGCTAACTGAGGAAAAGCTCCACCGTGCAGCTCCACCCCCAACCTCCCCATCTGAGTTCTCTGACCGTCTACAGAAGACAGGAGTAAGAAAGGAAAGCCCAAACATCTCCCTCAACCAAAGGATGGAAGGGAGAGACGTGCCTCAAGAGGTGCTTCAGTCAGCAAAAGCTCACTGGCCTGCAGTCCAGAGCATTCACTGACAACTACTCAATTTAGAGCACCATTCGAAATTACAGTAAATTCCCGTCTGAGGGTAATCAGCACTTAACTTACAACACACCAAACTTTGAATCAATGCATTACTTACACTGTTTGTAATTCTTCCTGAGAGGGAAAAGATGCC
Source organism: Peromyscus maniculatus bairdii (assembly GCF_049852395.1). NCBI lineage: Eukaryota > Metazoa > Chordata > Mammalia > Rodentia > Cricetidae > Peromyscus > Peromyscus maniculatus. The sequence continues at coordinate 45,482,180 of NC_134860.1, read as the reverse complement.
TATTAAAAGAGTTAAATATTAGTTCAAAATAAAGCTCTCTAGAACATAACAAAATTAAATTCTTCTTGGAGATAAATAAACACCAAAGTGAAAAATATTATATACTTTATTATGCCAGCACTCTGATTAAGCAGTTTTAATAAAAGTATATTCAAATTTATAAAATGTACTGAGTGGTACGTCCAATTTTCACTATCACTCCATAAAGTATTTACTTTGTATAGCACCGAGGTACTTTTCATATTGGCTCCTAAAACTATCTAAATAAAATCAACAACAACAAAAAAATTAAGAAAAGCTGATTTTCTCAAATCCAAAAAAAGTGATTTTATATAGTATGCAAAGGTATACACATTTGGATACATAGTATGATGACCACCAGAAGCTGTTTGTCAGCAGGGACTCTCAAGTGTCTCATAAATGCATTCTGACCTACCCATGCATGTTCATAAAAACGATGGGTACACATATTTGGTAGGGCTTACAACTTTGCTCAGTGGTAGAGCACTTGGCTGGCATGCACAAGGCCCCTAGGTTCACCTCCAGAATGCCAAAAACTGTGTGAATATCATATATACATATACATCTTCTTAAACACCTTATGCTTACTTTACCAAGCAGAAATATATAAAGGGGCATATTAATGCTAGCCTATTGCTTATAACATCTATCTTACATATCTGTTAGTTTCTTTCCAATTACTGATTGTTTTGTTTAAGAGGAGAAGAAGGGTGTGCATTTAGATTTAAACAGATCTCTGCTAAGACATTAGCTGACTTCCTAAGAAAAGCATTCTGTAAGACTGGGACATATGCAGGCACATTAGCACGTGTGTATATAATAGAGCTGGAACACTGATCAGAGCACACACACAAGTGTATATAATACAGCTGGAACACTGATCAGAGAACACACACACATATAATAGAGCTGGAACACTGGTCAGAGCGCGCGCACACACACACACACACACGTGTATATAATAGAGCTGGAACACTGATCAGAGCACACACGTGTATATAATAGAGCTGGAACACTGATCAGAGCACACACACAAGTGTATATAATAGAGCTGGAACACTGATCAGAGCACACACACAAGTGTATATAATAGAGCTGGAACACTGATCAGAGCACACATGTATATATAATAGAGCTGGAACACTGATCAGAGCACACATGTAAATATCATAGAGCTGGAACACTGATCAGAGCACACATGTAAATATCATAGAGCTGGAACACTGATCAGAGCACACACACGTGTATATAACAGAGCTGGAACACTGATCACAGCACACACACAAGTGTATATAATAGAGCTGGAACACTGATCAGAGCACACAAGTGTATATAATAGAGCTGGAACACTGATCAGAGCACACATGTATATATATAATAGAGCTGGAACACTGATCAGAGCACACATGTATATATAATAGAGCGGGAACACTGGTCAGAGAAATCAGAGAACACACGTATATATAATAGAGCTGGAACACAGATCAGAGCACACACATACACACACACATATATATATAATAGAGCTGGAACACTGATCAGAGCACACACACACATGTATATAATAGAGCTAGAACACTGGTCAGCACACACACACACACACACACGTGTATATCATAGAGCTGGAACACTGGTCAGCACACACACACACACACACACATGTGAATGTATAGTAGAGCTGGAACACTGATCAGAGCACACACACAAGTGTATATAATAGAGCTGGAACGCTGGTCATCACACACGCGCGCGCACACACACACACACACACACACACATGTGCGTATAAAGTAGAGCTGGAACACTGATTAGGGCACACACAAGTATATGTATGTAATCAACCTGGAACACTGACACTAAGACTACTTGTACATATTTTATGTTACACTTTATTTTTACCTTAGACACGGCACAGTCAATTGCTTTTATAGGAAATTTAAAGAATAAAAGAACCATCACTTTACTCTCCGTGAACATGTAAAAAGGACAGGAGCAAGTGTAAACAGCTATCACTGTAGATAAAGGAGAGACATGGAATAGAACCTACCTGTGGGTGATTCTGCTGACTAAGCTGCTCAACTTGGGATTTAAATAATTTATTTTCATCTTGTACCTCCTATCAACAAAAATTAAACATGAATACCTATATAAGCTTTTAAAATGTCATACGGTTGAGGAAATTTCCACAATAGTAACAATTATAAAAAGATGGAAAGGGCCACATTAAAACATGCTACTAAATTTCAGTAATTGTGTTTAGTTCTAGTCTTGGAAGGGATGTTTCAGTGGAGTGAGCTGACCCAACACGGTTAAGAATCTAGTGGAGGGTGGCATGCATCTGGCGGGCAGGGTGCAAGCCTCACACCGTAGCCTTGGTCTAGGCTCCTCCATCATCTAGTAAGATGAACAGGCTCAGCGACAACCTGAGGTGGCTGCTCCTACTATCAAATAAACACCCTGGGGAGCACAGCCACTGCATCCTGACGGGGAGTAACAGCACAGGTGACTTCCTCTCCTGAGGTTAGAATGCTGTTCTCACCACTCAGTGAGGTAAATTACATATGAACTAAAAATATAAGATTAAACTTATTAAAAGGAAATACAAAAGTGTTTATAATCACAAAATGAGAGGACTTTCTTCTTGTGACTTAAAACAGGAAACTGCTTATATTGTATATACAAAATTCTCAATTTTTGGAAGAGGGGGTGAGAATCAGAGGAAATGTAACCATACATAATAACAAAACATTCATTTTCCATATTACATAAAGATCCTAAAAATCAGTTGTTTTTTTTTAAAGTCATCCCAAAGAAAAACTGTAGAACAAAATTTAAAGAGCACTGAGTATACAAATGGCTTAAACATACTAAGAAATCTCAACTTCTCTGTATAAAGCAATTTAAAATGATCCCTCTTCTCAGATAGGACATCACATCTACACCTTCTGCCAACTTCGAACATGAAGGGGAAACAGTGCTGTCAGCAAGAGTGTAGATTAAGTAAGAACACGGACAAGGAGCACTTCAGCATGGCCTAAGAAAACTAAACCTAAGTGTCCTGAGGAGAGAGGGGGTGACAGAACAAAGGCTCGCCCTAGAGCGTGAAGCAGGCGCTTCAAGGTACTCCAGGCTGCTATCAATTTGCTGCCCTTCAGACTAATGTCCTGAATGAATTACACTGAATAGTAATTACATGAAAGTGAGAACTGAGCTTCTCTTTAAACTATGAATCTCTCTGAAAACAAAGCAAACTTGCTTAAGCCATTAACACAAATTTTTACTTCTAGAAAGTATAAGACAAATAGTATTCAAAATCTGTATGCAAGATAGCCACTCAAGTATAGTTTGTAACAGGAGAACAACCCTAAACTCCAGGTACCCTTATCAGCTGGGATTGCCTATACAGTACAATACATAAACCCATTAAAGGTCAAGGGCAGCTGGACATGGTGACTCACACCTTTAATTCCAACACTCCAGCTCAGATGCAGGAGACTACAAGTCAGAGGTAGCAATTGCAAGGCCAGGCTGAGAAACATAACTTGACACTGTCTCAAAAAACTTTTAAAATCAAAAGCTAGTGATGTAGGTAAGCGATAGAGCATTTGTCTTGCATGTACAAAGCCTTGGGTTCCTTGGATTTGATCAACACAAAACAAAACAAACTGTTAAAAAGCAGAGGAAGGCACTCTATGAAACTGAGAACTTTCTCAAAAGACAGAACCAGCCCCCAGAGCACTCAGCTTTGATGGACAAGCCTCACAACCTGAACAACCAAAAATAACAACACACACTTACCTGTAACAGTTTTGATTTGTTGGAAAGATCACTCTCTGTGTCTTTTAATATAGCTTCTATTCTCTTAATTTCGTTTTCCTTTTCTTTTAAACTAGAATTTTTACAAAGATCTTACGTTAGTTATGTACATGGAAAAGAAAAAACAGATTCTGCTGTCACCCCTGAGAAAATGCAAGCAATGCCTACCAGCCACTGCTTTCTGTACCCTATCTACTTACAGTTTGTTTTAAAGATGGTATTTCCAAGCTCATTCTACTTCCTAGTCAAGAACAATCTAAAACAACATATTTTACTCTAACACTTCTTAAGTAAATATGGCATTACATAAGAGAAAGCTAAAATAAATGCTAAGTGCAAAACAGCATTTCAGCTACTTACTATAAAAACCACTACTTAAAAAAAAATGAAAGGGCCGGGCGTGGTGGCGCACGCCTTTAATCCCAGCACTCGGGAGGCTGAGCCAGGCGGATCTTTGTGAGTTCGAGGCCAGCCTGGGCTACCAAGTGAGCTCCAGGAAAGGCGCAAAGCTACACAGAGAAACCCTGTCTCGAAAAAACCAAAAAAAAAAAAAAAAAAAAAAAAAAAAAAAAAATGAAAGGAATTTTGCTTCCAGAAATCTTAGCCATAATTCATTAAATCTCAAAGTTAAAAAACACTCCTTGTACTAAAGATATGTGCATAGTATTTAATTTAGTATTTCCTTACCCAAATTTTCTTCTACTTTTTTAAACTTTTTAGTACATTTATGTGGGTAGGGTATAGGTATATAGCTGCCATGGTGCACACTGAAGCTCAGAAAACAATTTATATGAGTAAATTCTCTTCTACCGTGTGTGTGTGTGTATGTGTGTGTATGTGTGTGTGTGTGTGTGTGTGTGTGTGTGTGTGTGTGTTCTTGTGTGCCTACTGCCACAGTATGAAGAAGTCAGTTTTCTCTCTTAACCAACGGATCCTAGGAACTGGAACTCAGGGAACTGGGCTTGGGAGCAAGCACCTTCACCCAGTGAGCCTTCCCTTGCACACATAAGGCTTCAATCTAGCCCAAGACAATTCCAACTGCCCTTGCCATTCTAAGCAACAGTGTTCTCTCAACACCTAACACTACTAAATGATTTGTCGGTCTGTATTCTCAGGGCTAGCACTTCTTCTTTATTTATTTTGGCATCCCCAGTGTCTGAAGACATACAAGGCTCATCGAGTATTTGCTGAGCAGAACACTCCCTTTATCCTTCCTTAATTTACAAAGTGTCAAGACATTTATAGATACTTATAAAAAGTAATACAATAGCATACATAAAGAGTAAACTGAAAAAAAATAGAGAGAAAGCCAGACATATTGGTATATGCATGCATTCAAGAAGCTGAGGTAGGAAGAGTACAGTGTATTCAAGGCCTGCCTGGACTACAGAGAAAACCTTGTTTCCTGAATGGGAACAAAAGAAAAAAAAAAAAAAAGGTGGAGAACAAGAAGAGGAGAGGGATGGATAAAAAGAAAGTGAGCAAGAGAAAGAAAAAAATATATATATGGAAAGACAGGGCAAGTCTTAGATGTATACCCCTAAGTGAAGTCGATCTAAAAAGGCTGTGTACTGTATGGCTCCAACTAGGACACTCTGGAAAAGGTAAAACACAGAGGAAGACAGTCAGTGGCCGCCAGGCTTTCAGGGAGATACTGGTTGGAGAGTGAATAGAGAGGGGTGAAAAGGTTAACAAGAGAGATTTCAGTAGGAGAGTGAAAGTATCCTGCATGACACTGTGGGATGCATTGTTCTTAAACATTTGCTAAGAAAGACCTAATGGAAAACATGGTGTTCGGCTGCTAACAACTGTAGAGCTATTTGTTCATCTGTGGTGATGTCGTGCATCAACACTGATGTGTTAGTAACAGGAGAAAAGGGAGTAGTGATACAGAAACTCTACTTCTCAACTTTTTCTGTAGATCTGATAGTGATTCCCCCAAAATAAAGTCTATTAATTTACTAAAGAAAAGGTCAAGAGCTAGGTACAGTGCACACACCTTTAGTCCCAGCACTCAGGAGGCAGAGGCAGGGAGATATTCTGAGTCCCAGGCCAGCCAGGCTACAGAGTAAGACCCTGTCTTAAAAAAGAAAATGACAGGACAGGACAAGAAAAAGTAAGGATAGAAATAAGCCTAAAACTATATACTTTAGTGATTATATACCTACTGCAAGACACCATAAATGTATCTCTAAGCTACAAAGAGAAACTGTCTCAAAAAACCAAAAAGAGAAAGAAAAGAAGGAGAGAGGGGGTTGGGGGGGGGGGGGGGGACAGAAACAGAGACAGAGAAAGAAAATCAACTTTTGCTGGGCATGGTGGCTCATACCTATATTCCCAGCAGTTGGGAAAAGAAAGTCATGGCAAGTTGGAGGCCAGCCTGATCTACCTAGTAAGTTTCAAGCCAGCCTGAGCAACAAAGTGAGACTCCATCTCAAAAAATAATGACTTTTGCAGGATAAAAAAAAAAATACTGTTCTGGTATTAACACCTAAGAAGGCAGATGGCAGATTTCTATAATCTAACTGGTGGTGATATTTTTATTATTCAGCATGGAACTAGCCTGGCAAGATCCATGCTTCCTATAAGGAAGTACAATTATGATATTCCCATAATCTGTTATGGCTAAGATTACCTCCTGATTTAAATGAAAATCAATTGATTTCCTCTTTATAATAATTGAATGATTTGTTTGTGAGAAAAAAAATCTAAATTTGCAGAAATAATATTGGAGAAAATGGGCACGTCTTTAGACATTCTAAAACATTTAAAAGATCTCTTTACCAGTCATCAGGCAGAAATTTCTGTCTCTAGACTATAATTAATACTTGACTATGAAATCAATGGCCTTTCAGAGACCCCTAAATATTTAATTTTATGTACATTCTGGCACACATCATCAAAATACTAGCTAAAAGCATACTTACATATTTTCAAGTTCTTCAAATCGTGCTGTCGAACATACCTAAGAAACAGATTCACCTTTTTAATGTTAATATCAAAACAAATCAGTTATTACATTATACATGCCAAACCACCCAAGTATAAAATAAAATTAACCATGTGTTAAATTTAAGGTTGATTGTTTATTAAAAAGAAAAGAAAAGAAATGCTTTTTTTCCCTGTCCATCATTTTTTGGAACAGGAGCTCACTATGTAACCCAGGCTGGTCTCAAGCCCACAGTGATCCTTTTACTTCAGCCGTCCAAGAGATGGGATCACAGGTATGAGCCAACAAGCCTGGAGAGAATGAGTTTTCCTCATCATACTTACCTTCTAAAAGGGATTTTTCTAAGCCAGGCTGTGGCAGTGCATGCCTTTAATCCCAGCACTTGGGAGGCAAAGGCAGGAGGATCTCTCAGTTTGAGGCCAGCCTGGTCTACAAAGTGAGATCCAAGACCACCAGGGCTACACAGAGAAACCTTGTCTCGAAACACCAAAAAGAAAGGGGGGAATGTTTTCTAAAGGATCACAGAGTAGTATGCCAAAGGAGCACAATGAAGCACAAGCCTAGAGCACATGTTGGACAAAGGAAGGGGAAGAAGCACTGAGGCTACTAGCTGGACACGTGGGCAACCAGCCTTGGCTGGAGAGCAGTAAGTAAACTATGACGCACCCCAGAAACTGAGAGTGTGTGTCTTCTTATCTCTAGAGCCTTACACAGAAGGGCACACTGTCGGGTTTATACTGTACCTGTGGAGAATCGGGCTGTGCTGCCTCGTGAACATGAGCCTTCAGAGATTCGTTTTCTTCTTGAAGATCCTTAAAAAGAATAGATGGGAATTGATACTCAAATATCAGCAAAGGGTTCTTGTCCCTTATGTTTTTAACTCCTCACCTGTATCCACTTCCCTCTATCCGTCAGGTCTTTGTCCTTGGCTTCCAAAGCAGCCTTCATGGTGTTCACCTGTTCTTCCTTGCCTCTTAACCTGGCAAGTCAGTAAGAGAGAGAAATAAAAATTTTTCATGATCTTAAAAAGCAAAAGTACTGAAGACTGTTAGTGTTTTTGTAGTCCAGATCCACTGGACTATTGTAGAAATAAGTATTTTTATAAACCATTAATATAAACGAATACAAGATTTGAGACACCAAATTGAAAAGAGTAAGATAATGAAAGAAAGTCATGTTATCACTGAATAAACAAGGTGGATACATTAATGTAGCTCTGCTCTTACCCTGCGTCCTCCCATCTAGTCAGCATCAGTAAATTCACAGCTTAGCAAACAGGTGTAGGCGTCAATTACACAGCCACTTTCACCTGGCCATTAAACTATGCAAGAAGCAACACCTCCATTTAAGGTATACTCTGATTATGACTCAAAAGAATAAGAGTCCTCACACTACCACCTCCTTCCCACAAAAAACTAGTAGCTGTTAAAATATGAGAACCAAAAATACTTTTAAAAAAAAAAAAACAACCCTAAAGTGTTTTGAAAAACCTTAGTATTTTCCAGAACATTGAAGTCAAATGATAAAAAAGCTATATTTTTCATTAAATTTAACTTGTAGGAAAGAGGTATTTATAGGAAAATGAGACAAACATTACTTACAAGTTCTGAAGCTCCTGAACTTGAGAAGAGACAGACAACTAAAACACAAAGGACAGAAAAAGCAATTCAAAATCCTTTCCTTCCCCTGATCAAGCTTTATGTTATAATCTTTACAATGTATACACTTCAAAATATCAAAGTCCAAGCTAAATTGTCCACCATGCCAAATTAAGATGTGTTCACATTTCACTCCTCTTGTTCCAGGGAAAGGGACAGTAAAAACCCTAACAGGAAGGACGGGGTCAAATAAGGAAGGTGACTATAAAGAGCACACTTGCATAAGGAGGTATTGTTACAGTTGAGAACACAAGTCTTTACCATGCCACACATCACCATACAGTACCAGAATTCTCCAGCCCAGTCTTCAAGAACATGCTCTACAGGGCTCTGTGACTTCCTTAATTTCCTGTTTATTTATCGATGTATTTATTTATGATTTTCTGTGTGCTGAATGTGTGCACATGCACATGCAAATGTGCAAAGAGGCCAGGTCAACACTGTGAATCTAGACTCCTGTAGTGCTCTTCACACCGTGCTCTCAGTCTCCTAACTGAACTGACGCTCTCTGATCGGGTTCACCTAACTGGCCAGTGAGGCCCCGGGACCTTCCTGTCTCTCCTCCAGTGCTCAGGTTACAGCTGTGGGCTGCCATGCGGGGCCTGGGCACAGGAGCTGGACACCTCAACTCCGGTCCTCGTGCTGGCACAAGCAGCATGAAACCCACTGAGCCGTCTCCCCAGCCCTGGTGTCTTTTCTAGTCAGTCACAGGCAATCTAATGCTTTATCCCATGCCCTCTCAGCCTTGATTCAGACGTCAGCTCTTCAGAAGGAGCCTCTCCTCAAGTCTCAGTCACAAAAACTATCTCCAATCCTAGCACAGGGCTTTGACGATGGATGAACGAATCATCTCGTCCATACAATCCCACCATTTTAATGATGACTTAACAGATTCAATTTCATAAAACCATCTACCAAGTAAAAATGTCTACTTCTAGAATCTCCAAGGAAATTCCTTTTTTTTTTCTTCTACATTCAGAGGATGAATACACATTCTAGTCCATGTAGTTTGTTTTATCAGAGTGTTCTGTATTTGCATGTCTTAAACTGACTAAAATGAAACATTAATACAGAGAATTTGTTCTAGAAGAGGGCCTTAGTAAAAGGTTTTAAAAAGCAATATAAATAAATATACTTGTAGCAAAATATTAAAGGACTTTTTCTGAATAGCAAGAGGTACAAAATTTAAAAGTAGCTCACAAATAACAAAAACACTAATAAGTCTGTCATGCTGTGGCTCTGGGAGTTTTACCTGGTGAGCCTTTTCAAGCTGGGCATTTCCTATTTCTTCTTTTAGAACCTCTATTTCCTGTTTCAAAGCCTTGACAATGATAAAACAGACAAGATTGGACAATGGAAAACACACTGAAGTTGACAAAGAAATGCAACATACAAACACATGAAATCAAATGGTATTAACTCGACGTGATCAACAGAAAGGCCAGACACTGCTCTCTCTCCTAATACCTGAACAGTTTTCTCCTTATTAGCAACTTTGAGAAGTTCAACTTCTAGAAGCTCTTCCACAGACTTGATCTGTCCATCTTTCTCATGGATCCTTAAACAAACAAATCAAGTATTAACCTGACTAGAAATCACTGCAATCCACCAACTAAGTATAAAAACAGCACCACATCATGAGAAGCCTTTCCAAGCCAACTCCTTCATTTAAAGTGAAACAGTAACTCGACTTCACAGACAAAAAGTAGAGGAAATACCTAAAGCTCCTTTTCAGTAAGAATTTAATCAGCAACTACTAAGATCTATGCATACAAGAAGTTGGTGGTTTACTTCAAAAATACACAGAAAATCTGTTTGTACCATGAAAAATACCAACACCAGGGAGAATCAAATTCCATTCAGTGACACTGGATTACAGGATTTTGAGCTTACTACACAATATGGCATTAAAACTGATAGGTACCTCGCAAGGGGAATGAATACATGCATGGAACTATCTCTCTATGCAACATAAACTCATCTGTAATATCTTCTGCTAAACACGGAAAATTAACAATTGATGTTACAAAAAAAAGAATCAATTATGAAAATGAATTTTAAAAAAGATAAAAATCTTTGAATTTGGGTAGCACAGCTAATCTCCCTTAGTCCACAGATGAGAAATTCTAGAATGAAGATTCAACTGAGCCAGGTGTGGTGGTATACTCAGGAAGGTGAGAGGGAGGAGAGTCAGGAATGAAGACACCATCCCAAGTATGTAGTGAACCCTGGCCAGACTGGACTAGAAAGGGAGAGAGGGTGAGGAGGAGGCAGAAGAGGGGGAAGCAGGGGAGTAATGTATGTCAATTCTAGACAGATAGATTAGATGACTGACTGACTGATTTTTAGAGAGAGAGATAGAGAGACAGAGATAGAGAGATAGATGTAATAATGTATGTCAACTCTCCCAAATAAACAAAACTCCATTTAATAGCATTAAGAAAACAAGTCAAAAGAAAAAGACCAATTTATAACAATGTTATCACTTACGCTTTCCTAAGTTCTTCAATTAGAGACACAAAAGAAACCTAGAAATAGAAAGGTGCATAATTTAGTAATTTTTAAAATTGTGAGTCAGAAATAGAAATACATAATCCCTAAATTTGTTATTATACAAATAAAAACCAAAAGGAAAAAAGGAAACCTAGAAATTCTTTCTAGATTTGCTTAACGTCATAATGGTGAAAAGGAGTATCATTTTGAGACTACTAAGTACAGCCTAGAAGAATAATCATTAGATAAATGCTTAATTAGTTAATTAGTAATTCTAACCAGGGGAGAAATTACACCTAAGAAATAGCCTCATTTCATGTAGCCTTTGTTGCCATTATTAGAGACTCGAGTTCTGTGTGTAGTCAAAACCTTTATTGTTGTATTAAAGAGAAAATAACCAGCAAGACGGCTCAGAGGATAAGTGCTCATCATGCAAGCCTGATGATGATGTACACAAATGTGGAAGGAGAGAGCGAGCACGTCCTAAGTGGTCCTGTGACATAGGTACCTTCATATATCCTACACACAGCAACAACAACAATAATAAAGTTTTTAGATAAAGAAAGTTGGGCTGGAGAGACGGCTGAAAAGCGGAAAGCACGTGTTACTCTTGCAGAGGACCCAGCTTCTCCACCTAGCACCCACACAGCAACTCACAATCACCTTCAGACTCCAGACACATGCAATTCGGTGCCCTCTTCAGACCTCTGTGGGCACTGCCGGCATGTGGTGCACGGGCAAACATACAAGCAAAATACTCAATCACATACAATATAAGCAACTATAACTAAAGAGAAGAAAAAGAGGAAATCCTATTTGGAGTAGTTCACAGAATGCCTACCTAGCATGCAGACAGTTTTCAATAAATTACATCTTCTATTACTACTTAAGTCACTAATGATTCATTGATGAAAAGTTTAATTGAAAATTTCAGCCTTGGAAAAAAACAACCTGGGTGTTACATTTCATGCTGTGCCTACTGAAGGGGAGTGTGGGGGTCAACAGTGTGCAGTACCTGATCACTCTGCTTGGCCTTTAGCTCTTGAACTTCTTTCGTCAGGGTTGAGTTTTCCGTTCTTATGGCCTGTTTTCAAAACCATAAGCACAATATCCTTTTTTATTCTTGAACCATTAACTAGCTCCAAATAATCTATCCCACTCTGTCATCCTTCCTCTTCTACCCTTTTCCCTATAACCTTCATAGTTAGTCAACCATTTCGTAATTCAATTATCACCATATACATTTCAACTGAAATGCTGGCATCCTCAAAGACACAGTGTGCCACTTTTCAGTTAAGCCACGGACGGCAGTCATAAATTCAATTACACCTTCTAATTTTCTTCCCCAAAGGTCCACGTTAATGTAGTAAGGGCTACCAGTGAGCACAGAGCAGCTGTACTTGTTCTCAAGTCATCCCAAAGCCACTCACAGACTTAGGATGTCTGCTAGGGACCGCTGGTTAGAATCTGAACATACACACTACAAACCGCAGTGACAATATCTACCTAACTGAGGTGAACACTACCATCATCTACGCATTTTTAATTTCTAGAGAAATATCGTGTAAATTCAATGACATTTTTTATGAACTTGTAACATGTAGTACAGCGCTTCGGGAAAACAATTACAATGAAACCCCTTTGCACTGACTGAATCAAGTCAAGGAAAACAATCCAGAAAATGTCTCACATTCAGCTCCTCCTCCTTGGTGGCCACCTGAATGAGTCCAGTTTCAAGTAATTCTTCTACCGTCTTCAACTTCTCATCTTTTTCTTGAATGCTGAAATTATAAATTTAAAACATACATATGAACTATTAGGTCAAGGTAAATATCATTCCTAAGTATTTTACATAGATCAACTCCTCTATTCCTTATTCATTATGAACTTTTAATTCTAGAAAGATTTCTGAGGATTTCAATTATGGTGTTAAGGTGAACTCTTCACTAACAAGGAAAATGTGCTCAGGGAATGTATGGACTAACAGTCTGAACAAGTCAATCAATATCACATGACACCCACAAGATACCATAAGGGAACCCGGCTAATCCACACCCCAGAACATTCTTTTCTACCACAAAATACAAATACAAATAGTACTTTAAGAATCTAGATGATTACTATGATTATTATTATTATTAGCTAACAATTCTGTCACCACAAATTTGGTAGGAATGAGTCACCAAAGGATGAAAAGTTAAACTCTTACCATTTTTCCATTTGTTCCACAACATCTTTATTAGGCTAAAAACAAAAACATCAAAAAAGGCTTAAATTCTACCAAGTTTGCATAAGATAAAATTAGTTCAGAAAAAGACTCTGTGGAAATAACTTAGGATTCTAAGTAATTCCAAAGTGTAGTCCTTATTTGAGGACTGCTCACAATTATAAATTTTTTTCTTCAAAACAGTAGGAAAGAGACCTCTAGATACAGGATACAGAAGGAGGGGCATGGCGCTGGCAAAAGGAACTCAGAACTTAAGGATACCTTTTAGTCACTAAGAAGGATAATTAATGGGAAGATTTCCTCAAGGCAAAATTTAGGCCTGTAAGGCTGAAGTCACAAGAGGCCTTTTCCTTCTGTCAGCTGTTATTTCCCTATACCGTAGATAACATAAATGCAACTGCACAGACCTTGTCATAGTCCAATGGTTTCTGAACATGTAGAGAGAGATCATGAAAATGTTACCAGACCGAAACAGAGACTCTATTTAAAGTGCTTGCACAAACGCATCTCCTCAGGAAGCACAGAAAACATGACATTAAAACTGACCCTAGGCCCTTGACCCTCAGTCCTAGAGCCCCACTGTGTGCTCACAGACACAATTCCCAGGGTTACCAGTGTGTGTCTGGAAGCAAAGCTTTCTCCCTCCGTGTTCTCAGACACTGAGCAATTTAGTAGTCTGGCAAACAGGTCGGGGTTTTCTGTCCACATCTCATGAAACAATCTCCTAATCCTGTTATTTTCTGATTTTTTAAACTATCTCATTATACTCATTTTCAAAAATAAAACTAAAGTTTCCATTGCCAAATCTGAGGCCTAAGATTCCAGCTCTTCTATATTTCTAAATTAGTCCCTTCAGTGCCTACATTCAGGTCCTCATCTTGACTCATCTTGAACATCACAATGCCCAAATTCTGTCTGTAGTTCATAAGGACTGCTTTGTTAGTTCCAAAGGAAGAGTGCCCCAATGAGGAAAATTTGTTCCTACCATAAAAAAGGACAGAACAATTTCCTAAAGTACATTATACCAATCTGACAGTATAGAAACAACTCTTAGAGAAGTTACTTTGTATAAACTTAAAACTCTCATGAAGTCAGTTTTTAATCCATATTTGTTTCAATGAATCCCATCTTCCAAGAGAGACAACACTCTGAAGACCAGCTTTGCTGTGCCTAATTATTTAGGTGTCCCATGCGCTCACTCTACCCTACTGCTTTTCTGACTCCCGGCTTCAGAGGCCTCACCTCTGCCACTGGGACTTCTCTCACACGTAGAGTAAATGTTTATCCCCCCTTGCAATGCTCTTCAGGGTTGCATCGGGTTCACAGCCTTATACAATGAACAAAGGTTTCCTAATTACACCCTAGCAAGTCTGTCTCTAGCCCCTACAGCCTATTCTCTACACAAGATCTCAGCCTGTTCTCAATGTATGGCAATGCTGTTGCACACCACCATGCTGTTGAAAAGTTTTCTCTCAGCCTCAACTGCCCCTCACTGTTCAGCCAATTCTTGGCTAAGCTATCCCATGTTACCTTCAAACAAAATCTTACTGCACACCTAGACACAGTTCAAGAATTTAACTCACCACATTTTCCTTCTATATACAGCTATCTGCATATTAAGTCATATTCTCAAGGCAAGAATCATGTCTCATTCGCCTCCAGAGCCTCAGCATAGAAATAAATACCTAGTGTATACTCAACTAAACAAATACTCAATGAACTCAATTTCTCTTAATGAAATAATGTTTAGTTAAGTATTCTGGTTCTTCAGCTCAAATACTGACCAACATTTTACTTTACTACACACTTTATCAACCTAATCCAATCCTATTACTTCCTGCAGGATGATTAACCTAAATCTTCTATAATTCAGTATGATCATGAAGAGGTGGAAGGCAAAGAAAAACAATTTCCCATGATTTCTACTTAGTAACACTGATCACAGACTCTTAAAAGCCTACAGGAGCAAGAATGAAGGCATACCGCTGCTCAGTTATCACTCCAGCAAGCACACCCAGCCAGGATGACAAACAGAGCGTGCCTGTCTTCCCTAGGCATCAGCTAGTGACCGGCAAACATGCACACAGCCAGCCTGCCTTTCCTCGGTGTCTAAGCACATTCCCATAGCTGAGGCCTCTGGCCTTCGCTCCTCCTACACCTGCAGAAACACCAGCATGGCAACATGACCAGCTTCTCCTGCACTCAGTTCAACTTCTTCCTCCAGAATAAAACCATCGGGCAAGAGAGCCGAAAGTTTCACATCACAAACTTGTTCTCTTAACTGTCACTTGGAATTCTAATTGCTACACAGGAAGGAGGAGGTTAAGCAAAGTTTTTATCTCTTATTTCACAATCAGAAACAATGAAAGGTGACCTCAGGAGGAGCCACAGAGTGAAGCTGGCAAGGTGGCTGAGGAAAGAGAGGAGCCTGTAGTCAAGCCTGACGGCCAGAGTTCACCACGGGCGGTCCACGTGGTGGAGGGAGAACTGAGTCCTGAACTACACTGCAGGCTGTTCTCAGAACGCCCTACAATGGATGCACACAATAAGTCAATGTTTAAAGAAAAGCACAAGTCTTCTTTACTAAGACAAAAGGGCTCAGGTACATATCAAATTTTAAAATAAACATACATGTCACTCATGTACCTTCTAATTTATTTTTTATAAAACCAGAGAACATATTTAAGAATTATCTAATAGCAGATCTAAATTAGTCTCACAAAATGAGGTTCCATCTCCTTGATTCTTTTAAATAAATACCAATTTGTGGCTACAAAAAATGTGTTCAGAGAACATGAGAAAACTCCACCTCACACTAACAGAATACCTCAAGTGTACATCATGTCAGATAGAAAGCTGAGTTGTTAATAAAAGAATGAGAGATTTTTGTTCAAAATAGTTATTTCTACAACTGTGGTTTAAACTTCTGTGTAAAACAATAGAAAGCCGTGTTTTCAAAGCACCATGGGATCTGGAGGTTCCTGTTAAATAGGCTGGGAATATCAGTTTGGCAAAGAACAGAAGTTTACAAGGTTGTTTCTATTTTTTCCTATTGACAAATATCTTATGAAAATGTTAAGTATGTCTGACAAATGTAAGAAAAGGCATTCATTTTCATTTCCTTACTGACATTTTCAGGCCCCGTGAGTTAAAAGGGGTCTTAAAGACTCGGGATTCCCAGCTATCAGGAAGGCTTGACAGGTAAAGTGCGAGTTTAATCCACAGAACCCATATGATGCAGGAGAGAGAGCACATACCAACACACAACTCACACACAGACACATGCATGTGCTCACTCCCTCATATACATACCCCTACATAAATTAATAAATAAGTGTTTTTAAAAATAGAATGAAAAAAGATTCAGGCTTTCTTTTCAAATGCAGGCACTTTTTTTGGTTTGGTTTGGTTTTTCAAGACAAGGCTTCTCTGTGTAACTTTGGCTGTCTTGCAACTCACTACATAGACCAAGCCTGGCCTGGAACTCAAGAGATTCACCTGCCTCTACCTCCAAAGTGCTGGGATTAAAGGTATGTGCCACCACTGCCTGGCTACCAAGTTTATATTCTAATGTAGCATGAAAGAGCAAGAGTTTCTAGACTACTTTGTTGCAAAATTTTTCATATATTTATTTGTTTGTTTGTTTGTTGAAGTGCATGCACGTGACTGTGTGTGCACACGTGCGCATGCGTGCATGCGTATCTCATGGCTCACATGTGGAGGTCAAAGAACAACTAGTGGGCGGTGGTCCTCTCCTTCCACCTTGTAGTTCCCAGAAATCAAACTGAGGTCCTCAGGATTGGTAGGAAATACCTTCAGCTGCTCAGCTGTCTGGCCAGCTCCTAGAATACTTTCTGGAAGTATAACCTGAAGGGTTTATGTGAGGAAAGCAGGAAAGGAACACTATGGAAGCACCAGAGAAAGACACCATTGGATGCTGGCTTATGAAGAAGCAGAGCCACTCATACAGAAAGACGGAGAGTGGGGATGTGGGTGATAAGGAATATCTACTTTCTTTTAAAGAATATATACGTATGTGTATTGTAAAAGGGACCGTGTGTGTGTGTGTGTGTGTGTGTGTGTGTGTGTGTGTGTGTGTGTGTGTGGTGTGTGTGTGTACTCCTCATCATCCACCTTACCACTATATGTATGTGTGTGTGTGTGTGTGTGTGTGTGTATACACACACACACATATTTTTAAAATGGAACGATTTAGATAGATGTGACCTATATGCAAATTATGAGACTAAACAATATATTTAAGCTTTGCCATTCAAATCTAAGAAATCAGTATAACTTTGGTGTGAAAGACTGAGTAAAAGGTCTCAGAAACGTTATGCAATTTCAAGGTACTCATAAGTTGCAAACTCACTCTCCTTTTGAGAAACTATAATGCCTGTATGAAAAGGTTAAGGCTCCAAAAACTGATTTCTTTTTCTTTCCTTTTTTTGCAAAATATTTATGAAAAGATTGACATTTGCTTCATCTCAGATGAGACACAAAACTTTAATTTTGAAACCTGGTAGGCACAAAATGAGCAGGGTGCATTTAAGAGACACATCTAACTTTAAGCATGCTTTCTCAATCAGATGTTTCTCACTAGACCTTCTTACTCTCTGGCTGTCCCACACTACTGCATGAAAAGCCTCACCTGCTGAGAAATGACGATCTGCAGCTTCTGAACTTCCAGCTGTAATGCTTTGTTCTGGTCGTTCAGAATCTGGAAAAACGAAGCCCAGTTTACTTTTTGAGAGGGGGAAAGGCAGTAACTGTATGAATCGAGCTTCAGAACAAGCAACCCCATACTGCTGCTTCAGGTGTTCAGAGCAATGCTGCAGTTCCATGCAGACATAAAATCCAGGGCTCAACGGAGATTAGCACTGCAGCATCAGTGCAGACAGCAAAACCCGCACAATGTGAAATACTCATTTCAAGATGCCAAGGCATGCTGGGGGCGGAATAAATGTCAAACATTTGATTTAAGATACGATAAAATACATCCAGGCAAAAAGCCTATTAAAAATTCACTATTCACATAAGCTACCAAATAAATTAAGGAAACAATGTTTCCAAATGACTGTATTAAAAAATAGCATTTTTAGAGTCATTATAACTAAACTTATATGAAGTTATTCTGAGAAAGCTGAGTACACAAGATTAATCACACACCTTAAATTCTTCCATTTTGCTTGCAATTTCATGCTGCAGCTGCTCTTCAAGCAATCTTATTTTATCATCCTTGACCTGAATACTATGAGAAGAAGCGTATCAATTAAAACTCGTTCATTCAAGGTTTTCAGGGGCTCTCTATGTAAGACGCCTCAGTTGGAAGCAGCACTGCCCATGACAGAGAATGCGCCAGTCAGTGTCTGCACAGGACACAGTGCTCACCTTTTCTGCGCCTTTTCTACCGCATGGACTGCAGCAGCCTGTAGTCAGAATAAAACCAAAGTCTCATCACTTCTTAGGAAACAATAGAACTAGTCACTTATCCATATAAAACTTGTATTTCCATACATTTGGATTAAAGCTATAACAAAACTACATACTTCGGTGTTCTATTGTCCATTATTTTTTACTTCTCAGAGGCAAATTTTCCCTGATTAAAAAGTTTGCCTTTTGTACATTAGAAGAAAAGGGATGAAACGAGCAGCAGATTAAGACTGTCTGAACAATCTCCTCTATCTCAGAAATAATTAATTCATTGTATCCAATTCATAGTTCCAATAGGAATAGTTAAGTAAGAAAAGGCAAATCAAAATTCTTCAGAGGAAAATAGACAAAAATCATGTACCTGTTCATTAGCCAGGGCCTGCAATTTCTGCACTTCAGCTTTTAATAAGAAATTCATATTCTGTATATCCTAGAGCAATAAAAAGTGTACATGGCATTAAAAGTATTTCATAAAATTTACTTTACAACATATCTGTTCTACTTTAAGAGTTAGTTAAAGGTCTCAAATTACAAATTTCCTAAATCAAAAAGAAACATCATCTATTTCTATTACTTGCCAAATTTCTGAAATTGTTATGAAATGCATCCTCTGAGTAAAAACCTTTTGGTGAGTTCCAGAGTATGTCACCCTTCATGGAACACATGCTGACTATAATCTTCAACTCTGAGTCCTATCAAATACTGAAGCAGCAAGCTGTAGGAATCACTGTACCTTAAGCTCCTCCTCTTTGTTTGCTAAGTGGTCGTGTTCACTTGCTAAAGAATCTTCAGTCTGCTTTAGCTGCTTGTCCTTTTCTGCAATCCTTCAAAAAGGAAAAACATTTGTGCTTTCAATAAACATTTACAAACCAAAGAATTGAGTCTCATCTGGAAAGGATAATCTTAACTAAGTTTCATATAACTGTACTTTCTCTTTCAACAGACTCTATTTAGTCTACTAGTAACTGTCATACATAATACACTAAAATATCATTCGTGTGTGTGTGTGTGTGTGTGTGTGTGTGTGTGTGTGTGTGTGTGTGTAAGAGAGAGAGAGAGAGAACAACTTGCAAAGTCTGCTCCCTCCTTCTAGCATGTGAGACCAGGAGATAAAATTTGGGTCATCAGGCTGGACAATGAGAGCCTTTTCTACTAAGGCATTTCTCCAGCCCAAAATATCCCCTATTTATGGCAAGATGGTGGCTCAAACCTGTACTCAAGAAGCTAAGGCAGGAGGATCACCACAAATTAAAGGCCAGCCTGGGTTACAGAATGAGACCTCAAATCATAGATAGATACACAGATGGATAGACAGACAGATCCATTGTTTAAAACTTGAGTCAAAGAAGTTAGTTTACATTAAGAAGTCTGACATCGGGGCTGAAGAGATGGCTCAGAAGTTAAGAGCACCAACTGTTCTTCCAGAGGTCCTGAGTTCAATTCCCAGCACCCACATGGTGGCTCACAACCATCTGTAATGAGATCTGGAACCCTCTTCTGTATACATAATAAATAAATAAGTCTTTAAAAAAAAAAAAAGTCTGACATCAAAACCAGATTATAGGACATCTGTAAACACAACCCATATCGTATAGTTATCCAACACAAAACAACGCAAATGGACTGAGTGTACAGCCTACTGTCACGGGGCTAGACACAGAAGAGCCACATGTACAAAGCAAATACAAGCACTAATTCCTTCCACTACTCTGAAAACAGAACTGCCTCTTCTACATAATGACCAATTTCCCAAATGAAGGAAAGCTTGCCCAGCTCTTTTACAATAACAAAAAACAGCATGTAATGTTTGGGGACTAAACAGAAACAGGCTAAAAGAAAAGAGCAAAATAGAGCTTACAGTAATCTTCAAACAGATCAGAGTATGCAGTTAATTGTATATTGTATCAAACGAGTATCTGTTAGTGGTTATAACACAATTGTAAGAGAAGTATAGAATGGCAGGCTTACACTTTATGTAATTCTTCTGCTAGAACTGAAGCGGAGGTCTGAGAAAGAAAAACATTATCAACATAAGAGTATTTGAGAAAAGGCTTAAAAGCTGTACAATAATAATCACAACAGAGCTTTAAAAAAAAAAAAACAAGAAATTAACATACACCAAGTTGTTAAAGACATATCTGGCCTATGGTGAGTTGCCATCATTCTGAAAGCACATCTGATCACCAACAGCCAGTATTAGGAAATTACATACACATCACGTCACAGAATAGTACGACTTAAGCAAGTGGGCAGGCCTGGGGACTATAAAACTGACAAGATACAAGTATGTAAGGGGCAGGTCCATCTCTTCCTCAACACAATCTTCTGAAATGATACTCTTCACAATTAAGACAACAGGGAGAACGCAAGTGCCACCTTTCCACTATTAAAGGTGTTCTCAGCACCCTCTAAGGCATTTCTGACCAAGTCTGTCCGCTGACGATAAAGATATCAATCCAATCTGAGTTGGTAACTCACAAATCTACAGCTCCATTCTGCTATATTAAGTAGTTCTCCCTCAATTAATTTTAAAGTATCATCTACAAGAAAGCAATTAGGAAAAAACATTTATGTGCACCAAGCTTTGGGAGTTTGAACTCTAAAGTATACTTACAATGTTAAAATCACTTTTTACATAAATCAATTTTCCTTTTTAAAGATTTATTTTTATTTTGAATATGTGTAAGTGTTGTTGGGGGCATAGGCACACAAGTGCAGATGATGGAGGAGGCATTAGATCCCTGAATTGCCTGGTACAGATACTGGGAATTGAACTCTGGTTCTCTGGAACAGGAGCAGGCACACTTTACTACTGAGCCACCTCTCCAACCCAAGAGTCAAATTTCTAGTACTTGTTGCTACAAATAATTTTTATAATTGGAAAGTTGAACTGAAATTGAAATTTGTACTATGAATATTTGTGGAAACTTTCTCTTTTTTCTGAACATTTAATCATATATATTCCAAAGCCAATCTATCAATCAATCAAAGTGCAGGGCAATGGTATCAAACATCAAGTCTTACCATACCGGTTTTTAAAATTCTGCAATGTTTATCATTAACTAAACTGAAACACACATTTCAAATTGAGTCCTCTGCAAATAACACCTTGGAAGCTGTGGTTGACACAGCTACCTCTATGCATGTGAGAGATTCCTAAGGGTAAGTCATTATTCTGTGACAGTGCACCAATCAATACATCAGTCCCTATCCTAAGATCTGCTTGGCTATCCTTCTGTTTTGTGACAGAGCTTGGAGCATTTTTCCCAGAGGTGAGTGCTCTCACCTAACTCTTCTAATTATACAGATTTGGGTTCTTGGTACTTCCCAAGTATTACACATAATATTTAGTGTTTGAAACTTGGGGCCACTACATACTAATTCACTGACTAGTCTCCCAACTACTGAAGTCTGGTAATACACAGGCATTCAGATAATTGTTCAAACAGCTAGAAAGCTACGATTAATGGTAAACAATTAAAAATGCACCATTACCTGGGCAGCTATCTGGGAATGGAATTGTTGAATCTGAGCTTTCAAAGCCTCATTTTGTTCCAAAATATCCTTTTCATCAACATAAAACAAAAGAGAGGGGACAAATGTGTTATTAATGTATATCCACATGTACATGAACTCAATGATTTACATGTTCTTGGTTTATCTTTAAATTGTCTTTATTTAAAGTAGTTAAGCATTTTATTTTGAGTTAATTTATAAGGCAGACATTTAGGCTGTTTTACTGTCCCTGATCCTACTATAAGAAGTCCTAAGGAAGTAGTTAATTCATCTTTTAACAAGTTCTCAAAGATTAAATGTTAATTATTTACCACTATTAAGAATTAAGACATACATACCACACTTATCTCAATTCCTTTTTCTTAATGATTTAGAATTGAAATGGAAATTTATTTGAACGTAATATATTTACATAGACATAGTTTTTAATTTTTTTGCAATTTTTAAATTAAAATATAATTATACCACCCTCCCCAATATCCCCAATGGCTCCTCTCCCACTCTCTCAAATTCATGATCTTTCTTTAATTATTAGTGTTACACATATAAACACATAAATACAACCCCTTATTTTTAAAGAGAGAACAATAATACCTGAACTTGAATTTGCAAAGACTCTTCTTTGCTCGCCCTCTTCTGCTCTGACTCCATTAATTGCATTAGTCTTTGCTCCAACTGCTGTTTCGATACCAATGTGTCTGTGAGCTTACTATGCAGACTCTGGACTTCATTTTCTTTGGCCACAAATTTACTTTGTAAGTCTGTAGCAAACAAAAACACTCCATCTTATCAAATGCCTCATCTTTCCCCCTTCCACCCTGAGTGTATGCGTCTTCTCAAGAACCCTTCCACGATGTCTCTGCCCTTCTGCAGCCTCCGCGTCATCCTTCCCTATAATACCCTCTCTAATTCCTGCTGGCCTAAGAGTGAATTCTTCTGGGTCAGAGATTGTCTTGGCACAATACTCAAAGAACATTAACTAAATGGGATACAAAACTTTTAAATGGTTCTACCATTTCCTGAAAGGACTCTTTATTTCCCCAAAGATACATTAATAATTATGTTAGCAAATTTCATGTAAATTCCTTGAACTCTGCTACAAAGAAAGATGCCAAGAAAATCTATTATGTAAAAGCTGACATTTAAAATGCCATTTAATTAATTTGAAATGAAGGGTAACTTTTCTGTTTGTCTTTCTTCTTTCCTACAGATAACACCCGAAGAAGATATATCAGAAAAAGTATAAACCATCTTAACTCAAAAATCACAATAAATGAAGACAAAATGAATTTAAAGACAACCACTAACTTGGCAGAAAAGAGGAAGGGGAACACCCTAAATCAAAATGATTAATGACAGGACATATCAGGCAGCATGAGAACCATCGCCCTGTCCCATACCATGAACAAGTCCATACATAGGTCAGAGTGAACCCATTACCACAGACAGAAACAAGCTATGCTTGAGCACCTGTCTCCATTAAGAAAGATAAATTTTCACATCTATAAAACAATACAACTCAGAAAGAAATCCTAAAAATTAAATATATAATGGACATGTCTGGGATTAAAATTCAAGAAGTATAATATTTACTACCAAAAGTTAAAGCATTAAGTTTATGATGTCAAAATTCTGTAGAGGAAATTATTGATGACTTACAACTCAACCTCCAGTCAAACCAATCTACAACGGTAAAGATGTGAGCAGATTACTTAAGACCTCCACAAATACACTTCTAGGAATACTCATATACAGCTAGTGAAAACCAAGCTTTAGTCAACCAAGGAAGGGGACCGTGGCAGTGACAGAGACTCCAAACAGAATGGTAGAGAGGAAGCGAATCTTAGGAAGGCAACTGTGGAGGAACCTAGAAAGTCACATGCACCAGAGCATCAACAGTGACCTCCGGGAGGGACCATGAGGAAAATCTAACACAACCCCCTGCCTCTCGCACCTAAGATGTTGAGGGGAGGTGAATTAAGAAACGTTTAACATTAGGCAAAAATTTTAAAATAAAATGCATCAAGCAAGGGCAAAATAAAGTAACAATAACCTTCAGGAAATAAATAGAGCAAAGGAACAAATCAGTTTTAACATATATCCTGGATTACCATTCCATTATAGTCATGCTGACAAAAAAAATGAATTGATGTAATGAAAATACATCAACAATTCAGGACAATGAGATACAAGTGGAAGGAATGAGATTAAGACTTTACTTTCTGGCCAGGCAGTGGTGGCACAGGCCTTTAATCCCAGCACTCGGGAGGCAGAGCCAGGTGGATCTCTGTGAGTTCAAGGCCAGCCTGGTCTACAGAGCGAGATCCAGGACAGGCACCAAAACTACATAGAGAAACCCTGGGGGGGGGGGGTTGACTCTCCTTTCTGTAACAGGAAATCAGTTTCTACCCAGGGGAAGCACTTCTTTATGGCTGCTTTACTAACAACAGCAAAGAATCAAAATCAACCCAGATGTCCATCAACAGATGAATAGATAATGAAAATGTGGTACACACAAGTGCCTGTCTGCGTGCGTGTGTGCATGCATATAGAATACCGCCCAGCTCTAAAGAAAAATGTAATCACAAAATTTGGAGAAAATAGACTGAGGTCACAAAATTTCAGAAAGAAATAAATCCTGCATTTATTCTTTTATGTGGACTCCAGACAATAATAGACGCATATATGTAAACAAATGTACATGTGGAGACACTATAACATAAGAAAAAGAACAAGAAATGTTAATTATGAGGGCACAAGGAAGGACTGGACACAGGTGACAGACACAAGTTATGAAAAGGGATATAAAATCAGTTGCTCCTCTAGTTAAACTTTGCTATGGATTTTCTATTTTTGGTGGTGAATAAATACAGGTATATTTGATAGTGAAAATGTAAACTTTAATGTGAAGCCCCTCAGCTCTGGAATACCTACTCTGAGTGAACAACTCATTGAGATTATAAAATTGGGTTTGATTTACAAGGTTTTTTTTATAATAAAGTTTATTTTTAAAAAAAGAAACACTAAGTACCAGTATTGTATTTGCTTAGAAATACAGAGTAAAATACTGAAGCTGTAATGTCAGGATCCAAGCACGATAGTTAAACAGAAATACGAGGTAAGTCACCAAAGGCAGGCGGTAGAAGAGCACAGTCACAGGTGATGGATAGCTCAGGAGTGGAGAGCACTGCGGCTCGTCCAGAGGACCCAGCTTTGGTTCCTAGCACATACATGGCAGCCCACAACCATTTAACTCCAGTTCCAGGGGATCCCATGCCTTCTTCTGACCTCTTTGGGCACCAGGCATACATGCACACGATACACATACATATACATATAGATACACATACACTCATATAGGTAAAATAAAATAAATAAACCTAAGCAAATGTTTAATAAAAAGAGTGCCATTTTACTCTCTATAGCTACCTGGTTTATCCCGACAGTCCTTCCTCTCAAGACTCCTGTGTTTCACTGATTCAATAACTATCTTCACAGAAATACCAACTTTATATAAAAGCAGAAGTCTTAAAGTAGCTTGTGTACATTTTGGTGTTGAGCAAAGAGAGAATTAGAGGAAAACAGAGCGCTGACAAGTCCGAACTCTTGTCTAGCCTATGCAGAGCCACACTTGAGTAAGAAGATGTGCTCGCTAGTTTTCATGCCATTCTGACAAAGGTGGGATCATCGAGGAAGAAGCAGTCTTAATTAAGCAACTGTCTCCAGAAGACCGGCCTGTGGACGAACCCATGGGGCATTTTCTTAACTGACAACTGATGTGGGAGAGCCCAGGGTGGTGGCCCCATTAGGCTAGTGGTTCTGGGTGCTATAAGAAGGTAGACTAAGACCAGATGGTGGTGGCACACACCTTTAATCCCAGCTCTCAGGAGGCAGAGGCAGGCCAGCCTGGTCTACAGAGCAAGTTCCAGGATAGCCAGGCCTACACAGAAAAACCCTGTCTTGAAAAACCAAAACCAAAGAAGAAAAAGAAGTCAGGCTGAGCAAGCCATGAAAAGAAAGTAAGCAGCACTCTTCCATGGCCTCTGCATCAGTTCCTGCGGTGAGTTCCTACCCTGACTGCCCCACATGACAGACTACAAGCCCTAAGACTAAATATTTCCTCCCCAAGTTGACTTTGGTCATAGTACTTATCCAAACAATAGACACCCTGACAAAGACAAAAGGGGGCAGTAGGGATAAAAACAGCGCACAGCAATGCATCAAATTATGGATAAATGAGCAGACAAAGCTAACATTTATTAAGATAGACAGATTTGGCCGGGCGGTGGTGGCGCACGCCTTTAATCCCAGCACTCGGGAGGCAGAGCCAGGCGGATCTCTGTGAGTTCGAGGCCAGCCTGGGCTACCAAGTGAGTTCCAGGAAAGGCGCAAAGCTACGCAGAGAAACCCCGTCTCGAAAAACCAAAATACCGACAAGCCGAAATGCAGGCAGAGCACAGAAGAAGACAATGTCACAACCACGCTCTTCTGCCTGGCAGGTGTGATTCGCCTGCAGTTGACAGCACCACAGAAGGCTATCAAGGCCCAGTATCTTCAAACTCCTAGCGAATACTGGAGAACAACGACAATCCAAACAGACAAAACCTGATTTTATTTGGCTCTACTAAGTGCCGATCATCTTCCTCTGCAGACAGAGGCTGCAGTCGCCCGGCCTGCACAGCACCTCTGCCTTTACCTTGCTGCGCAGCCTCGTGCTCTGCTGTTCTCTTCCTGATGTAGCTCTGAACTTCCTCCCACCTCCTCTCCGCTTCCTGTAGTTGAACCTTGATATTTAAGGAGAGAAAGAAAACAAGTAAAAACAACAAAAAAAGACCAACGGACAAGACTTCAATTGTAAACAAAGGGAGAGAGCCATCTGTCAGGCACATCCACCCTTCTCCTCCACCAGCGCAGAAACTCAATCACGAGCAATCTTGGATCAAGACAGCCAGCTGCTGCGGCATCCTCACTTCATCCACCAGCTATGACCTACTGTTCACCAACCATTCTTAAGTCCTTAAGCTTTGGAGTGACAAGACAGTACCTTTACTGCTAAATCTCAGCAAGTACTTAAAATTCGCATTTTGAAATATACATACTGCAAAACACTAAGATTATTAATTATGTCACTTATTAGTTATTCATATCTATAGAGAACACATTTCCACATCCATGTCAGCCGTTAATCTCCCAGAGAATCCAGTATTAAAGGAGAGACGTTGACATCACTTTCACAAAGGATTCATCAAAACTCGGGGAAAAAAAAGATCAAGTTATACATTATCTAACGGCAACTGTAAAACTGTCTGGAAATAGCCTCAAGGTATACTGTATATCAATATGGATGAGGATCTTACAGTGAGATTTCTCAGTAAAAGGAGGGACAGGTACCTATCACTCCTCAGAACACCTAAGTTCCAGAGTTCATGTAATGTGAGAGAGTAATAACTGTGCTCCTCCTTCAGGCAGCCAGAGCAACCTTCCACATCCCCTGAACACATAAGCGCCTCACCACACAAGCTATCATTCCAGAATCTGAAAACAGTAAGATTTTTCTACACAATGGGCTCAAGTGCAAGCCACTGGAGTACTTTGGTGTTATATTCAAAAGAAGAAAGAAAAAAAACCTATTCCAATGCCGGAAGGGGTTCTATTGGACTTGAGAAATTTAAGTTCTAATGATAAAAGTAATGCTAAACGTCCTTTTCTAAAATAATTTTTGCCTTACATGTGTGGATTCTAACCACCATATATAAACAAAATTCCATCCTTACTTGTCAACCACTTGGTTTGATATCTTCAGTCTTTATTGTCAAATCCAGGCCTACATTCAATTCTTTCATCAAAATATAACTTTAAAAAGGCAGAAACCAGCCAGGTGGTGGTGACGCATGCCTTTAATCCCAGCACTCGGGAGGCAGAGCCAGGCGGATCTCTGTGAGTTCGAGGCCAGCCTGGGCTACAGAGTGAGTTCCAGGAAAGGCGCAAAGCTACACAGAGAAACCCTGTCTCAAAAAAACAACAACAACAACAAAAAAGGCAGAACCCTTACAGTGTGGGTCTTATTAAACTTCCCACTCCATTCCTCAACCGTACACACACGTTTAGGTCATGAAGCTGGACATCAATAACACTGACAAATGACACAAAGAGGAGGGTGGGGTCACCTTCAACTGTGCAGCTGCTTGCTCAGCGTTCTTCTTCTGGACTCCCTCCTGCTGCAGCTTCCCTGTCTTCTCGTTCAGCTCACTCACCAGCCTCCCACAGTCCTGGCGCAGTTTAGTTAGCTCTGCAGTCTGCCTGGAAACAGAGACTAGGTTGGGCTTTGCACTGTTACACACATAAAAACTCACAAGCACAGCGTGTTCTGGGTTCGTTGTGCTGAGCTAGTAACACCACTCACAGGCAAACGGAAAGGAACATGACTAGGCAGTAATACTGTTCCCCTAAGTATGACAGTGTACCCTAAATACTTCAGATCATGACGGTAAACTAAAAAGCACACTATAGGGCTGAATGGAGAGCTAAGAAGGTAAGAGCATCCCCGGATTCCATGGTGGCAGGAGAGGACTGACTCCCCAAAGCTGCTGTGTATCCTCTAGATACAATCCATGGAACACAGGACAGGAAACACACACTGTGGCATATACTCAGTAATAATAAAATAATTTTAAATTTGAAAATCACTATAAAATATTTTAAAAAAGGATAACCAAAAAACTCAGGAGCATACAAAGTTGCCATTAAACTGATCTAAAAGCCTCCTAGTACGGAGGTTAGAGAGAAAGCCCAGTGGTCAAGAGCACTTGTTGCTTCTGAAGAAGGCCCAGGTTCAGTTCCCATCACCCACATATGGCTCAGAACCATCCTTAATTCTAGTTCTAGGAATCCAACACCCTTTTCTGGTCTCCTATAGGCACCAGGCATACATGTGGCACACAGAGGCAAACATATAAACTAAATTAAATCTTTAAAAAAACCAACACCTTCCTAATACCAATATCACTGTAACAGGATCTGCCCTATTAGCCAGAGGAAAAGAGTATTTTTAATTCTAATGAATAAGTTTTTACTTCATATTGAAAGAAAAAAATAACCAGTTAAAGTGCTTACTTTATGCAAGACTACTAGCCTCTCTAAGGTATGGTTTCTCAAATGGCCCACGAACCACCTAGGCTCCACTTTTGGGCCCTTGGATCACAATCTGTATAGAGGTAGGAGGACCAAGACTATGCTTTAAATTAGCATGACAGGTGCTATTGAGAATACTGAAATAGAAGTGCTGGCCTGGAGACAGACAGCCGGCTTCAGTACATGTGTGCTACTCCACCAGCAACAGCGCTGCCCAAGGGCTTTAGTCTGCAAACTACTAGAGCTAAAGAGCCAGAGGTCTTCACGCAAAGAAAACAGCTGTCCTGAGAACAAGATCAGAAGCAAAAGGAGGAAGCGAAAGTCTAACAAGTTACTATCAAGCACCCTTTTGATGACGGAAGAAAACAGTCTGCCATTTAGTTGAGAATGAAGAATCTGGAGACATACTTGCTTTCCAGCTGGTTTGTAGTGTTGCTGACAGCATCTCTCAGTATACCATTTTCCTGCTTCAAATGAGCTATCTCTGCTTCCATTTGTTCCCGAACTTGCTGAAACTATTTTTAAAATATATAAGATTCAGTAAACAAAGATCAGCAAAAAGAAAACCCAAACCATACTTTTCCGTCAATATGAAGACACCTAAAGAAAGAGCTGCTCGGCGATGAATGGAAAGTCACTACAAGCTGCCCAGCTCAAAACCCAATCAGATCGAAGCTACTCTCACATCTCAGATAAGAAACGAGCACGCGTCGGGTTTCAGAACCAAGGTATGGTTTGGGACTTCTCATACCCAACACAGAAGTAGTCCTGTCCTGAACCCAGAAAAGGTCAACATTACTTTAACAATATTTTTAAAGGTGTAAATTGGATGAGCTGGCACACATCTTTAATTCCAGCACATGGGGGGGCAGAAACAGGTAGATTTCTGTGAGTTTTAAAGCCGGCCTGGTCTACACAGCAAGTTCTAGACCACCCAGGACAACAAATGGAGGACCACCCCCCCATCTTTAAAACAAAACAAAAAACAAAACAAAAGGTTTTAGTCAAAGTTTAAACATAAAAATGCATAAACACATTTATAAAGTTATAAATTAAGCATAACTAATAGACATCACAAAATCTATTTGAAAAACATTCAAGACTGAGGTTTTTTTTTTTACTGTTCTAAATAACATATAGTAAATGACATAAAATGTACTATCTTAGCCATTTTCTTCTTTAATTCCACTATTTGGTGTGTGCATATGTATGTTGTGTGTGAGTGTGTATGTGTCTGTGTTCAGAGGACACATTAGGGCATTAATTCTCTCTACCACTTTAGTCCCCGGGACTGAACTCACATCATCAGGCTTAGGCGCAAGTTCCTTTACCCACTGAGCCACATTGCTAACTCCACCATTTTCATGTGTACAAAGAACAATGATATTAAAACTACCATTCTGCTATATAACCATCATTACCATTCATACACACGACTCCTAAGTAACTCCTATTCACCCTCAACCCCTACAACCACTCACTACTCTTACATTCCTTTGACAACTAATTGTTTAATTTCAGAATTATAAAATCAGACAATAAAGAACATTGATTCTTACAGTCATATAAGGACATGTCTTCCTTCACTATATAAATTATTCCATTAAAATGAATACCTGTTGACAATTCTTACTAACAATTCAGCTAGTAAAAGTGAAAGTACTGATTTCTAGTTTTCAAAAGATTCCTATAGACTCCATACGTGGATTTATATAACCTGACCTCTACCAGCCATCAAGCAGAAGCAGAGTGAGGGAATTCCATTAACCTTTCACCTTCAATAGGAAAGGCTGCTCTAACAGCTGTCTGGCTTTCACATAAGCTGTAAATAGTAACCAAGAAAAGATCACTGGGCTGGAGAGACGGCTCAGTGTTAGGAGCACTTGCTGCTCCTATAGAGGATCCAAGTTGATCCCCAGCTCCCACATGGCAGTTCTCAACCATCTGCAATGCCAGGGGATCTCATGCTCTCTTCTGACCTCTGAGGGCACTAGGCATGCATATGGTACAAAAACATTAAATGCAGGCAAACATTCATACACATAAAATAATAAAATATTTTTTAATATTAAAAAAATTATTTAAAAACCTGATGAGAGAGAATGTCTCAAATGACTAAGGACTAAGAAAACAAACATTAGAAACAATGGACAGCAACAACTTAACAATGCCATTCATTTCTGTTATTGGTATTTGATATTTCTGTGGGAAACACTGAACTTTGTTAGCCGTGAAGAATAATTTTAAAACTGGAACCAATTACAGGTTAGAATACAAAGAAAAACATACTGGTAAAGGGCTATAATTGTGCGCGCACACATACACACACACACACACACACACACACACACACACACACATTCTAAGCTAAGCACTGAACACAAGAATACCCTATTACTAGGGTTACTGTCTGAACTAGATGTTTCCAGGTTCTTGCCATCTTATTCAAAAACCTGACAAAGTGCACACATATTTCAAACGGACCAGGAAACCATACGGAAGTAACACTAAATCACAGGTCAGATGTGCTGGAAGTACGCAGTGGCTTCTTCAGCTAGGGCACTCAAATATCCCTGACTATTGTCTGGGCCATTGTTTATGGGTACCAGGAGAAGGAATTGATTGCTAAAGGCAAATAAATATGGGCAGTTCTGTTCTGATTGACAGGCTTGGATTATGTAAACCTTTGCTCACCATAGCTGTCCCTTCCTGTGACATATCTGATTTTAATATATGCATACCCAACTATACAAGGCTATAAGAAGGTAGGTTAAACAGAGATTTTCTCCTATTTACTCTGAGGACAGAGTTTCTCTTACCACTCATGCATCCAAAACTAGGTCATCCTAGATGGAGCTACTGCTTCCTGTACCTGGATATGTCCCAAAATATGTTTACTAGAAACTAACCACAACAAGGTTGTTAGAGAAGGAGAAATCTACTCCACTGTTTAAGATAAAGTGGGACAACCACGCACTTCACTGCAGGTAGGGATTCCAAAGTTGCTAGGTGCACTCTTAGGAGAGAGATATATGGATAGCCTCAACCAAGCTCAGACTCTTCCCTTGTAAAAGCTGTTCTTACATTCACCTGCCTCAACTCTTTATCAAGTATCTGTAAGATTCAGACCAATTTGTAAACTGAGCATTAAAGACAAAAAGTCAAGGGATTCACTGTAAGGAAAATGTCTTAAACTATTGGAAAATAAAAACAACTTGATCAGTAAGAATCTGATATTAGTTATGTTAAATCTCGGGTCTATACATTCTTTTAGAACTAAAGCATCAGCCAACAAATGAAAGGAATAATTTGGAAGAGTTCCATTATGGATAATATTAAAACCTGAACTAACAAACAAATCCAAGTCTTGTTCTGCAAGAGCTAGGAGAAAGAAGTGAGGAGAGGAGTAAGAATTCACTGGTCAGACTTAACTGAAATCTTGATAATGAATGATACATGGAAAACATCCTAAGAACCAGATCTCTGGAGACTGGTGAAAAGTGTACAAACACCAGGACACAGCAGTCTCTTTCACTAGCCCTCTGGGAATCATCACCCCTTACCATCCCTCTCCTCCAGCTCTCTGGATCAGACCAACTCATCTTCTCATTGCCAGCACCTGGTTTCTCTCTGGCCGCTCTGACTTGATTCCTGCAAACTTTTCCAACTGCCCCCATTTCACTTTCCACACTGCTGCCAGAATGACCACTGAAAATAACTATGAATCACACTGCTAGCTCCCCTAAATTCAGTCACTGGCTGTCCAATCTTCAGGCATAGACCTTTTAAATGGGCCCATACTTATTTCTATATCTTTTCTTCATTCCAACCTTGGCTCTCAACTCTTAAAACATTTATTGTATTTTTCACAAAGTTCTGGATTCCCACAATACAGCCAGTGGCCCACTATCTACAGAGATGGGAATAAAGAACTACACCAAGTAACTCTTACAGCCTAGCCCATTCCTTCAGTCTCCCTTGACAATGTTGACTCACAATGTCCAACACAGTCTGAATACGGTGTCTAACAACTCTTCTATCTACTACCAATCCTCTTTCCCACCTTCCTAATCGTCTATTGTAAAGCACACGATGCTTACCTCTACTGGCATGGTGTTATTTTCATATTAGCTTCCAGCCCTCTACCTTATCCCAACACAGAACACTTATTTACTTTGGAATGATGAGGAGTGAGTTTAACTAGCCACTATAGGTCAATGGACCAACCCAAACAAGGCACTTAAAGGTTTGTTAACTAAATGAATAGACATATTTCATCTTCCTTTCCAAGACTTCAAACATACCTTCATCTGCATCTGCTGCGTCTCCTGGTAGCTGACATGCATCTTGTTCTGAAACACATTATGTTCCTTCTCTAGTGTCCCAATCCGATCTTTCATCCTTGCTATAACTACACTGCTTCTTTCTTTCTCTGTCATCATTTCCTAGAAGAGTAACCAGAAAATCAATTTATGAAAAACTTGTTATGAAAAAGGTATTATAACACTATCAAAGCAAGCCAATGTTTTAACAGGAACACAATTGTGAATGTTCACTCAGGGCTTGGGTACAAAGCAAAGCTAGGGATTAAAAAACAAGAAACCAAGGGACTTCTACATCTCCCCACTCTTCACAATTCCCTTCATAGTACAAACATTCACCAGTTTGATTCTATTTTAAATGCACTTCTTATTTAATCATCAAAGACTGTGTGCCCGAAATAAATCCTATATTCTGA
The DNA here is from genome assembly GCF_049852395.1 of Peromyscus maniculatus bairdii. Lineage (NCBI taxonomy): Eukaryota > Metazoa > Chordata > Mammalia > Rodentia > Cricetidae > Peromyscus > Peromyscus maniculatus. The sequence continues at coordinate 45,448,197 of NC_134860.1, read as the reverse complement.
TGCAATTGATCATAAGAAACAATATTTTAAGGCAAAACAGTGATTGTTTCTTACTCTTCTTGGAGTTCAGGGAAAAGATTGGGGAAGGTGTTAGAATGGGGGACAAAGGAAGGCCTCTCTTTTGACAGGCATTTTTATAGCAAAAAAGAAATTTGAAAACAGCTAAGTTAGAAAACAAAATCAATTTTAGTTATCTGAAGGTATGAACACATTCCTGCTTTAACAAACTGTGACAAAACTTAAGTTTTTATGTAATTTATAAGGTTATTTATATATTTCTACTTCATATTTTAGATTTATATTTGAAAGTTGTTATATTGATATACAATACACTTCACAATTTCTTTTTAAAGAATTACACTAAGCCAGGTGGTGGCACACACCTTTAATCTCAACACTCAGGAGGCAGAGGCAGGCAGATCTGTGAGTTCAAGGCCAGCCTGGTCTACAAATCAAGTCATAGAACAGCCAGAGCTGTTACACAGAGAAACCCTATCTCAAAAAACAACAAAAAGAATGACACTAAATACATTTTACAAAATACTAAAGCACACACCTATAATTCCAGCACCTGGAGATGGAGGCAGGAGGATCAGGAGTTCAAGGTCACCCTCAGCTACACAGCCCGTTTTAGTTCAGCCTGGGCTAAATAAAACTGTCCCAAAATAAAACAGAAAACAAGCACTGCACTTTATTTAACTCCATACAAAATATGGTGTTCAAAAGCATTAATAAGTTTTATTTGAAGATAACTAAGTCAGATTGTTTTTATGCAGCCATTTAACTTAGTTACCAAGTATACACAAACCCAGTATACAGAACGATGAGTTATTAAAACTTAGTGGGCTGGAGAAATAATTAGCCATTAAAGGCTAGGCTCATAACCAAAACATCCAAAAGTAACTTATCTATATTTTTAAACTTCAAAAAACATATTAAACGACAGTCACATCAAGCTATATCAAAGTTAACTCTAAGGAAGCCGGCGGATGGATTCTGTGCTGCCACTGACTCTTCTCATCAGTCAAAAGCATACAAAGGTTTACAGTGCTGCCGTGGGTGAAGACAAGGCCCACGAGCTTGTCTATACTACTCCATCTGATGAAGGTTTCCGGAGACCACATTCCCTCTGGAGTTTCAATTCTCTTTTCTTATTCTACACAGCATTTTAAAAACGTTTGTCTGGGTTTACATTTTACCCCTCAGACTAAAATATCTTAGGTTTTAAAGAAGTTGATTTTAAAAGTATGAATATTTATCACAAGACTTTCCATATGTAAGTAATATAAAAGCTTCACACGTATCACATAATTGGATGTTATACTTCTATGAAGAACAGACACATCAGATCCATTTCAAACAAACTCTGATGCTCTGAGCACAGTGGCTCTGCTATTCTGGTTAGACTGTCTAATAAATATCTTCATCTGTTACATCCGGAAAGACTGCAAGTCTTCCATATCAAACTCCTACAAGGAGAGGACTTTTGTTGTGTGTAAGTTTTGACACACGAATTACATCAAGGAGCACGGGTGCCCCTTGAGGCCTCCCTGCTTCTGACTCAGGACACACACCCTTAACCCAAGAATGTCTTCACCTGCGTCAACTGCTTACAGCGCTCCTTTGTGGCAGTGGCCTCCTCCTTCACAGCAGAGAGCAGCCTTTCCTTTTCCTGAAGCTGATGCAAAAGGGCACTCAATTCTCCTTTATTCGACTGTAATTGGAAGTCAATACAGAATGAGCAAGTTAACACGATCCACTGAAAACTGTGAGCGTCAACTATCTATCATCAGGAGCCCTTGGGTCAATGGGGAGCACAACATCTAAAACAAAACGACTGCTAAATATTAGTCAGCCAAATAAAACCAAGTAAGTCCCTCCAACAGTGTGGCATATCCTGAAATTAGAGGAGTAGAAACATATTTCAACAAAGAAGTATAGGACTAACACGTACAAGCCCAGAAGTCAAAAACAGTAACTTTGTTTGTGACCTCTCACCAATATGCAATCATGTGTAATTCCAAAGCACAATACAGGAAAGACAAGACAGAGCAGTGAAAAAAAACACAGTGCTCAACAACTCTGTTACAACATGCCCAGATGCCACCACTGCCCAGTTCTCTGATGTCAACGGGCATCATTCCCAAATAGAAAAAGTCCAAAACACCACCACGAAGTCCCACTTTACATGAGGAACAAATGCAAAGTTTCAGGCAAGACCTTTCTTGGAAGACAGTTGTAAAGGATATATGAGGGCTAGAGAACACAATAGAGAAATGGTACTTTTCTAAGTAACCAACTTTACTAAGAGCACAGCAAGCAGGCATTTGGGGGTCTCTATGGGAGGACCCAACAGAAGGGCTCACTGCCTACACTGCCAAGGAGGACAAATGCACCATTATCCACTCCCAACCCAAAGACTGGTCAAGAAAGGAGCCCTCTTAGGAGAGGGCCACTCCACACTGGATCATCAGAACAATTTCCCTTCTTTTCCCTTCCTCTCCCGACCTCTGTCAATGACACCATTTCCATTTGCCACGTGTACCTTAGAATTCCCACCTGCCTCACACTTTCAGTCTTGGCTCCGGGGTTTGGAGGTGGCCCAGGCCTTGGCTGTCCCACCATACTTCTTCAAACTTCTCAGCTACAGCTGTGTTTCTATGAGTCTCCAAGATGGTTTTGTGGAAACTTTACTGCCAAGATTTTGTCACATTAAGATTCTGCTTTGGGGCGCTAGAGAGATGGCTCAATGGCTAAAAGTACTGACTGCTCTTCCAGAAACCTGAGTTCAATTCCCAGCACCCACATAGCAGCTCACAACTGTCTGTTACTTCAGTTGAAGGGGACCTAAAACCCATGGCAAAACACTAATGCACATAAAATAAAATTTAAAAAATTAAAAAGATTCTGCTTTGTTAATTTTGGACTTGAACAATAGTTTAGTGAGATTAAACATTACTTGCCCTGAGTTTCACTCTCCTTCCTTGAATTTAATTACTTGTCATTATTTTCCACATAAACAGATCTGGGGGTGGCCAGCCTGAATTTCACATGCTTGCCAGAGTCCCATCAAATTGCACTCTCACAACAGAAGCATTCTTTAAATAACAAGCTGTGTTTATCTACTGGTTCACCTGTTCCCCACACTGGTAGCCATTAGGGGGCTTGGTTAGTGGGAAATTCAGCAGTACTTCTATTTATAATGTGGTACTGTGGAATAATCCTTCTGTATACCATGTGAATATGTCGTTATGATTGGTTTATAAACAAGCTGACTGGCCAATAGCTGAACAGGATAAAGCTAGGTAGAAAAGCCAAACTGAGAACAATGGGATGAAGAAGGGCAAAATCTGGAGATGCCAGCCAGCTGCTGAGGAAGCAGAATGTGTAGAAAATGAGGTAACAAGCTATGAGCCACATGGCAAAGCCTAGATAAGAAATACGGGTTAATTTGAATGTAAGCTAGTTAGTAATAAGCCTGAGCTATTGGCCGAGCATTAAAATTAATCTAAGTCTCTGTGTGGTAATTTGGAAATGACTCCCAAACCATGAAAATTCCAACTACAATGTGCAAACACCACACCTTTCAACCATTATTTTCAAGTTAATTACTAGAAAATTACTAATTTTCCATAATGTCCTTGAAAGCATCAAAATCATTTGTGTCAAGCAACATTAGCTCTCCGTTGCCTGTCTTCCTATTGTATCTTAGTCCTTAAAAAAAAAAAATGTGTAAATGAAAAAAACACATTACTAACACTGAACAAAAGGTCCTAGAGTCTTTCTAATGTGAAATCTTGGATCACAAAAGTATTATCTGTGTTTTTTATCTAGAAATCACCTGACATTGACTTCATCTGGACTTCTAGTTAAAGCAAAGCAGGATCCAACTTAGTTAAGAGCACTAGTTAAGGGGCTGGAGAGATGGCTCAGAGGTTAAGGGCACTGACTGTTCTTCCAGAGGTCCTGAGTTCAATTCCCAGCAACCACATGGTGGCTCACAACCATCTGTAATGAGATTTGGTGCCCTCTTCTGGCCTGCAGGCATACATGCTGTATACATAATAAATAAATCTTTATTTTTTTTTTAAAAAAAAGAGCACTAGTTAAAGCAAAGCAGGAATCAGCTTAGTTAAGAGCCAAATGACTTCAAAGCCATAAAAACCTTGCCTATTTTAAACAATTGTCTTTTGTCAAAGCACCAGGTGACTCAAAGGATGTTTGACTAAACAAGTACATAAATTAGCATAGATATATGAAATGATTTCTAAAGTATTCCTGACTATAATGGCATTAAAAACAAAAATATCAATAATAATAATAATTTAATATTTGGACAAGCACCTCTCATTTGGAAAACTCTTAATAACTGTTCACAACTGTGCCATAATCAAAAACTATGCTTACCTTCTTTAAAGCATCTTTTATCACACCAGACTTCTCCTTCAGCAGGTCTACAACACAAAGAGCCTCATCTTCAGAAAACATCATAGTCTTCAAGGACATAAGGAAATCTTTAAACTTCACTTCAGCATTTTCTTAATTAAAAAACAAAAGGAGGAGAAAGTTAGGAGTAGAGACCCAAGCAATAATTTGAGCAAAGGTAAACATAAAATATTCTGACCAAGAAAGTCAGTAACCACAAGAAAATAGACTTTTCAAGTCAAGTAACAATAGATAACTTGAGTCAAGAGGGAAAGCACGTGGTTAGCATCTGTACTGCAGAAAAGTTACGACAGATGAAAGTTTTCCCAGACTGCAGGATACTAAAGTCCCAGTATGCTATGCTCTCACTTTTGATTTCATCTATATATTTGTTTATTTAGGAGGGGAGCATACATGTTCAATTCAGGGGATAACCTGCCTCAGAGTCTATCTTTCTGCCATGTTTGAGGCCCAAGGCTTGAATTCAGGGCACCAGGATTGGCAGCAAATGCCTTTATCTACTCAGGCATTCCACTAGGCCTGCCTCACTTTTAAAACCACTTCAATGTTTAGTGTATGTTAGCATCTGCACCAGGTATATCCACAGTATCCTCATTTAACTTTAATAATCCTGACTTTGTAAACCAGATTCCACTGATGAAATTTAAGTCTAGGATAATTATAACAATGCAATCTGCTTCTAAAAAGAGCAAATATATACAAATATATATTAAAACACTGTATGCAGAAACACCTCCTAGATTCACCTATTCTAATTCCCCTAGGACTCCCTGTTAAGCAACCAATTCCCTTTCTTCAAGAAACTACTACCCCCAAGGCCCGAAGCAGGCAGCCTAAGCATTTTACATGTCAGCAGCACTGCTTGTTTAAAAACACATGTGTGCATGTGTGGGATGAAGGGGTAAATGGAAACTCTGAGTTTCCTTCTCTATTCTGACATGAAGTTAAAGCTGCTCCTAAATATACATGGAGACAGTATCACTTCATGTAGTCCCAGTTGGTCTTAAACTTAGAATCCTCATTCTCACTCTCCAGAGCATTGGAAGTACAGGAACGTGCCCAGCTAAAACAATCTATTTAGGGGCTGGAGAGATGACTCAGTAGTTAAGAGCAATGGCTACTCTTCCAGAGGACCCAGGATCAATTCCCAGTACCGACATGTAGGCTCACAGCCATCTCTAACTCCAGTCCCAGATCACATACCCTCTTCTGACTTCTACCTTCCATATCACAGTCTATCACTGAAGGAAGTCAGGGCAGGAGGTCAGCACAAATGTTGCTTACTGTCTTGTTCCCTATGGCTTGCTCAGCCTGCTTTCTTAAATAACCTAGGACCAACTGCCTGGGGTGTCACTGCCCACAGAAAGCTAGGCCTGCCAACATCCATCAAGAAAATGCCCTACAGCCTACAGGCCAATCTGATGGAGGAGGAGGTATCATCTCAACTGAGGATCCCTCTTCCTAAATGGCCCTGATTTGTACCCAATTGCCAAACAGACAGACAGAGCACAGCAGAGTGCCTGAAATAAACTGCAATGTCTTTACAGTACACACCAATTCCTCTGCTCTTTAGAAACAATGGTTTAATGACAGAAATGATGAACTTGTGTTTTCCAACTGTCATTCTCAGTGTATTCTCTAGATTGTGTTGTTAGAATGTTTGATTTTTTAAATGCTGTTTCAGTTACTGAGGTTTTTGTTTTTGTTTTCTAATGCTAAGTGAATTTTGGCTTAGAATTTGGACAGAATTTCCAACAATTTCTGAAATGGTCCTAAACATACTTCTGTCATTTTGTACTGCATATTTATATAAGGCAACATTCTTGGCATAGAGGATTTTAAAATCAAAATATCAACCAATTCAGAAAGATACAGATGTCCTGCAATACCAAACACTTAATCAACATGTAATTCTTTATGTAAAAATAAATAAGCATATCCATCTCCTTAGAATGCAAATTTGCTTTCAACTTTAACAAATGGTAAATTTATATATATATATATATATATATATATATATATATATATATATATATACCAAAGAATTGTTTTGAAACAAATTTCTTTGACTTATTAACAGTAAATGTTTTGTTGGCATACCATTTTATACACCTAGGATTTCATAATAATTTCTCAAGCAAAAAATGGTCAAGTGTTGAAAAGTTAAGAAGGTCTGAATTAGACAGAAGTCTTTTATTTCAAGGGTGTCAGTCTTTTCCAATTCATTGATCCTGTAAGAAAATGTGCGCCAGTCCAAGACTCAAAAATCATAATTTTATAATGTAAGAGATCACAATGTTTTGCATACTACCTTTGTCAGTTTCAATCTTCAGCTTTTTAGCTCCAGATTTATGGATCCCTTCTACATGGTCAGGTTTAATCATATCAATAATTTCTCTCTTATCCATCACAAGATTTGAGTTAGCATTATCCATCAAAGGAATGTAAGTAGTTGCATGAATAAGGGGCTCATCTACCACAACTGCAATTTAAATAACAAGATCATAATTACTAAGTTGTTACAACAGAGTAATTAAACAATATACAGGCACACTTAATTACCAATGCAGTGATTCTAAAATCTCTATTAGCTCAATTTAGTTTCAAATTTCTACTTCATCATTTAACATGATTTCTAGAGTATCAGTTTAATATTCTTAAGTCACTCAAGTCATCTTAAAATGGGGTATATATTCTCTAATAGAAAACATCTTACATCTACCCTTTAGCTAACTCTTATTTAATCTTTACGAGGTTGTCTTCTGTTTCTGAGATGAGATTTCACTGTGTAGCCCAGGATAACCCTGAATGCAGGATCCTCCATGCCTCAACCTTCTAAGAGATGAAATTATAGGTGTGCTACAACACCAAACTACTTCTCTATCTGAGCAGAAGATAACCCTTTTCATCTCATTAGTGCTCTTAAGAAGCTGATTTCTATTTATGGTAATGAATTACTCTTATGTCGCACTGAACTCACTACACAGCCCAGGATGACTCTAATGATTCCCTAGGTGGTATGCACCTCTATGCCTGGTTTTAGCAGTGCTGAGGATTAAACCCATAGCTCTCTGCATGCTTGCCAACCCATAAGTGATCATTTGAAATGATCTCTTTTCTATGCTAGGTACAAAATCAGTCATTTTTGCTTGCAGATAGCTTCTCATTTTAATAGTTAATTTCTATGGCATACCCTACTATAAGCATCAAGAATGGAGGAAGGGCCAGATGTGGTGTGCATGCATGCCTTTAATCCCAGCACTCAGGAGGCAGAGACAGGTGATCTCTTGAGTTTGAGGCCAGCTGGTCTACATAATGAGTTCCAGGAAAGACAATGTTATATATATAGGGAGAAAGGCCCTGTCTTGGGGAGGCAAAAAATGGAATGGAGGGTAACCTGAAGATTTTGCTTCCAATTTTAATGTGAGAAACTCTACAAAGAATTTGAGTGACAGTATCTTGTTTAAAGAAAACAAATATCTATATTACCCCGATGAAAATCTTACTACATTCCTTTACAATCAGACTGCCAGGTCATGGGGCTACAGCTCAGTGGCAATGCACTTCCCTAGCATACGTAAGCCCTGCATTTGATCTTGTACTGCTTCCCCATAAGCACTTTTGTGTTAATAATTCCTATCTCCTACTTAAAGTTGGTGAAGTTTAACTGTTATCAAAAATGTCCAGGTAATATTGTCTGATAACTTATGTCTGACACACCATAATATTAACATAAATAAAATTGTACCATTTCTTTCCAAATAATGTTTTCTAGCACTAAGTAATATAACAGCCCAACACCATTTGTAAACATTGCTGTTTAATCTCCAAAAACCTTACAGTCAAGCTTTCTCTGGAAAATTCTGAAATATAGGATTGCTTTGCCACTTCTAACTGGATGTCTACCATAAACACATGCAAATTTGTAGGACTTAATAAAAAATGCAGGGTATTGCTAGGTCTAACAAATGTGAATTATAATTTTCAAATGGTATTAAAAAGCATGAATATTGCATGTATTCTCTCATTTGTAAAAAAACTAACTTGAAAACAGAAGCATGACTATGAAGGAAGAGGAGAGAGTGGAGGAAGGAGAAGGGGCATTAAGGAAGGAAGGATGGTAAGAGGATGGATAAGATCAAAAGGACACATCTATATGAACATCTCACAGAGAACATGTCACATTACAGCCCATTAGTGGAGTTGGGGATGCAGCTCAGTTAGCAGAGTGCACATCTAGCATGCAATAGCCCTGGGTTCAATCCTCAGCATCACACACAATCTGGACCAACCAGGTAAACCTAGCACTGGGGAGCTGTAGGCAGGAAAATCAGAAGTTCGAAGTCATCCTCAACTACATGGTGAGTTAGAAAACAGGCTGGGCATGAGACAATCTCAAAACACCTAAGTAAATAACTTCTTAAAAATTATTAGTGTGTCCAATTAACAGGTTAATAAGTGTAATAAAAATAAAATGTTTGGAAAAATTTTAAGTACTAACATTTGGGGAACATTTTTACTCTATATAGCTTGTACATACTGTTAATTATTTTTCAGAATCAAGAATGACTATTTAAACACAAGCATTCTTAGTATTTTAGACTTGCACTAGACTTCCAGTGGTTACGGTACACACGGTCTCCAGAGCTTCCGCCCGCATCTTTCTACAATCAGCATTCAGAAAGCGTGCATCCCCGTCTCACCATTTTCTGCCTTCTGCTTCTTTGACAGACCTTTCTTCTTTCCCAGGCCACCTTCCTGTTTAGTCTCTTGATGGAGGAGTGACATGTCTTGCTTTTTTAAAGGTGCCATCAGCATTTCCACCTTTTTATCTTGGTCATCTTTATTAAATATAAGTGGGAGAAAAATCATCATAGCAAACAATGAACACATCAGAAAACAAGAAAATATTAATAAATAACTCCCAGCATGCTTTACCACAACAAAGCTTAGTCTCATATTCAATCTCTTACCAGCACCTTTTCCTCTGGCTTTCTTACACTACAATATCAAACCTTTAATGTACTTGGCCCTTTTTCCCTCCTTTCAGAGACATTCCCAGCACCATTCAGGCCACAGTATGGCCAACTATCATTTTATAGATAAAAACCTTCCCTACCGCTGCCAATTCCCACCTTCCACATCCATTCCCATGGATAAAACAATAGCCTGTGCTTTCTTTTCTATAGACCACTAACTACAGCCTAATTTTTATCTCTCCCACTCCAATTAAGGATTAACTCAGCCAGGCAGTGGTGGACCACACTTTTAATCCCAGCACTTGGGAGGCAGAGCCAGGTGGATCTCCGTGAGCTCCAGGCCAGCCTGGGCTACAGAGTGAGTTCCAGGAAAGGCACAAAGCTAAACATAGAGAAACCCTGTCTCAAAAAAACCAAAAAAAAAAAAAAAGAATTAACTCAAATTTGAGTCCCAAATTTTACTAAAATTAAAAAAGTTAAGCTCCCCAACTCTCTTCTCACATCCCTTTCGAGTGTCCTTTGTGAACTGCTTCTAAGGAAAACCTCACGTTGGCATTCGCCACAGTGAATGACTATAGCCACGACTTCAACCACTGCCTTCACACTTCCGGCTTCTAAGCCTACACTGTACCCTGGCCCTCACACGGATGTACTCGGCTGCACCCTCAGTGGCTATCTATGTGAATGGCACCCACAGGCACCTGAGACACAAACTGGAAACATTCTCTTCTCTTCTTGCATTCAGTCTCTCCAACTTAATTCCTGACCTTAGTGCTGACAAACAATCACAGACTGGAAATGTGTCTTTATTCTGAAGGCCAGAGAATAAATGCTTCATTCAGCCTTGCAGGCCACCACATGCTCCGCCACAACCATCCAAGTCCACTATCGACCACTGTGAAGACTGGTCACAAATGTACACAAGTGACTGTGCTCAAAACTAATGATGGACACGGAAGCCTAACTGATAATTTCTACATTTCTCCAAGTATTACTCTTCTTCGACTCTTTTCCACAATCATTAAAAACGTAAAATCTGTTCTTGGCAGCGAAAGTCAAGATGACTTACTCACTGACTGAAGTCTCCAAACCCATCCTAACTTAGAATCCCCACCAGCTCTGACCTCACTTCCTTACCACCCCACTCCAGTCTGAGGTTGGGGTTCCTAACGTGTGCACTCCTCTCCCTCCCTCCTTTGGCAGCACCACAGCCTGACCCCATGACCTAACTCTGCAGTGCTGGTGAACCATCTTTATGCCTATGTGAAAATGTCATGGAATCTGTTCTCATAAATTCTGTCCAAGAACTCTCTAAAATATAGATCTAATCAGGGACTGGAGAGATGGCTCAGCAGTTATGAGTACTTTCTACTCTTGCAGAGGACCTGGGTTCAGTACTCAGGACCTACATGGTACCTCACAATCACCTGTAAAACTCTAGTTCCAGAAAATATGACACACTTAAGGCACCAGGAATGTAACTGGTACACAAATATACTTGTAGGCAAATACTCATATACATATACACATAAAATAAAGATAAATCCTTAAAATATATATTTACATATATGTAAATCAAATGCAATCCAACATTGCTCAATTCACTGTTCCCCTACAATGTACTCAATAAATTGATTAGATAGATAGATAGATAGATAGATAGATAGATAGATAGATAGATAGACAGACAGACAGCGGAAGGAAGGAAGGAAGGAAGGAAGGAAGGAAGGAAGGAAGGAAGGAAGGAAGGAAAAAAGGAAGGAAGGAAAAAAGGAAGGAAGGAAAAAAGGAAGGAAGGAAGGAAGGAAGGAAGGAAGGAAGGAAGGAAGGAAGGAAGGAAGGAAAAAAGGAAGGAAGGAAGGAAGGAAGGAAGAACAAACTATATTAACCTGACTGAAAGCTCTAACAGTAACTAATATAAGCCCCACTTCCTGGGGTGTTTACAAAAACCATCATGACCTAGGTACTATGACCTTTTCAGGTTTGTTCACTATTCCCACCACCCCAAGCAGGGTTTCTGTGTAGCCCTGGCTGTCCTGGAATTTGCTCTGTAGCCCAGGCTGGCCTCAAACTCAGGGATCCACCTGCCTCTGCCTCATGAGTGCTGGGATTAAACTGGTCACTATACTCTTACCAATACTCTATACTCATGTATCTCTCCTGTGCCCTGACAAGTAGCTTTCTGTCAGTGTAGGGTGAGACCCACTATTGACTTGGTAAAGTGACTTAGCCCTAAAGACAGCTTAGGCAATGCCTCCTCTGGAAACCCTTAAATTAAATTCCATTAATTATTGTTGCTTTGGTTTCTATATTTCTTCTCTATTATCTCTTCTATATTTTTACATAAATCACCTTTGTCACTGGCTTACACATTCTCCTTCCTAAGGTATGCCATGCTTACTATTATTTCTCTAGTACCATATGTGGTCATAGCTGCAAGAAAGACCTTGAAGTTCAACATAACCGCTAACAATATAAATAAGGATACACAAAGAATTTCAGTCTCTTCATATACTGCCGACACTCTGAAGCTGTACACATCAGTTGCCATTTCTCAGGGACTTTCCACTGTACACTCCTTCTCTGACACCCATGGGGGAAACAGATTCTAGAAAGCACCACCAATATCAAAGCCTGAGAATGCTCAACTCCCTTACAGCAAATGACACTGTATTTCAATACAACCCATGTACTTCTCCTGTATACTTTAAACATCTCTAGATTATTTATAATAGGTTATAAAAAGTGGATGTTATGTAAACAGTTGTTGTACCATATTGTCTAGGAAATAATGGCAATTTTAAATGACTGCCCATATTGAAAACGGACTCTCTTTCACATATTTTCACAGACAATCCTTTTTCAAGTATTTTCAATCCAATGTTTATTATATGTACATACGTGCATGCATGTGTGTATGTGTGTGTGTGTACACGAGATATACACACACATATATATTTACATACACAATCACAACTAGCCAGCACTTTCTCAAGCTTTAAAATTAATGCCTGGCACTGCACGTTCCAAGGAACCCACCTTAACAGCCCTGAGACCTGGGTCATCTGATCTTTTCTACCATCATGACCTGTTATTCCAGTGTCTACAGCTGGCAAATGACTCATCCCCCGAGGCCCAGGGCCTCCAGATATGTGACTGTTTGAAAACTGAATCAAAAGGGAGCAACATTTCCCCTTTTCAACTCCAATACACTGATTACAATGTGTTCACTGAAATGTCACTATCAGTAACTGCAAGCCCTTAAGCAACCAAAACCAGGTTAAATTTCCAATGAGTCTTTTACATAGTTATGGATGAGTTTAAAGTGTTTCTTTAACCATTGCTAATTTCTATCGGCAATTCCTGTTAACCAGAGCAAACAGTGAGGTGAACAATTGTTTCAGATTACTACATAGAATCATGCAATGAGTTAAAAGATTATGTACCGCTGCCATTTTTAGACTTCTTCTGCCCTGCTTTCTTCTTCAAGGCAGCTGCTTCAGGAGGTGGGGCCGGCTGCTTTGTAACTAGGACGGGCTCCACTTTTTTGCCTGGAATCTTTGATGTATCACTTTCTTTGATGGTCTGCTCTTCAGGTGAAGGCTTTTGTTTCTTTTCCTTCTTCTTTCTTTCCTTAACACTGCTGGAAGTTTCAAACACATTCAATGGAGCAGGTACAAACTGTTCCTCCTCCATGGCCGAAGCATCAGATAATTTAAAGTCCCGAGGTAGATTCTCAGAATCAGATTCATGAATGGCCCCATTCTGGACTTCTTTCTTTTTGTTCTTTTTCTTTTCTGCCTTCTTTTTATCTGTTTTTGTAGAAATCAGCTTTTGTTCTCTTTTTTGTTTTGCAAGAACTTCATCATATAATGTTTCTTTCATGAAAAGCCAGAAGAAAAGGAAAATGACGGTAATCACTACTGAAGGGATAAGGACAACAAAATATGTTGACTCATAAAACTCCATGGTGCTTTTCTTAACGTGAGCCTATGAAATCTAAATGGAGGAGGCAAAAAAGACAAAGAAAAACTCCAGTCAGTTATAAAACACTACTTATAACACCCTGCCCTTTCAATTATCATTTCAAATCTAATCCAATCTACAAGCATAGCCCAAAACTAGCTAGCTGTTTAAAACATGGGTTCTACAAGTGAACTATGCTATGAAAGGGAAATGGCTGGTAACTAAGGAGTGTGGCATATCCTTTCCTTCTCAAACCACATGAAAAGACCCTAAAAGGGGCAGGTGGGGGAGGGTAGTTCTTCTCCACTGCCTTCCCTTTTTTGACAAGGTAGGAGTTGAAAAAAGTAATACTGCTAGAAATTAAACTCAGAACATCCCAAACATATTATAGAATACACTGCTGTGGAATAATCCTTTTGTACACTGTGAGGATGTGTTGCTCCACTGCTTTAATAAAGAGCTAAGTGGCCGAAAGCTAGGGAGGAAGAGGCTAAATGGGAGAGCCAGACTGAGAGAACGCTGTTCCAGAAAAAGAAGGGCAGAGTCACCAGCCAGGCACAGAGGAAGCAGGACATATACAAGATGAGGTAGCAACCCATGAGCGACGTGGCAGCATGTAAATTAATAAATGTGTTAATTTAAGTTGTAAGAGCTTGTTAGTAACAAGCATAAGCTATCGGCCAAGCATTTATAATTAATAAGTCTCTGTGTGGCTATTTGGGAGCTAACAAGCAGGACAGAATATTACACCTACAACACACTATTCCTCTGGCCTCATTTTTGGTACTTACTTTAATACTTAGTTTCCCCCATTTTAGTATATAACATATACTACTTACTACATGTGAAAATAGAGACATATTAGCAATTACCAACATACTAATGTCATTAAAGTACCAAACTTTAGAGTCTGGCCATGGTAGCACACACCTTTAATCCCAGGATTCTGGAGGCAGAGGCAGATGGATCTTGAGGCCAGCCTGGGCTACAGCGTGAGTTCCAAGACAGCCAGAGCTACACAGAAAAACCCTGTCTCAAAGAAATTTAAAAAAAAAAAAAAAAATGTAAAAGGAAAAAATAGGGACAGTTAAGACAATTGCTAGCAAATTCCATTCCTCTAACAACCAGCCTCATGATGTAATGGGATACAGCAAGAATAAGGAAACAGAAGTAAAAAAAAAATCACAATGATTTGATATGGCATTTGACATTACAAACACAAAGTAGATGCTTTTCTTAAATCCTCTGATCTTACTTCGTGTATATTAACAATTTACTGTGCACTGCCATCACTGTCTTCTCCAAGGCTCCCACAGCAGCACCCAATGTCCACTACCTGATGACTCAATGCTGCCTGAAGGTGTGATCTCATTATCTGGTCACATCTGCCTGTCTGAACACAGACACCATATGCCTCACCTCCAGGAGTTTTTAGGGAACTTAAAGAAAAAGTGATTTGGGAGTTTAGATTCTAGACGTTAGTATTCCTACATAGATGTCTATGCTACGTGTATTCTTATGTTATCTCCAATATGTTGTGGAAAAGGACAGTATGTATAACACAAGATGTAATTATATCCTATGACACACTTGTAATAAAGCAAACTGAAGCAAGTTAATTAACTTTTGTATCTTTTTAAAGATTGTTTTTTATTATGTGTATGTATGTGTATGCGTGTACATGTGCACTTGAATGTAGGTGTCCTCAAAGTCCAGAAGCATCAGAATTCCTGGAGCTAGGATTACAGGTCTGCCATCTGACACAGGAATCAAACGCAAATCCTCAGCAAGAACAGTACATGTTCTTAACCACTAAGTACCAAATTTTGCACAATTAATGTAGAATAAATTTAAGAATATTTAAGCTTTTTAACTAGTGCTCTTGAGATGATTAAAGCAGCCAAATTCTGAGGCTGAGGATGGATCTACTAGTAGGCCTAGCAGTCACAAAGCAGTCACAGAGATCCAGCACCTCGTAAAAACCAAGCGTGGTAGTACAAGCCCCTAATCTCAGCACTCTAGAGGTAGAGCAGGAGCATTTTACATCCTAGGTTATTGAAGCATTAATCTAATTAATCTTTATCAATAAAAAATTGGGAGTCAAATATTGGGGTAAGAACCTGAAAGATCAGAGAACCGGGAGCTGCCACCAGTTGCTTCCTACCTCTTCCATTCCTCCATCCAAAAGGCCAAGATCCTCTCTCAGCCCCGCCTTACCACTTCCTGTCTCCTCTCTGTCTACAGTCCTCCAAACCTCTATGGTCAGCTAGTGGCTAGCTCCACCCTTTGACTCCAAGTAAACTTTATTTTTCAGAACACAATCAAAATATCACAGAACATTTCCCCCATTTTGTCTAAATAAAAAGTAAAGGTTTTAGCTAACATAGTAAAACTATATACAAAACAATAACTATATACAAATATATACACGCAATAATTATATTAACAATGTCTAGTCCATTTGCATTTGTCCCTGTCATAGGTAACATTTCACCCTTCTGGGGTCTTTGATGTACATGAAGACTAAATAGTTATAATTACAGTTTTCCTTAGTTATAATAGAAAGTAAATTAGATACAAAACTTTAGACTCACCAAGATAAGATAAATAGTATTTTCTCTAATTTTCTCAAATGCAAATGGATTGGATATTGCCATTGTAATTCTTACTTAATAACTGCTTTGTTGTATATGGTTTTACTATATTAAGACTAAAACCTTCCTTTTTGGTTAGACAAAAGGGGGGAAATGCTATGGAATAATACTTTTCTATACTATGAATATGTATTACTTTCATTGGTTAATAAAAAGCTGACAGGCGGAGGCTTTGCCCTGGAGGAGGTGGGAATGGGGGGTGGGCTGGGGATAAGGGAAGGGGGTGGGAGGGGGGAGAACAGGGGAACCCGTGGCTGATATGTAGAACTGAATGGTATTGTAAAATAAAATAAAAGGGAAAAAAAAAGCTGATAGGCCAGTAGCTAGGCAGGAAGTTAGGTGGAAAAGCCAAACTGAGAATGATGAGAAAGAGGAGGGCAGAGTCAGAAAGTCACCAGTAAACGTAGAGAAAGGAGATAAGAGCGCCATACTGAGAAAAGGTACCAAGCCACATGGCTAAACATAGATGAGAATTATGGGTTAATTTAAGTATAAGAGCTAGTCAGTAATAAGCCTGAGATATCGGCTGAGCATTTATAATTAATATAAGCCTCTGTGTGGTAATTTGGGAAGCGGCTGTTGGATATCTGGGAACAGGCTCTTGGGACAGGAAACGTCCGTCCCCAACTATATAGTGAACTCAAAACCAGCCTATTATACATGTGATCTTTTTCTTAATTGAGGCAATCAATGAATATGTAAATAGTGTTGTTTTTAAAGAGGATGGTCTGGGGATGTAAACAGTTGATAGAGTGCTTGCTTACCATACATGAAGTTTGATTCCCAACACCTCATAAACCTAGGTATAGTGGCACATGATTCTTGAATCCCAGCAGTCAAGAGATGGAGGCAGAATAGTAAGAAGTTCAAACACCCTCACACCAAGTCAGGCCAAAGTGTGAGACCCTAACTAAAAGGAAAAAAAATGAACAAATTCTTCCTAAATGTGGAATCATTGTTCTTATAGTTATTTTAGAACTTTGCTTTACCAGAAGTATTTTTACAAAGTTAAATATTACAAGACAAAATAAAGGTACTGGGGACAGAGTGGTGGCTCAGGCCTGCAATCCCAGCATTAGGTAGGCAGAGGGGCAAAATAAAGGTACTGGGGACAGTGTGCTGGCTCAGGCCTGCAATCCCAGCATGCAGGCTGAGGCAGAAGAATCAAGAGTTGAAACCCAACCTGAGCCACATGAGATCCTCCCTGAATATAGATGTCAGTAAAAGAGTCATTTATATTTATTTGTCTGTGTTAACTGCCAAGCCAAACAGAATGACTATATATGGTAATCATAAACAGCTTTAAGCTTATTAAAATCAACTTTGCCTTTCAATTAATTAATAGCTCATTTTAAAACCAGAGCATTCTTAATTTAAGTTACACCAGCAATGACCCACATCTAAAATTGAAACAGAACCTGAAAACAAAATAGTTCAATAGGCATAAGATTAATCTTTCTGACTAAAAGTCACATTTCCACAAGCAATTTATTACGGTAAGATCACACAAGTTCAAGGGGGGAAGGAATCACATGCTAAATGTTTAAAATTGTTCCTCCCTGACAACTCATCTCATTTGTGAGTCAATTAAACACAATTTGCTTTGTCTGCCTGTTAGCTACTGTTCAACTGAAATGCTTTTAAAGATGAGTGTTTTGTGTTCTATTTTTTTTTTTAAAGCATCCACAGGATATACAGCTGTGCTGGGCCATTGAGAGAAGAAGAAAAATGAATTGGTACACATTTCAAAGTTTTGCTTAGCAGCAGACAGAGAAGCTACAAGAGTAGTACGCCAAATCCATACACCTACCTATACACACCTACGTAGGCTTCCAGAATCTTCCTCTGTGATCATACTAACCAAGTTCATCCAAACAAAAAGCAAAAGCAGCAAACACTGATGGCAAAGAGACCCAACGCCAGAGCACAGAGGTCTGAAACACTGTCCTCACATTAGGCTCACTTTCTATGTCCATTTTCAGGTCCCACAGATCTGAAGGAATGGTGCTGCCTTCCTCTGGATTTTCATGGAATTCCCTCAAGACTTTTGCTTGAACTCATACAGATCTCAACTGTATGTGGAGGAACCTAGCCACAATGTCAGGACACAGAGCAGCATCACATACAAGCTGAAGACATAAAACACTCAGCTTCAAGACCAACTCAGAGTATAGCTATTAAACCTACAAGTACTTGGGGTTGCTTAGTTCACAGAGTGCTTGCTAGCACAAGATTCAATCCTTAGAACCATTTAAACTGGATGTGCTGGTACACATTCAAAGCCAGCTTGAATAACGTAAGACTCTATTTTAAAAAAATAAAATAAACAAAAACTATAAATACTATGGTTATAATTAAATTCAATTCTACTAAAGTCAAAAATCACACTTTTAATCCCTTTGGGAGGCAGAGGCAGGGGGGGTCTCTGTAAGTTCGAGGCCAGCCTGGTCTAAAGAGCTACACAGAGAAACCCTGTCTCGAAGAAAGAGAAGAGGGGGTTGGGAGGTGTTATATAAGCCAGGTATAGTGGCACATGCCTTTAATCCTAGCACTCAGGAGTCAGAGGCAGGTGGATCTTGAGTTCAAGGCCTGGTCTACATAATGAGTTCCAGGATAGCCAGAGGTACACAGTGAAACCCTGTCTTGGAGCAGGGGGTTGGGGTGGAGGATATGTTACATATAAAAAATGCAATAATTAAAGTTTAAAAAAGTCATAATTTTATATAATTAAGATATGTTATATATAATAAATTCAATAACTAAAAATAGGGATATAGCACTGTCAGAATCACTTGCCTTAAAATGTTAAGCTTTGACTTTAAAAAGATTACAAAATGTTCAATTCCATATTTGTTACAGGTAAAATTAAGTGCTTAATAAAGAAGCATGTATTATATCTATTAGTACACCCTAAATTCACTTTATAGCTACAGGTAACAGGGTTATACATTGATGACCTAGGAACAAAATAAAAGGGAACTAAAAAAAAAAAAAAAGGCGGTGGTGGCGCATGCCTTTAATCCCAGCACTTGGGAGGCAGAGGCAGGCAGATAGATCTCTGTGAGTTCAAGGCCAGCCTAGGCTACAGAGCAAGATCCAGGACAGGCACCAAAACTACACAGAAAAACTCCATCTCGGAAAGGAAAAAAGACGAGCTAAGGAATTTACCAGGTAGAGGTAATGGGAAAGCGGAGGAAAAGGGTTGAGACAAAGTTATCTGTAGTTGATGGAAACTCCATCATTAACATTTTCTAAGCCCTGTTTGTTGAATTGGTAACAGAGACCAGGTAGACTTGGCAAAAGTGACCTTTGTTAATTTCCCCTTATCAGGCATGAAGCATTAATTACCTTTTCAACCTAGCCATATGCAAATTTTAATGGATTCTAATCTGAATGTTGGAAACAGCCAATAATGGCAAATGAAATTTCTGTTAAGTAAATCAAGAGCGAATTTTGCACAGGACACAAGAAATCAAGCCCAAACTTTGCTCAAAGCACAGTCCACACAATAGTCTCTTTTCTATTTTACTCAGGAGTAAACCCTTCAAGAAATTAATGAGGCCAGGCAGTGGTGGTGCATGCCTTTAATCCCAGCACTCGGGAGGCTGAGCCAGGCGGATCTCTGTGAGCTCAAGGCCAGCCTAGTCTACAGAGCAAGATCCAGGACAGGCACCAAAACTACACAGAAAAACCCTGTCTTGAAAAACCAAAAAATAAAATAAATTAATGAAATATACTATTTCTTTACTACAAACAAAGAAAAGTATACCCACTAATGTTTACAAATAATTCCCAGATTCTCTAAAGGGAAAACATACATCTTTGCACAAAAACCTTGTTCTAATAAGACAAAATAAGAATCAAAATAAGAATCAAAGAGTTCAACCCTGCAATGCAGTACATTTAAAGAATTTCAAAAATATTAACAATATAGGGGACAGGATTACTCAATGGTAAAGCACATGCCTGGCATGCATGACTCCCATAGCACTACAAGACCAAGAAAAAATATGGAGAAATAAGATTCATATGCTGTATTTCAGAGTATTTATTATGAATGGTAATCATCTTGCTTTTAAATTCTATTTACTTATTCTCTTAAAATTTATACATTTTCTTATAAAAAAAATTGAGCTATATCACTGAGTTAAAATGAGTTGTATAAATCTCTTAGAAGGCACAAAAGCCAGTTCATATTAAGAATATGTGTAATACAAAATTTTCATGGTATGAGACATGTGGCAAGTTGTGACTTGCAAACTGAAGCAGGAAGACCACCAGTGAGACCTGTCTCAAAGATATTTAAGTCTAAAAATAATTTTAAGAATTTCAATCAAACTACTTAACTAGTAAAAGTATATGTGTCTATATACTGAGAGAGAGATGGATTTCACTGTTCTTAATGGGAAAACAAATAATTTCAATGTGGAACATCTACAGAAATATTATACAACAGTTAAGACTACAATATAGAAAAATATATAAAAGAGCACTTATATTGAACATAACAGTTACATAAACTGAAACTATACATAAAAAAACAAAAATCATTACATTTTTAAAAAGAATGAGATCACAAATAGTTAAATCTCTTTCACATTAAAATAGATATTTAAGGAACCACTTTTTCATTGTTTGTTTTTTGAGACAAAGTTTTTCCCTGTGTAGCCCTGGCTGTCCTGGAACTAGTTCTGTAGACCAGGCCAGCCTCACACTCAAGAGATTCACCTGCCTGCTTCTGCTTCCTGAGTGATGGTTCTTAAAGCAGTGGTGTTGGGGGATGTCTTTCTGTGCACTGTAAATATATGTCGTTCCCATTGGTTAATAAATAAGCTGCTTTGCCCTATGGCAAGGCATCTTAAAAGTAGGCAGAAAATCCAAGGAGACAGGAAAGAGAAAGGCGGAGTCTGAGAGACTGAGCCGCCCAAGATGACAGAGCTAGCTAGCAAAAAACTTAAGCCATTGGCCATACAGTTTGTAAATAATATTAAGCCTTCTAATGTTTATTTTATAAGCAGCTGGGGGACCACAGGGCCAAGCAGGACCAGAAAAACCTTCCAGCTACACAGTGGTTCAAGTGCTCTTAAAGCAGTGCTCTCAACCTGTGGGTTACGACTCCTTTAGGGTTAAACGACCCTTCCAAAGGGGTCACATATCAGATATTTACATTACAATTCATAACAGCAGCAAAATTATAGTTATGAAGTAGAAACAAAAATAATTTTATGGTTGGAGGTCACCACAATACAAGGAACTGTATTAAAGCAAGTTGAGACCCGCAAGATTAAGGCATACACCACCATGCTCCACTAGGAACCTTTTTTTTCCCTAAGCATTGGTGTTTTGTCTATATTCATGCCTTCGTGACGATGTTAGATCCCCTGGAACTGTAGTTACAGACAGTGTGAGCTACCATGTGGGTGCTGGGAATTAAACCTACATCTTCTAGAATAGCAGTCAGTGATCTTAACCACTGAGCCATCTCTCCAGCCTGGAACCATCCTTAATGCACACTATTATTTTTTTAAATAGATATGGTCTTACTAGGTAGCTCAAGCTGGCCTCATACTCCCAAATACATAATTGAAGGTGTAAATCACCACACTCAGTTACATTATACTTTTAGAAGTAAAAACAGAAATAAAAATTGTCTTCTTGCACAGAGGAAAACTGAAGCAATATCGTCATATACTATTAAATTTCAAATAAATAAAAGAAACTTGGAATTCTATTTTCTTCTTACTGGGATGTTCACTTATTCTCACATCTACTAACATTTTCTTCAAACTAAGCCTTAAAAAATGAAAGTGATACACACACACACCCTACTTTTAAATGTTTTCTGTACTTGAACAAAATTACCTAAGCTGGATGACTTAAAAGAACAACTGGAAGCTAGGCAGTGGTGGCGCACGCCTTTAATCCCAGTTCTCAGGAGGCAGAGGCAAGCGGATCTCTGAATTCAAGGCCAGCCTGGTCTACAGGGCATATTCCAGAACAAAGAAACCCTGTATCCAAAAAAAAAAAAAACCAATTGGGGGGAAATTATCGAAACACAAGACTAAGCAAACTAAAAGTGGTTCTCACCCCCATTCATATACAGTCACCAAAAACACAAGCCAACAGACACATCCAAGAAAACAAGACTATGTATATCCAACAACAGGTAGTTCTCAACCTAGGAACTTAAAATTCCTTAACTATAAAACAACGAAATGGGACTAAGTGAATCCAACTTTAAAAGAAGCACATGTTCATGAGTTAGCCCATAAGCATGCTATTCAATGGACAAGAATAGCTGTAAGGTCACACTGAGCAAGCAAGTTTATTACATCTTGGTAAAATAATCTGTAATCTCATCACTGAGCCTCAGAACAGACCACCATTATACCATGTTTCCTGTCCTTTAAGCCTATAATACCTAATTTTATGTTGCCTTTTTTTAAGCCAAATGCATTTTTTTTAGAAAAATGGTTCATTTATAGGCAGTATGCAATAGTGATAAGCAATTATCTATTACTGGTAGTCAAAATGTCCAAAAGCAATACTCAGCAAAAGGAACATTACTAGAGCTATCACAGTGCCTGGTTTCAGTTTAAACTACAGAGCCCCAGTAACAAATACAGCATGGCACTGACATAAAGATAACCCCAGAGCTGGTTTAAGGACTCAGAAACAAACCCAAGCATGTATGGCCAACCGACAACAAAGGTGCAAAACACGCGAGAGAAAGGCAGCCTCTTTCTGTGCTGGGAAAACCAGGCATCCACACGGAGAAGACTGAGACTAGAGCCGTCTCTCTCACCTACCTGAAAATCCACCGAAAGCAAGTCAAGAGTGTTGCTGGAGGGCTTCTCTCCAGGTTCCAAGACCCGCAGTCCCACAATCCACTTATAAAATAATCACTCAGACACTTATATCACTTATAAACTGTATGGCCGTGGCAGGCTTCTTGCTAACTGTTCTTATAGCTTAAATTAATCCATTTCCATAAATCTATACCTTGCCACATGGCTGGTGGCTTACCGGCATCTTCACATGCTGCTGGTCATGGCGGCGGCTACAGTGTCTCTCCGCCTCAGCCTTCTGCTTCCCACAATTCTCCTCTCTCCTTGTCCCACCTACTTCTTGCCTGGCCACTGGCCAATCAGTGTTTTATTTATTGACCAATCAGAGCAATTTGACATACAGACCATCCCACAGCACAAGAGCCTGTAACCCTGAAACTGCCAGCAGAGAAGACGTTAAGATAGAGGCACAGGCAATGACTAGACATTATCCTCACAGCTCAGGAAGGACTAGTAAATGACAGATGAGATTGCACCAAACAAACCAATTCTACACTGAGAAGGAAAGAGTGAAAAAGTCAGCTAAAAAACAAGGAAATCTCTACAGACTACTCATTCGACAGAGAATTAATATCCAGGACTTAATTAATAACTTTGAAAAAAAAAAAACTTAAACCAAAAGATCGTGGTGGGGGTAGTAATGTATACTGTTAGAAATGTTGTACAACCACTTTGGAAATCTGTATGAGGGACTATGGTGATATTTTATTTGTACTGAAATGTGATTTTAATTTTATGTTAATAAATAAAGTTGCCCTGGGGTCAGAGCTATTAGAGCCATAGCAAGAGCGTGGTGGTTAGAAGAGCTAGGTAGATTTCTGTGTGTTCAGGGATACAGCCAGTATTGGAGACATACGCCTTTAAGACCTGGAGGGCGGTACTTACAGGCAGTGATGAGGCAGTCATGTGGTTGGGTTTACAACCAATGAGAAGGCAGAATAGAAAGACTATTTAAACACAGACAAACAGGAAGTAGCTCTCTCTGGGGAAGTTAGGAGCACTGCAGGAGGTAAGATTTTATCTCTGAGCTCTGACCTCTCGGCTTTCTCTTTTACATTGGCTCTGTGTTTCTTATTTTAAAAAGACGATTGGTTACATCTACAAGGGACTCTAAAAATCGAAAAATAAAACTATCATATGATCCTGCTATACCACTCCCTAAGTAAATATTAAAGGAATCAAAAACAGCATATAGTAAAGATGCTTACACATCCATGTTTATTGCAACAGCCAAGTTTATGGAATCAACTCAGGTGTCTATCAACTAAGAGAATGTAGTATATGCCAGTAGAGAATTCATTCAGCCACAAAGAAGAAAATCCTCTCATTTACAGGACACAGACAGAACTAGAGACAATCATGTTGGGGGAGGGGGGGGGCAGACAGAGACAAGCATCAGCGATTTTCTCCTATGTAGAATACAGGAAGAAACACATGAAAGTAGAAAGGGCACTCCAGGGAAGGACAGAGGGATGGACAGATGAGGTAACAGAGGCATGAATATGATCAAAATATGCTATATCCATGCATGAATACGTCACATTCATTAATATTGTGCAGGCTAGTGTTATGTAAAATTTGATAAACACTATAGAGTCATTATGGAAAAAAGAACCTCAACTGAGAAAACACCCCCACCAGATAGGCCTGTGGGCAAGCCCATCCCAGGGCTGTGAACATGCATGCAATCAAGAAGGCAGGCTAGACAAACCATGAGGAGCAAGCCAGTGGGCAGCACTCCTCCAGGGCCTCTCCACAATTCTTGCCTCCAGGCGCCTGAATTTCTGATCTGATTTCTCTGGATGATGGACTATAACCTATAAGATGGAATTGTCGGGTCCCAAAGAAACCTGGGACAAGTCTCACTCAGTACCTGCGGCTCCTCCCAGCACTTCTCACCCCACCCCTACCCTAAACCTCTCCTGCCCAGGTGGCTGGGCTTCACTTCCCTTCCCCCAGCCTCTGATTGCTGTGTAACTCAGCCATTTTGGCTACACGCCTTCTTGGTTCCCATGTGCTCTCTTGGCCTCTTGGTTCCTCTCTCTTCTCCCTCACTCTCCTTCCTCTCTCTCTTCTCATAGCCTGGTTCAGACTGCTGGCCATGTTCAATCTGCACCCTTCCAGATGCCTCTGGCTGTTTGTTCTCTCCATAATATCTACAATAAAAAAAACTTCCTCATCCATACCTGGGAGAGGTCATGTCCTCATTTTCATTCAAAACACACAGAGTTTAGTCATGATATTTTATTACAGCAATAGAAACCCTAACTAAAACAAATACTAACAAAAAGCAGTCAATATAAAGAAGCGACTAAACAAATATGAATTGGAATTTCTGCAAAATAAAAGTAAAAAGCAATCAAAAATTTAAAACTAATAAATGACAAAAATAGGTTAGAGGGCCTAGGTATGGTGGTGCATGCCTATCACACCAACACTTGGAGGGCTAATGCAGGAGGATAGGGAATTTGAGGGCAGCCTGGACTAGAGAGAGATACTGTCTCAAAGGACATCCATTAACAGGCCTTCAGTTAGATTAGAGGAGAAACTCAAGCCAATACAGACACAAGACACAAGTACTGGAGTGTAACCACTTACAAAGCAAGGTAACTTTGTAAATTAAGGAGCCCAAAATAACTGTTTGTATTTTGCAAGAGTCCAGAAATGAAAAAAAAAATCACTTTACATAGACACACAAAGAGTAAAGGTCAGTACTAATTTCTTTTCATAATTAAAGGAAAAAACAACTAACCCGGGAGCACTCATTTAACTCCAGTGCTCAAGGCACAGACAGGCTCGTCTCTGTGAGTTCAAGGCCTACCTGATCTACATATGAGTTTTAGATCATCTAGGACTACACTGTGAGACCCTGTCTCACAAAACTTAACTAACTCAAGGAAACCCAAATAGATTGCCGAAAGTTATTTCAAATCAGTAGAGCAAAGACAAGATCATTTACATCAAACAAAAACATCCAGAGCCAGTGAGATGTCTTCACCAGGACCGAAGCCTGCTGCTGTCTCTGGTGGTTCAGTGAGACGCGTCCCTGACGGGCTCACATATCTGGGGTACTGCTGAAGGGTAGGAACCCAGGGCCGTGCCAGATAGAGGAAGGCCAGCGCTAGAGGGCCGCGCCAGCTTCCCGCTCCTGCCGCTGCACCTCCCTCCACAGTCCCCTCCACCTTTCCTCCCCTAACTTGTTTTTTGTCGAGGTGTTTTATCCATACAAAAGTAACTGGCAACCACCCAAGCCTGCCAACATGAAGTCTGACCCCTGGACCCTCCGGTGGAAAGCCAGATAATTCCAGGAGGTTGTGTTCTGAACTCTGCTCATACACTGTGGCAGATGGGTACCCACACACATACACCATCATAAACACACACCATAATGTTTTATATAAATAATCCAAAGTTTTATTCATAGAAAACAAAGTACTTAAAACCTGAAAAATAGTGAATTCCCTTTATACAAGCTAAAGGTTTACAAATCCACTATATTTGTCAGTAAGATCTTAAAAACAAGCTTGATATAAATAAATTTGCAAAAGATAAACAATATGAGCTGGAGAGATGGCTTAGCAATTAAGAGCACTGACTGCTCTTTCAGAGGACCCAGGTTCAATTCCCATCACCCACATGGCAGCTCACAACTGTCTGTAACTCCAAGATCTGACACCCTCACACAGACATACATGTAGGCAAAACATCAATGCAAATAAAAAATAAATTATTTTTTAAAAAGAGATAAATAACACAAAAGAAAATAAAGACAAAGTATTAACCTTTCCTGAAATGACCATCAAAATGCAAAATTTCACCTAAAATCATATTCTAGTCAAATCACCATGCTGGTCAGGTTGTTAACTTGACTTAAACCTAGACATGTCTGGCAAGAGGGAATCTCCACTGAGGAGAAAATGCCTCCACCAGACTGGCTTGTAGACATTTTTTTTCTTCTTTTTTCTCCCCCTCTTGGTTTCTGCCATAGGGTTTCAGGCTGATGCCACCATGCTCACCCACATGTATTTTCAAAGCAACCTCGGTAACATTAAAGATACACAAACTGAAATACTGTAAAATCTCTTTTCAGTTAGGCAACCAGGACAAGAGAGTAATAGATTACTAAGAAAACCAAGAAACTGCGACAGGAGTACAAGGTCAGTGCCTTGAGAATGGAAACCACTTCACCAGTGCAGTAACACTTTAAACAATGGGCTTAGTCCATGCTAGATCTCATGAAACCATCGGAAATTACATTTGGAAATTACATCGGAAAAATACATGTATACACACACACACACACACACACACACACACACACACACACACACAGAGTAAGTACAAAAATAGTGCATCCTCTTCAACAGAGAAAATTCCTTTCTTGGTGGTTTATGCTATGGACACACACTCTCAGACGGGCACACTCGAGGGTGCTCACGGATTCTTGTTTCTAAAACCTTACTATCTAATCTGTAGTCTAAACTTTAATTTTGACTTTAATGTCACTCCACAAGCAAATTCCTAACCATCCGTTTAAGGGAAAGCAGAGATGGAAAGCCTACACAAGTGGGGGGGGGGGGGGGTACGGGACGGGGCACGAAAGGAGAGCAGAGAGCAGCACTGTGGGAGAGCTGAGAGCTTACTCAGTCCAGCACTCACCAGCTGGACACAAAGGAACCGGTCCTCACAGCACTGACTCAGGCAGCAAGCACTGACAAATTAAGAAAACCACAGCAAACACAGGCCTGGTCTGAGAGGCTTACAAATCTTTTACATTTCCTATGGGCGTTGGGTTTGATATTTCAAAGAATATAACTATCCTCACTTCCTCACTTTTTTTAATGAATCCTACATAATCAATAAAGCAAAACACAGATACAATCCTTAAAACAACCCTATTTTGTAGGAAACTACTGAGGAATCTAGTAAACAAACACATCTTAGCCCTGAAAAACTGGAACCTTGACACAATGCAGAGCTGGCAGAAAAAGAAACAATCACATAAAGAAGAATTACAAAGTCAACTTCAGGAACAAAACGGAGGCAGCATAGAAACTTTCTAAGAAATAGGCAGAAACATTCTCATAATCTTGATCTTAATACAATCTCAGGATACAATGTATAAATCACTGAGGAAAATAATGATAAATTAAAACTAAACTAGTTTTAATACAGTCAACATAAAAAATGACAACAAACCATAATGTAGCAGAAGTTATTTGTAATACATAACTGACTGTGAATGAGTATTCAGGTCATACGAATAACTCCTAGCAGCCAAAAAGAAAGATATATAACCCAACAGAAAAATCAACAGCCATGTGTTAAGAAAAGGAGACAAGAATGTCCAGCAACACACAGAAAGCTACACACAGGCACAATGAATGATGCAGCTGCTTTCTAAAGTCAGCACTGGGGGCAAACAGGGAGGTCCTGAGTTCAAGGTCAGTCTGGGCAACCTGTCTCAGAAAAAAACAACAATCAAACAAAAATCTGTGTGGCAAAAAATAAGTACCATGACTACAAAGTTTGAATGGAAAAGGGAAGTTTCAAATAAATTCATACAAAAAGAGTCCTGCTTACAGAGTTCAAAAGGAACAAAACAAACAAAAAAATGGCTTAGGGACAAAATATACATGCAAGTTTGAAAAAAAGCAAAGAGCAATGAGTTCGAGGTGACTGTTGTAGTTGGCCATGGCCAGGTGGCACTAACCAGCAAGGTGACTCAAAGCAAAGCTCTTCAGACTGCCTAACACTGTCCCTAACGCAGACACATGAATGCACGTAATTAAGAACTGGAAGGTAAAGAACTTAACAGAAAACCTTAGCGTTAATAAGGCCTAAGACCTGCAAGTTTCCTTTCAAATTCTAGCTTATTACTGTTTACTTGGCAACTCAGCTGGTTCCTGTGTAACAATAAAGAATTGTCCCACATTTTTCAATGAGCATGTAACATAACAATGTGTCCTAATAAACAATGTACTCACTGAATCTCAAAAAATTACTGATAATTACAAATTTACTCAGATCAAAACAAAGAAATGGATGGAGGCTGTAACTCAATGATAGAGCACTTTCCCAAGCTTACATAAGTCCCTAGATTCAATCACCAGCACCCCCTCTGAAAAAAGAAAAGGAAAACAGTAAAATAAAGAAATGTGGGCAAAGGGCATTCTCCTTAGCAGTAGGGACTGCTAAGACCCTAGAGCTACTATGATGTTTACTCAAAATGGTGCTGTCTTGGCCTCTCCCTGAAGGCACTAGCGTGTCTCTCTTTTGCAGAAATATATGACTAATGTCTGCCAAAAGCTAAATGTAGGAAAATAAATCAAGACCTTTTGAAGGGCTGGAAAACTCCAGGATTTTGAATTCCTCACTATCAACATTTTCATTCATTTAAAGAAACCAATATTACAAGTTTTAGACATTCAGGTGGTGGTACATGAGGCAGGCAGAACTCTCTAAGTTCAAAGCCAGCCTGGGCTACAGAGTGAGTTTTGGGATCTAAAGCTACACAGAGAAACCCTGTCTCAAAAAACCAAAAGGGGGGGGGGGGGGAGCAGCTAAAGAGATGGCTCTGTGGTTAAGAGCACTGGCTCTTAACCAGAGGACCTGGGTTCAATTCCCAGAAACCACATGGCAGCTTACAACTGTATATAAAACTCTAGTTCCAGGGGATCTGACACCTCCACACCAATGTACATAAAATAAATTTTAAAAAAAGTTAGAAACAATGAAGTTATAGACAATGCTTTTAGAATACAATCTATGGAAAGAAAATCAGAAGACCCCCTATTCTAAGAAAATTGATTATTCTAAATAAAAAGATATACATATAAATTAATGTTAAATGCTTTGAGTACAAATATTTAATGTGTCATGGTTTGGTTTGGGATATTTTTTCAAGACAGGATCTCGTTACATAGCTCTGGCTGTCCTCGAACTCACTATATAGACCAGGCTGGCCTTGAACTCACAGAAATCCACCTGCCTGTTCCCCACACCACTCAAGTGCTGGAATTAAAGGCACATATCACTTCACCTGACTAAAGTACCTATGTATTTTAAGTCCTTCTTTTAACCAATTTTTTTAAATTAACCAATAGTCTTAATTATATGGAGTGGGTAACTCAATCTCTACCACAGTGTAACATTATTTATTCCCTCTACCAAAAGGTTCCAGAGTCTCCCTGCCACTCCTTTCTGTTCTCTGAAAGTTCTTAGGAACTGTCTAAGAAACAAACTAAAAGCCACAGGATCCAGAAGGCAGTATCCACAAAAGACAGGAGCTGCAGGACGCAGGCTTAATTAACTCATTTGACCAATTCTTTCTTAGCACCTATCATGAGCCAGGCAATGCCTTAAATACTTAGGTTAAACAAAGAAGTGTGAGTTGTAACTGCATGTATTCATAATCCCATACTGGGAAGGAGAAGGCAGAAAGGTTGAAAATTCAAACCAACCTGGGTTACATAGCCTGGACTACCTAGCAAGTTCAAGGACAGACAGCCTCAGCTATATGAGAAGACTCTCTCTCAAAACAAATACATAAATAAAGAAGCAAAACAAATAAAATGCCTGTTCTCTTAAAAGTTGTATTATAGTATGTGTGTGAGTATAGAAGAAATAATAAACCCAATTAACAGGAATATTATCAGGTATGCTAAAAGGCACAAGTGCTAAAAGAGAAAATGGAGCATGGTACAGAGACTAGAACACAGTAGAGACTAGAAGGAGAGGTATAGTTCTAAACAAAACAGGCATAAAAATGACCCCTGAATAACAATGCTTTACCGGGGAAGTGATAGAAGAAGGGTAACAAACAACCTGGGTGGGGTCTAAACTGAGGCCAGGAGAGCTAGAGAGAACATGCCCAGATTGTGTATGGCCTTCCAGGCTGTAAGGACTACTTCTGAGAAGCGGTATGATCTGGCTGCTGTGGTGTACGCAATCTTGATTAGTCTTAACAATAAAAACCTGGAGTCAGATATCAAGAGTGAAAGCTGAAAGATCAGAGAAGGAGAGCAGCCAGCCACCAGGGACTTATCTCTATGAACTCTCAGACCGAAGAGGGGCTCCAGTCTCTACTACTGAATGGAGGCGGAGATCCTGTCTCCACCTCCCTACTGCTGGGATTCTCTTTTAGACTGGTTCAATCTTGTGTAGCCCAGGGTGGCCTTAAACTCCACAATTTCCTGCTTACTCCTCCCAAGTGCTGGGATTAAAGGCACATGCCACCACTGCCTGGCCTCTCTGGTTAACTAGTGGCTAGCTCTGATCTCCAGGTGAGCTTTATTTGTCAGACACAAACGATCACACAACAGTAGGGAGTCAGGACTGAAGCAAGGAGACCATGAGGAGGACAACTTCACGTATCTAAGCAAGAGTGGGAGTGCCTTGGACCAGGCCGTTAGCAGTGCCAAGTGTTTGGATTCTCATCATGTTATTAGGACAAGAAAAATCAGAGAGTGTCAACCATCAAACAGGTAAGTCAGAAATAACTCCAACCATTTTGCCAGACTGTAGGGTGGATGGCATCAGCTATAAGTGGGTTCAGCAGCATCAGAAGAAGTGGGTGGAGGAGAAACAGGGAAGCTTAGTTTGAGTGGAAAGCCCTAACATTGTCTCAAGTGCAGAGGGAAACCAGACTAGACATTTAAGTAGATATTTGAGCCATGACACTGGATGAAACTGCCAGAAGAATATAAAGAGAAAGTGAATCAAGGATTGAGCACATCAACTTTTACAGGATGACCAATAAAGAAAAAGAGCCAGTTAGTGAGGATGGAACCCAATATGCAGAGAATCCTGGAAGAAAAAGGAGTACAAACAATTGCTACAATTAGTAACAAATCACTTTGCTGAAAGCCGACTTAAAGAGTTCAAAGTTCTCAGTCCCCTGTAGTAGTTAAGATGATAGAGTAGTTAAGATGATAGAGAGCTAGGTACCTAGGTGAACAATACACCCCTCGCCTACCAAAGGGAGGACTGGAGGGGGGAGGGGGGAAATGTCATGTAGAGTAGCAGAACACAACTTTTTAAAGAGCTTTTCCTGGGAATGTTGTATTTCCCATCGGAATCTCTACCAAAAAAAAAAATTTTATTGAAAGTTTGTCTTGCTTCTCTGTCTATAAAAGCAAATAAAAGCCCACAGGAGTCAGGTGTACTGCTCAAGAGGCAGCTGTAGACAGAGATCTCTGTGAGCTGAAGGCCAGTCAAGGCTATAGAGTGAGCCCCTTTCTTTTTTCTTTATTTTAGCCTTTGTTCTCTTACCTTATTATATGGACCTACATGTACACTGTTGTACATAAAGAGAAATTATAGGCTAGACTCCACTTACAAGAGACAACATTCAGCTATTCCTAACTGAGATTGTGTGACCTTGATTACTAGTATACATTCCACTTTCTATCCACTTTCCTGCAAATTTTTTGACCTAATTTTTCCCTAGAGCTAGGTAGTATTCTGTTTTATATACAGACCTAATTTTCATTATCCACTCATCTGCTGATGGACAACTAGGTTGATTCCAATCCTTTGCTACAGTG
This sequence comes from Peromyscus maniculatus bairdii, assembly GCF_049852395.1. Classification (NCBI taxonomy): domain Eukaryota; kingdom Metazoa; phylum Chordata; class Mammalia; order Rodentia; family Cricetidae; genus Peromyscus; species Peromyscus maniculatus. The sequence continues at coordinate 45,415,756 of NC_134860.1, read as the reverse complement.
TACTACAGTGTACTACATGGGAGTACAAATGTCTCTATGGTAGAGTAGAGACCAGACCCTTTCTTTTAAAGATGGGTGAGGAGATTGTTTAAATTTTTAGTAAAGCTTTTTAGTTAAATGCTAAAGCTCAAGCGAGGCACCTTTAATCCCAGCACTCAGGAGGTAGAGCCAGGCGGATCTCTGTGAGTTAGAGGCCAGCCTGGTCTACAGAGTAAGATCCAGGACAGGCTCCAAAACTACAGAGAAACCCTGTCTTGAAAAACAACAACAAAAAAGCTAAAGCTTGAACCTTTATTTTTATTTTGGAACCAAGGTCTTCACTATGTGACCTTAGCTGTCCTGGAACTGACAGAGACCCACTTGCCTCTGGCTCAGGAGTACTGTACTGGGTTTAAAGCACCATTGCGCCCAACAGTATTTTTTGGGTTTTTTTGGTCCCCCTGCCCCCAGCTAAGGACCGAACCCAGGGCCTTGCACTTGCCTAGCGCTCTACCACTGAGCTAAATCCCAAGTATTTTTTAGAAGTCCAAAGGCTTAAAAACAATTTAACACTGTCACTTCTTTCAAAGACACTGTAAACACCAATTCCTTCACCTGACAAACACTTGTAAAACATTACTTTCCTCTTCTAGACTTTTAGAGACAGCTTTAAGTTAAACTCTTTGGTTCATGGCACCTTGTTTTTCTCCTTAAATTCCTATTTACAGGAAAAATACAGTTCATATTCTTAGACCAATTTCCCCCAGCCACTTACACATAAACTACATCTTTTTTTATCAGGACACCCCAAACTATGTTCCTAAAAATGGAAGCAGCATGAAATGAAATGCAGTCTGTTTATGAATACGAGGTAGTCCCTGTCTCCTCTAGACAGTGGCTTCTAGTCTCTATGGACACTCAGGATTTGCCTTCAGAGTACTCTGAGACCCCACACAAGCACCCAAAGGTACTCTCCAACACCTGAATGTTATGTAAAGCTTTTTCCCTGCATTTTCTAAACCAAACTCTCCTGGAACCATTAAGTTCGCTAAATTTTAACTTTTACGAAGTATTGAAAATCTTTTTAATTAAAATTTTGCTATAAAAAAAGCACACAAATAGCAATACATATCCCAGGGCTAGAGGTGTCCCTCTAAAGCACAGTGTTGGTTGGGCATTCTCAAGATTCTTGGTTCATCCCAATGTGCCCCTCCCTGGAAAAACAATACATCCTCCAAATAGTTCAAGTAAAATTCCAGCTAAAAACTGACCAACAACCAATCTTAACATGGTCCTTTACAAGTTAAGCCTCAGAAGCCGGGCGTTGGTGGCGCACGCCTTTAATCCCAGCACTCGGGAGGCAGAGCCAGGCGGATCTCTGTGAGTTCGAGGCCAGCCTGGGCTACCAAGTGAGCTCCAGGAAAGGCACAAAGCTACACAGAGAAACCCTGTCTCGAAAAACCAAAAAAAAAAAAAAAAAACAAGTTAAGCCTCAGAACAAGAACTGTCTAGTCTTTAGTTATAAACGTAACAAAAGAAAATGAAAACTTAGAAACTAGCAAGCCTGTGAGCTGCTTGAGGTGAGAGGATTTTGGATAGATTTATTGGATTCTGTTTGTTTAAGGGGAAACTACCCAACAGACTGCTAATACTTAGGGAGGACACAGAAATATCCCAATGCAATAAAAAAAAAAAAAAACCTAATGCCTCTTCATAATGCTGACTATGAATCAAGAAAAGGATAAACTGAGTAGCCTTTATGATATTGAAGTTTTTAATACATTTGAGGAATTTTTTCCAATAGGTCCTGTTATATTTTAAGTTTCAGTCAGTGTGTGTCTCAGTAAAGTAGAACACCTTATTCTCTAAACGCACCTGATAATTAAGACACTTATGTCTACTGAGGGCTACAAAATTAAAAGAGACATTTCGAACTCAAGGTAGGCATGAGAAAGAAACCTACATAATTAAGCCCAGCTATTTCTTGTACGGTCCGGAAAAGGAATGGGGGAGGGGCTGATTTATCCAGCAATATGTCAAATATGAACGGCCACTGCGGGACATACAAAATACAGGTCAGCGGGAGTGCCCCAGCTCAGCTCATGGGAAGGAAGATTAGTTCAAGTCTCAAGCCACACCGGGGCCGCTGTTGCATTGCTCATTAATGCGGGCAAAAACTCAAATCACCCTAAGTCACCTGCTACACATCGCAGTGTTTACTTCACCTTTGGGGTGCTCGTCTTCACCTGGGTAAGGGGTGTACATTTCTCAGAACACCCTACAACTCAGAACTGTTCAGCAGTAAGCTTCTGGAGCTATGTTTAAGCTGCTCCGGAATCCGTGTCTAGCAAAGGCCCCTGCTGTTAGAACCCCGGTTTCCTCCTCCACCCCCAGGAGGACCGGCTGACACTATAACCAGCCCACTTTTTAACCTCATCGAGGTGCACGCCGGACAAAGGAGAGGACGCTGCTCCCTTCGCGTCCCGGTCTCGGGTGGCCGGACTCTGCTCCCCCACTCCCGAACGGGACCAGATCCCGGACACCCCCAAATCCCATTGTTGGGCACGGAGGCGGACACACCCCTGGGAGGGAGGGAGGGAGAACTTCGCGGATTTCCCCGAACTCTGCGCACCGGGCGGTGGGAGGGGCCGCGCTCCGGGACCAGCGAGAGGCGAGCGGCTCCAGCATGGCGCACGCGTGGCCCAGCCGCGGTCCAGGGCGCCCCGGGCCAGGCGCTGCCTCCGTCCGCCCTCCTCGGAGCCTTAATCCACCCTCCCTCCCGGGGGCCCGCGGGCCGGGCTAAAAATAGGCTCCACGGTCACCCCGCGGCCCGAGCGGGCCGACCTCGCCCTCGGGAGCCGGCCCCGGAGCTCCGGCCACCGGCGAGAGCAAGGGTCGGGCCTGGCGGCCCGGCAGAAGCCGAGGCGGCGCCCCGGAGCCGGAACCCGCAGGCGGATCCTCAGAGCGGGCCAGCGGCGGCGCGGCCTGGGCGGACGCTGCAGACTGCGACCCCCGGGGCCGAGGCCTACCCGGAGAACGCGCCCCGCGCCCGAGCGCACGGAAGCCGCCGCCCCCCGACCCCACCCCACCCCCGGAGGCCCCGCTCCTCACCCTGGTGCGCAGCCGGGAACCAGGCCGGGACGACGCGGCGGCGCGGGCTCCACAGCCGGCTCGGCGCGCTCGCTCCCAGGCCCCCGCCGCAGTAGCTCAGGTGCCGTCGCGCCGCCCCGCAGGAAACGGGCGGCTTCGGGGCGGGGCGGCTCCGCACGTCCGGGCGTCGCGGCCAGAGGGGCCCGGAGACCGGCCCCTTAAAGGGACAGGCCCGCGCGCCCGGCGGCCTCCAGATGCCCCCGCGGCCCTGCGGGGACGTCACCCCCTCAGCCTGGAGGTCTCTATGGAGTCCCTTCAGCGACTCAACTCGACTCTGACTCCCAGCCCCCATCCCGCGGCCTTGGTCTCACGTGACCCTCGCACCAGAGTACCACTTGGCACCGGACACCGGATAATTCCTCTGAACCATACTCAAAGTTGCTGGACATCACACACACACACACGCAGCAGATATTCCTCTGAAATTTAAAAGCAAAAAAACAAAAACGAGCTCCCTTTGCTGAGTAGCTAGAGTTCTCTCTGAATTCTGGGAGCCATCCTAGCTACACAAACCGAGAGAGATTAAACACCGACCTAAATAAATTGTGCAAATACTATGAGGCTGCAGTGTCTGCTGGCTGGTGGCCATTCCTTAAACCAGGGTAAATAATGAGAAACGGCAGCGCAAAGAGGGATTGGCCCCAATCCCTTGCTTCTCTTTGCTCTCCGCTGCGAGGATGCAAGCGGTTTATCCGGTGTTAATTTTTTTAGTGATTAATTTGTATTATTCTCTCAAAGAATGCCGGTCACTGCCCAGAACGCAGTTTCAAAATACTCAAAGCTCTTCTCAAAAGTTACCCCGCTTCAGGAGTGCGGGTAGAGATACAGGACTCGCTGTCACCCACATCCTGACTAGGGACATCCTTTAAGGATTTGAGCTGCAGATAGGTCTTAACATTAACAGAATGGCTGTTACAAGAATACTGTGCACCTGGATTCAGATGATTTCTGGCCCAGCTCTCCAGAGCACCTCCAAAGCAGAAATGGAAACTGAAGCAGATGCCCCAGCAGCCTGAGGAGGTGTTGAGAATTCTGCCAGCAACTAGTCACCACTTTCTCCACCGCGACTCTCTATCAGATTTTAACTCAGGGAGCCTGCTCTTCTTTTTCCTTCTCATAAGCATTACTCAGCCCTCAGCGGCTCCAAGGCCAGCAAAACGCTGTTGCTGAGCGGCTGTCTCCTGAGCCTGTGAATGCCAGAAGAGCCGGCTTTGTTGGGAAGTGAAACCATTAATGGCTTAATACAAAGTGGAGCTGTATCATTTCTGTAATGGAATTTAAAGGTTCTTGAATAGCTTACAAACAACTCTAATTACCTCCCCCCCCAAAAAAAAAAAAAGAGAAGAAGAAAAACTATCTGACTTTAGGAAAAGGACACCATCATTTTACACACAAATAATACTTTGGTGCATTTGTTAGACAGCAAAATGGTCTTTAGGGAACCAGTTCTATAAATGTACTGCTGCTTGTAGTCGATAAAGAAGTATAAATGCATCGGCTACTTCATCTTTTCTGGATGAATTTGACTCTTCAAAGGGAAGTGACTGGATGCTTCATTATATATAAACTTTCCAATGGCTCACATCAAAACAAAAAGATTTACTGGAAATGTTACAGGTGGCAAGCCCTATTGGGGTGTAAGATCGACCCTCGAAGTTTTGAAGTATAGTAAAATATAACATAATTATCTGTAATTAACACATATAATTAACCTAAGTTATAACTAAAGTTATAGTAACTTTGCTGCTTACTACCCACCCATGTTGCTGGAACCCACAACTAACTTGCTAAAAAGCATTAGCACTCAGCATTAAAATAACCAAGAAATTAAGCCTTCTTGAAACTATAAGCTATAACGTAGCTACCTAAAGAGTATTTCTCCTCTCCCTCTCAATTGACAAAAGTGCAATTTACTGCTTTTAGCATGTAGCAATTCCATGTTCCTGGACTTTGAAAAAGATTTAAAGACATGGAATATACAGATAGATGAGGGAGAAGCCTGCCTATTCCTGCAACATATGAGTAAGAGATTGTATCTCCTAACTCCTCCAGCTCAGGGAAGGCAGAGACGGCAGCGCACAGAACTGGGAGTGGGGATTTCAGGACCACCTTCACTTGAATAACAAATAAGAAGGTAACCAGCTCTTAAACAAAAAAATTGAGCCAGGCAGTGATGGCCCATGCCTTTAATCCCAGCACTTGGCAGACAGGGGCAGGAGTATCTCTGTGAGTTTGAGGCCAGCCTCATCTGCAAAGTGAGTTCCAGAAAAGCCAGGGCTCCACGGAGAAACCCTGTCTGGAGAAAAGAAAACAAAGGAGCTGATGCACAGAAGGGAGTCTGTGCTGTGCCCCTTTCGTAGGTAATCTTTTCAAACATGTGGCATGCAAGGGCTTGTATAACAATAAGGGTCACAAGTCATCTGTCACTCAGGATGTGTGTCCTCATTCTTGAATCTGGGAGGGCTCTGTCATAGCTATGACCAATCCAATGCGGCAGAATTAACATTATGCCAAGTTTCAGGCCCACATCATTTCACTAACTGCTTCTTGGAACCACTCATCTTTGAACTCTAAATTGCCTCTTAAGAAATCCCACTCCAGCAGACCTCGAGGTCCTTGTTGCTCCTTTGTCGGGTCCCTGTGCTGTGCCGGAATGCGATCTGGAGCATATGACACTCTCCACTCAGGTCTTGTATTGTGGAGCTTGAGGCTACAAGCCCAATTATCTCCAGCTCAAGGAGAAACTAGAACATGAGTTTCCTGGATGCCTGGACATTTGTGGTGAGGGGACTCCCCAGGTCACGGAATTCTTTGAAGTGACAGTAGCTGGGGAGTGGGTTCACTCCCAGAAGAGAGGTGATGGCTACGTGGATACCGAGAACCAGTTTCGGAAACTGGTGACCACCCTCAGAGCTGCCCTGGCTCAGTGCCAGTGACCCCTGGAGGTGGGGTCCTGAGACCCCCTGGCAGCCGCCTTATGACAGCAAGAATGAAATGTCTCAAAGACCACAGGTCTTCGATGTTCCTGCAGCCACCAAGTCAAGCCAGAGGGCGCCTCTGTGCGGGGGAAGGGGGGCCTCCCCAGAATCCACCTGTGCAGGAGCCCTGCCCTGCCCTCTTCCTCACCTCTCCCTGAATTCTTCCATGTCTCCCATCTACCCTCCTGCCTTGGTTTCTCTTCTCCAGCTCAGACTGCAAGAGGATAAGCAGCCATGTTGCCAGTTGTTCCCAGTTGAATAAAAGTTGGATGAGGCCACTTTAAAAAATAAAAATAAAAAAGAAAGAAAGAAAAGAAATCCCACTCCATTACTGAGGAGACCACTTAGAGAGACCCTGAGACTAGACGGAGAGGAAAAAGAGGCTCAACTGGACCCCCAGTCTTTCAAGTAACTGTCCCGTCCAGGATGCCACATTGATGAATGAACCTTCCAACTGCCACCATGCCCAGCTGGTTGAACAGTTTTTAAAAGCTACTTTTTGGTACGTCTATATATTGTTTAGGAAATGTCAGACTTTTGAGAAGAAGTAAGCAGAGTCCAAGCTCTGTTTCAAGTCACTATTCTGTGAAGGCTACAGAATAATTTTTCTGGATCACAAGTCCCATGACCCAGAGCTCTCTGGCTGTCAGCCCTCTGGCATCCTGAGGGGCCTCACTCCATCAGTAATGCTCTCCTGGCTCTCCTGTTCATAGGCTCTCACTCTCTAGCTCTCCCTGACTGTCAGTAATGTGAGAGGTACTCACCTGACAGTGTATCCTCTCTACCCATTTGATACTCAACCTACAACAATTTGCTTCTGTACCCACAGCTAGATCCTGCAGGACTCCTTAGCATAGTGGCCAGAGACATTCCACACAGCGTCTTACACTTCATCTGGTAGACCCTCTCTGTCATGTGACACCACAGACTGTTTCTTGCAAAGCTCCTCTTTCTTTCTTTGCTTCAGTCACGAGGTCTTTCTGAAATACAAGATGCCCTGGCTTCTGAGATGCGAACCCATTTCCCATCAGGAAGATTCATGCCACAGCGAGGGCTGTGTATTTCCCAGAAGCAGCTGACATGATAGAGTGGTGGGAAATGACTGTTAAAGTTCGGGTGATGAGCAAGAGAGATGATGGCTTGTAACACTGCAGTGTTGCTCTAATAGGAGCAAGATAAGCTCTAAAGAGATGCCAACTGCAGTCAGAACACGTAAGAGCACAGACCTCTAAAGTGCATTATAGGAGCAGAAACAGAGATGGAAGGGAGATGGCTCTTCACAATGTGCGCGCTCTCGCTCTCTCTCTCTCTCTCTCTCTCTCTCTCTCTCTCTCTCTCTCTCTCTCACACACACACACACACACACACACACACACACACACACACACACACACAATTGCCTCCTAATATTTGCAGATTTCAAGGTCTCTATTCAATGAGAGGAAGGCACCTGTCGAGAGACATCTACCTACTTGAACAGAAATTTGAGGCCTCCATCTTGCCTTTTTTGTTTCTTTTTTGGTTTTTCGAGACAGGGTTTCTCTGCGTAGCTTTGCATCTTTCCTGGAGCTCACTTGGTAGCCCAGGCTGGCCTTGAACTCACAGAGATCCGCCTGGCTCTGCCTCCCGAGTGCTGGGATGAAAGGCGTGCGCCACCACCGCCCGACTGCCTTTTTTGTTTCTAAAACCAACAAACCACACAGGAGGGGTGTGCTCTTCTGACTTGGGTGTCATAGGTCTCTGTTAGCAAGACCTAACTTCTGATCAGGTCTCTCATAACGGGGTAATCAGCACATGTCAAAGTGTTGGTGGTGTCTGAGACTTCTTCAGCTTTATCATGGACTCACATCCTAGAGAATCCCTCAATCCTAGGACAACTGGAACAGTTGATCATTCGTCTTCTTTTCCCCGAGCATCAAAACTATGCAATACATTTGCTTTAGAGTGGATCTTACATATGTCAGGCAGAATCTGCCCCTACATTTCAAAGTTCATCCTTGATGACACTCAGACTTCTTTTGCAGTCCAGGGAGAAAATGTTCGAAGATGAAATAGGATTGCCCCTTCACTCGGTCACTCTGTTCACAGACATCTTTAGTGGCTTGAATTCATTTCATTACAACAATGCTTCTTTGGCGGCAACTTGATGGAAAAGTGCTGAAGGATACACACTTCAGCTCATTTCAACTCTACCTCTCCCTTCGAATCTCTCTCTCTTTCGTGTGTGTGTGTGTGTTTGTGTGTGTGTGTGTGTGTGTGTGTGTGTGTGTGTGCTGGGGTAGAAGATATATATTTAGCCATACAGGTACATGTGGAGGCCAGAGAATGATCTCAGGATGACTTTGTCCATCATGTCTCCACCTTATTTTTTGAGACAAGCTCTCTCACTGAACCTAGAGCTTACGCTTTGGCTAGACTGGCTGGTTGACATTCCCAGAATTCATCTGTTTGGGTCCCCTCAATCCTGGGGTCACAGGTGTGTGCAACTACACCCGGCTTTTATGTGAGTTCTGGAGATCCAAACTCAGGACCTCACACTTATGTTGTAAACACTAACCACTGAACCATTCTCCCAGTCCCAACATCTTCCAGTACCGTCATGATCTTGACCTTTTTGTGTATATTTTCTTAATCTAACTTTTCCACTATGGGATTGTAGACATCATCCCAAACTCAGACACTGCAGGTTCATTTGTAATTACTCCGTTCTTAAACTCTATTACTTTTCTTTTAGTTTACAATCTGTCGTGGTCCTCAGGCATTCCGACAGATACAGCAACAATACACTCGAATTTCTCATTCAGCAGGTCATTGATTTCTGCTTGTACCGTGCTGGTGACCTCTGGCTTTCAAAACCTCTGTGTTCTTCTCTAGCATCTTATTAACAATCACGCCTCAGCGAGAGCTTGTTCGGAAGGGGCTTCGAGTTCGCACCTCAGTGTCATTCTCTGCTGTGCCCTGGCAAAGACAGCTGTGATTATCAAAAGATATACTTCCATGTGGACTCGGTTTACTGTGCCAACCACAGATTAGAACTCAAAAACCAAGAGTAAGTTTCGGTTCATTTGAGGGGAGAAGCAACTGGGGTAGAACAGTACCTTCCCGCCAAACCTCCAGTGGTGATGCCCTCAAGCAAACCATGGCTTACGTAAACCACTCATCTTGAGATCTGTTCCTACTAATCAGTTCTTTAATTTTTCTAGGACAACAATAAAGAACAGCAGGTCCTGCAGAAACAATTGGCTGTCCTTTTGTTCTGTGCTAACCAAGAAATATCCAGTGTGCTTAGAGACTCACTCCAGTTTGTTAGAGTCTCCAAAGGACCTGGGGGAAAAGAGCTAGCTCATGATTTTTTTTTATTTTTGTTAAAAATCTTATTATTTTATATGTTTAGCCTCTTATTTGTGGGCAGTGGGGTGGCCATGAGGCAGGCCAGCTCCTACTGGTTCCCGGCTTTGCATAGACACTGAGATTATAGAAGCACAAAGGCTAACAGCAACAATGTTCTCTTCAGTTTCTGACCAGACAATGGAGAATAGAAAGAAAAACTGCTCCGCAGAAGCTCTAACGCTGACTCTCAGAGAGCGTTCTAGGAATACTCATGCTGGAAATCACTTAGTGTGGAGAAGGGGAAAGAACAGAAAGAAACAAATGTTTCCATTTAAAAGGCTTTTGTTATTGTTTTGCTTTGAATCACCTGCTGAAAGCTTCCCAAAAAACCTTCATGTTTAAATGGTCCTTGACCTTTTCCAGCTTCTTTTCGCATTCTCTTACTTGATCCTATCTCACCATCTTGTGAGTCTGTTACAGGTAACAAGAAACCTTCAAGGACTTTGGAGCAAAATGGAAGTCCAGAGGAGAGTTATAAGAGCTGATTAAGAAGTCAGGAGAGGGGCTGGAGAGATGGCTCAGTGGTTAAGAGCACCAGACCCAGGTTCAATTCCCAGTACCAGCACAGTAGCTCACAACTGTCTGGCCTCTGCTGACCACCAGGCACACATCTTGTGCACAGATATAAATGTAATCAACATCTACACATTTAGAAAAGTCTAGAGATGATTCAGTCTGTAAAGTCTGTACCCAGCTGTAAGCTGGGTATGCTGGTGAAATCCCAGCACTCAAGAGGCAGAGGCAGACACAGAGGCATCTGTGAGTTCAAGGCCATCCTGGTCTACACCATCCTGGTCCACAGTGAGTTCCAGGACAGCCAGAGCTATGGAGATAGACTTCGGGTATAGTGACACACACTCATAATATGTAAAAGCAGAGGATCCCTGGGGCCCACTGGCCAGTGAACCCCACTCCAGGCCAGGCCAGGGATAGCACCTGAGGAATCACACTTACGCACATGAGAACATGCGCCACACATCAGGAGAAATTAGGGTGGAGTCTCACAGACACTTGAAGACAGGAAGAGGCCTTCTTAGAAGGTGTTAAATGCATCTTGCATCCTCTCTCTTAAAAAGCAGTATGTTTAAGAATTTAAAGCAATAGGGAGTCCAAGATGGATAAAAGCAAAGAGATGCTTCGACTTGGCCTTTATATAGTAGATTATTAGCTGACACTCAGTTTCGCAGCAGAGGTAGTGGAACCTGATGGATTGCCAGCTCTGCTCAAGGTGTGATTCATGGGTTATTCGGCAGGGCAGGGTGAGGATGAGAGGCATTTCTACAAATCAGCTGTTTTTTCTCTCTCTTTGGGAAACGGCCTCACTATGAACTCTGGTTGGCCTTGAATTTGCGATCCCATGTGTTGGCCCCCGAGTGCTGGTGTTACGTATGTGCCACACTTTTTAACGGCTGCTATTCACCTCAAACAGAGCTACTCATTCCATTCCTCAATAGGCACAAGCTACTACTCTACCAGGCTGGAATACCACTGCCATTTGCTCCTCACGTGATCCCATCTGTTCTTCAGAAAACAGTGATAGATCAATTAGACAAAGACAACATACATATCCTGCATCCCATAAGCACAAAAAAATCAAACACTTAAATGTGAAAAATAAAACAATTCCTTTAGAAAAAAAATACAAGTCGGGTGGTGGTGACGCATGCCTTTAATCCCAGCACTCGAAAGGCAGAGCCAGGTGGATCTCTGTGAGTTCAAGGCCAGCCTGGGCTACCAGGTGAGTTACAGGAAAGGCACAAAGCTACACAGAGAAATCCTGTCTCAAAAACAAAAACAAAAACAAAAAAAAAAAAAAGAAAGAAAGGAAAAAAATACATAAGAAAGTATGTTCAAAATCTTAAAGTGGACATCTAGCCAATGAAAGGCAATATATATATATATATATATATATATATATATATATATATATAAATACAACATAAAATATTAAACATCATACTAAAGCTAAGAATCTTTCTCCTTCCCTCAGCAGTGGAGACAAAGACTGTGGTTTAACCCAGAAGGGAAATGTTACTCTGGTTCTAGTCACAGATGGCATGAGCTTGTAGACAAAAATCCCATCAGGTCCACAAAAGGTATTAGAAATGACACATGACCTTGAATCCCAGCACTCGGGAGGCAGAGGCAGGCGGATCTCTGTGAGTTCGAGGCCAGCCTGGGCTACCAAGTGAGTTCCAGGAAAGGCGCAAAGCTACACAGAGAAACCCTGTCTCGAAAAACCAAAAAAAAAAAAAAAAAAAAAAAAAGAAATGACACATGAATTCAGCAGACTTGTAGGATGCGGTGTCAACACATAAAAATCACCTATGTTTCTATACACTCGCTCTATACAATCCTACAAGAGCATTCATTTATAATAACAGAATAATAAAATATTTAGAAATAAATTTAATTCAAGAGAATTTGCTCTGAACACTGCAAAACACTGCTTTAAAAAAAAAAATTAAGCCGGGCGGTGGTGGCGCACGCCTTTCATCCCAGCACTCGGGAGGCAGAGCCAGGCGGATCTCTGTGAGTTCGAGGCCAGCCTGGGCTACCAAGTGAGTCCCAGGAAAGGCGCAAAGCTACACAGAGAAACCCTGTCTCGAAAAACCCAAAAAAAAAAAAAAAAAAAAAAAAAATTAAAAGCCCTGTCAGGGGTTGGTGGCACACACCTTTAATCCCAGCACTCCAAAGGCAGAGCCGGGTAGATTTTTGAGTTTGAGGCCAGCCTGGTTTACAGAGCGGGTTCCAGGATAGCCAGGGCTACACAGATAAACCTGTCTCGAAAAACCAAAAAAAAAAGAAAAAAAAGAAAAAAGTTAAAGCCCCAAATCAAAGAAAACATAGAAAGACAACTCTTGTTTTGTTTTCTGAGGCAGGGTCTTACTATGTAGACCAGGCTGGCTTTGAACTCTCGAGAGATATGACTGCTTCCTGCCGTCTGAGTACCGGGATTGAAGTTGTGTATTCCACTACTTGGGACCCTGGAAAGAAATCTTTCGTTCATTGCTGCGTCCTACTTGGTCCTGGGACACTGATTGGGGGTGGCCAGGGAATGAAGAAAGGACAGAGACACAGACACGCCTAGGGGAAAGCTGGGATCTGGTGGGGTGTGTGGCACTCTGATGGAGCCGCATCTACTACTTCCTTAATCAGTCCATGTGATGTGCACAGCACCCAGGAGAAGAGTCTGCCTCAGCAGGAGGTCTCTGTAGGGGAGCAGTCTCAGGCTCTAAGCATCCTGGAGGAGGAAGTTGCTGTTACTTGGTTTCTTATGCACGGATGGATGGGTCCTGGATCTCGGAGGAGAGCTCCGCCACTCCAATGGAGCTGAGGCCTTGGTGGTTGCCATGGCTGTGCCCATGTCAATAACACACATCCACTCAGTGCTTCACTCACTCGGGGCTTCCTCTGCTCCCTACAGTTCAGGCTGTGAATGCAGCTCAGTACTAGAGTACTAGCATGCACAAGACCCTTAGTTCAATCTTCAGCACCAGAATTTTAAAAGAGCAATAATTTCAACATAAATTATGGGGGACACACAAGCATTCAGATCAGAGCAACCCCCACACAACACTTAAAATAAATAAATCAAAATGAGCCTATCAAAATCTTTGTCTCAGAGTTTCTGTTGCTGCGACGAAACACTCATTGACCAAAAAAGCGAGTTGGGGAGGAAAGGGTTGATTTGGCTTACACTTCCATGTCACTGTTCATCACTGAAGGGAGTCAGGACAGGAACTCAAGCAGGGCAGGAACTCTAGCTGAGGCGCCTTCCTCCCTGATGAGTCTTGCTTGTGTCAAATGGACACACATAACCAGACAGTAAAACCCTTATGGCCCCTTTTCCCCTAGAAGTGAAAAGCCAATCCTAAAGTTTGTATGGAATTCAAGGCACCTCAAATCGAACAATCTTTTAAAAAGATCAAAGTCAGAGGACTCCCGTGTTCAGTTTTTAAACCCACCACAAAGCTACAGCGATCAAAACTGTGTAGGGCCTGGCGTAGCTGCCGTCCACAAGCATTCGGTGACTGATCTCAGTGTTCTGTTGCTTCGGGCCTTTTCATCTGAAGGACGGTTTCTAGAGTAGAGCCTGTTTAATTTAACAAAGACAGTAAATACCAACAATGAACATTTGGCTTCGTGTGACACCGAGGGGAACCCCAGGGGCCAAGATGAATCCTGCAATTTTTCCCTCTGAAAAGTTATTGGGGGCAGTAAGGAAGGGGAAGTCAAAAGCCTCCACATGCCTTAAGAATCTTAAAATCAACCTCAGTCCTCTCTCTAGTTAAAGTAAAACATAAGGTTGAATGCCGAAACATTAACTTCAGGACTGATAGGACAGACTAGGACTTCTGACCTGGAAGACCAGAACAGACCACCCTCAGAGGCAGGGTCTCTGGAGGGAAAGACAGAAAAAGCAGAACAGAAAAAGCCAGGCAGAGCCTGTTACTCCGCCTTCCCAAGGGCAGAAAGGGGCTGAGTCTAGTCTGTCAAGGCCAGGAAGAGGGAAAGATGAGCCCCTCCTCCTAAACTAAAAAGCCTTACTGTGTCGTCTCTGATATTTCTGCCAAGTCTACAACTGTAGGATTCTATAAATCTTGAGGCCCATAGTAAATCATCTAAGAGCTGATAGTATCTGACGTAGAAAGGAAATTAAAACTCTTTTGCACCTAGCTCTAAAACTGCTTTTGCGAATGACAGGCTGTTGTGACTTGAATTACAATGTTGTTTTGGGGGTTGACTTTATGAAAATCTTTAGGAACTTTGAAATTTTCATAAAATTCTTCCCACTGACTTTGAGCATCTCTTTAAAGTCTTAATTTATAACCCGGAATAAACAGAATCTAGCCATGAAGCGCCTTCCACCTGGGATTTGGGCAATCAGATCCAGACCCGGACAGCGTGGAAACGGGCATCCTCCTGACCATTCAGGATCCAGAATTGCATGCCCACTGGGTTCTCTCCTGGCCCCAGTGAGTCCAGAGCTCTGGCTCTGGCTCCTTGCGCTTGACTTTGAGGTGTGTCATAAGGGGGAAAGGCCACAACACTCTGCGCATGCTCCCAAGCACTTCAGACATTCCAGAACCGCCTCGTCACGAAATTCCACAGAAACATTTGTTCCCAGATCAGCTCAGGTATGCCCTGTAGGTCTCAAGCTTAAAGCCTCTCCTGCCAATTCCTCCCTGGGCTTTCGGCCTCCTAGCCTTGTACTTTATCATATAGAAAAATGCATTCGACTCACTGGAAAGTCATGTTCCCGAGAGTGCGCGTGTGGATAGAAAGATTAGAGAACAGTTTGTGTTCGGGTTTGTGGCTCTGGTCATAGCGTGCCTCCCTGCCTCTCAAGCTGCCCATTTCAATTCAAATTAATCAGTGCCTCCAGGTCGTCCATGCCAACATGCCAGCGGAAGCGCGGCTGCCCTCCATCCATCACTGCCTGGCTTATCCAAGTTCCAGGTCAGTATTCCCTGATTACATTCCATGGCCCCGTTGTGCTTCCAGCTGCTGCTTCTAGCCATTCATCACACAATTGTTGCTGTTAGCTGTCTTTCTCACATGACGAGTCATGCAAAGTATGCCAGAGAGGAATGCCACGGGGGCTGGCTGCACGCCAGGCTGCTGCCCAGGATTCGTAAGTGACCTTACATGTCATAGGTGGAGGCCACCGACAGAAAATGATCTGCGCTGGAATTATGTGCGGTACTCAAGTCAGGCTCTCTCTCTGGGAAGTTAGAAAGCATCGTTGATTCCTGTTGTGAGCTGTGGTGTGGCAACCCACAGGCTCCTGAGTCACGGGTCAGGAGCTGCTGCACGCTTGAGAAATTACTGTAGCTTTGTTCAATTATAAATGTATAAACCATTGAAGGCTGAAGGAGTTAAAAAATCAAGCAATTAGAACGAATTTCGGCTCTCTCTGCTTACTGTGATTGGGCTGAACCCTCTGGTCATTTATTTATTCTTCAATCAATATTTACTGAGTGGTTCAGGCAATGCAGACAGAGGTCTATTTTCTTTACCGTAAGCCTGGTCATGGTCATCTAGTAACTCCTTCGCCTTCAGGGCTGGGTTGCTGTGGAAACAGTTTGACTCGGACACTACCCCCACCACCATCCCCACCATCCCTTACCCCTCCCACACACACAGAAAAGAAACCATGGACCTGTGTATCTAGGCAGGTAGCTCTCTAGATGACCTTTTTGACATCTCTCCTCCAGAGTGGCAGAGAAAAGCACAGAGACATGGGAGACACACTGTCACTTGACCAGAGGTCTCCTCGTCCTCCAATCCCTTTCTCCCAGGAGCTTTGAGTACTCCCGGGCAAGAGAGGAGGTTAGGAGGAGGAGGAGAAGGAAGATGTACAGACAGGTGTAGTGGTCTGATCATGGCCGAGCTTCGCTTTCTAGCCAATGTGGTAAAGTGAAGGTTCAAAATAGAAGGAAGTGGATTCAGAGAAAAATGACTTAGGGTAAAGCATGTGGAATTGCTGATTGTTTGATAGTTTTTGGCTTATAAATATATCCAGTTCCTGGGTTTAACCTGTAAACCATATGATATTTCTTGCACTCCTATCCCAGTTTATAGAGAAAAGAATTCAGTTCTCACACTTCCCTTACATTTCTTATTGTCTTAGAAAAGATCACTCAAGAAATCATCAAAGAAAAACAAGATCTTCATGAAAAGAATCTAACTTTTAAATTAAAAAGAGAAAAACATAGAAGTATGAGGGGGACGTTTTGGTAAGAAGGTGCTCAGAGGGAGGGAAAGGCTATAAGAAAGTGTAGAAAAGCCCAGCAGTGGCAGCACACACCTTTAATCCCAGCACTCAGGAGGCAGAAGCAAGTGGATCTTTAAGTTCAAGGCCAGCCTGGTCTACAGAGTGAGATCCAGGAGAGCCAGGACTACACAGAGAAACCCTGTCTGGAAAAATCAATCAATCAAACAAACAAACAAACATACAAATAAATAAATAAAGTGTAACAAGAGGGAAAATGAAAAAGTACATGTATTTATTAAATTTGCAAAATAATAAATCAATCAAAATTTAAAAAGTGAAAGTAAACTGTACCAGGCTTTTTCTTTTGAGCCACCAACCAGCTCCCAAGTCATGACATGGAGACTGCTTATGAGTTATGAACGCTTGGTCTAGCTTAGCTCTTTCTGACTAGCTCTTTTAACTTAACCTGTTTCTCTTCATCTACCTTTTACCTCGGGGCTTCTTACTTTTCTTGCTTTCACTGCTTCTCATGTCTGTCTGTCTGGCAACAGCTGCCTGGCTTCTTGCCCTGGGCATCCCCCTCATTCTCTCCTCCTCCTTCCTCTCCTTCCTAAATTTCTCCTCCTATTTACTCCCTCAGTCTGGCAGCCCCACCTATCCTCTCCTGCCTAGCTATTGGCCATTCAGCTTTTTATTAGACCAATCAGGCGCCTTAGGCAGGCAAAGTGAAACAGATGAAACACATCTTTACATAGTTAAACACACGTCCTTTACATCCTTAAACAGATGCAGCATAAACAAAAGTAACACACCTCTACACAGCTAAAGTAATATTCTGCAGCATAAGCAAATGTAACACATCTTTACCCAGTTAAAATAATATTCCACAGCAACAAACCTAGCAAACTGGCTCCTTCTCTGAGCCATGGTTGATGTGTCGGGGCTCAGTTCACACTGGAAGGCTACTCAGTTCTCTAGTTTGTCAGCTGATTAAGTTGTATTGCCCTTGTGTAGTCCCTGGGTAGATTTCACTCCTTCACAAAATGTTTGTTTAAAATCCCATAAATATTTGGGGGTCTCTAGAATGTTTCAAGGGTTCAAGTAAATGGCAGAGTAAATGCTTCACTACTTTTTTTTCCTCCTTGTAGATTTTTTGGTACATTCTCATCTAGTTGGATCCAGAGTGTGGATTATACTCTCTCCTGCCAAACAGGGTTTCTCCATGTAGCCCCAGCTCTCCTGGAACTCGTTCTGTAGGCCATGCCTGGTCTACAGAGCGAGTTCCAGGAAAGGCGCAAAACTACACAGAGAAACCCTATCTTGAAAAAAAAAATTGTATATCAGTGTTTTGTTTGCATGTACATCTGTGCACCACATGTGTGCCTGGTATTCCCAGAGGCCAGAAGAGGGCATCAGATCCCATGGAACTGAAGTTACATGTGGTTGTGATCCACCATAAGGGTGCTCAGATTAAAATCTGGGTCCTCTGGAAAGCAGTAAGTGCTGTCAACTGTTCACCCATCTATCTACCCCCTTGGATTATATCTTCTTTAATAAGGGTGATGCTCTGTAGCAGGCTTTCTTTTGGCTACCAACCAAAATCATGACACAGAGACTTATTAGTTATGAATGCTCAACCTCATCTCATGCTTGTCCCACTAGCTCTTATAACTTAATTTAAGCTGTTTCTCTTCATCTACATTTTGCCTTGGAACATTTTATCTTTCTTTCATTTTGTGTGTCCTACTCCAAGCCTGTCTGGCTGGTGGTTGGCTGACTGGCTGGCCCCGAGCATCTCCCTCTGTTTCTCCCTTGTTCTCTTCTCCTAGCCTAGATTCTTCCTCCTATTTATTCTCTCTGCCCGCCAGCCCTGCCTATCTCTCCTCTGCCTAGCTATTGGCTGTTCAGCTTTTTATTAGACCAGTCAGGTGCCTTAGGCAGGCAAGGTAAAACATCAACACATCTTTCCATAATTAAACAAATGCAGCATAAACACATGTAACACAAATTTACATAGTTAAAGTAATATTCCACAACAGCACTCTATGAAACCAAAAGTCTAGACAGTTCCTCTAAAATGTCATATGTATATTGCAGGGTTTTAAAACAAGATACTCAATGTCCTAGCAAATTCTCTACCTATGACTTTTCAATATAGATTAGCATTTATGCACAAAGGCTGCATTAGTCAGAACACAGCTGGCCCTTATCCTGGATGATTCAAGTGAATTACTTTCCAAAAATGGAAAGGAGTTGTAGGGAGAACACAGACTGGTACCCAGGGCTTCCACCAACAGCAACAGAGTGGTCACATCCCTTCCTTTGATCCAAAAGAAAAGGACCCGGAGGGCTCAATTCGAGGCCCAATGATAGAACTTGTCTGGTTGTATGAAGCCTAGGTTCCATCTTCATCACCACCAAAAAGAAAAATGATAGGACAAGAATGGGTTCTGAGGACGAGGAAAAGAGGACTTTGCTGAGGAGGTCACCTTGAGCACAGGACCATAGCCAGTGAGGAGGGACTAATACTTTGAGGAGGTCACCTTGAGCACAGGACCATAGCCAGTGAGGAGGGACTAATACTTTGAGGAGGTCACCTTGAGCACAGGACCATAGCCAGTGAGGAGGGACTAATACTTTGGCTTCACCCCAGTCCTTCCCTGTCATCTGCTGCCTGGGACCATGTAGCACCAATTTCTAAATGGTCTTAATAAGAAACCCAGAACCAGCTATTGGGGTAAACACTGAAAGATCAGAGACAAAGGAACAAGCCATCTCTTATCTCTAGGACTCCTCAGCCTGAAAAGCCTGTCTCTTCATGCCTTACATACCTTTCTCTGACCAGCCATCAGTTTCTTAAAGGTGAGTGTGCTTTCCAAGCAAAGGCATGAGATCTCAAATGCTGGGATTAAAGGTGTGTGCCATCACTGCCTGGCTCTGTTCCTCTCCTAGACTGAGTCAATATCATGTAGTCTAGTGTGGCTTTGAACTCACAGAGATCCAGACAGCTCTCTACCTCCCGAGTGCTAGGATTAAAAGTGTGTGCTACCACTGCCTGGCCTCTATGTTTAATCTAGTGGCTTGTACTGTTCTCTGATCTTCAGGCAAATTTTATTAGGGTACACAATATATCACCACATTTCCCCCTTTTTGCCTAAAATGATAAAAGGTTATAACTAATATAAGAAAAACTATATACAATAAGTACAATAAGTATGTATAATATATACAGTCAAGAATTACATTAACAATGTCCAGTCTATAAACATTTGACAAGTTCAGAGAAAATACTCCATTATTTATCCTATTTTGGTGAGTCCAAAGTGAAGTACCTAATTCACTTTCTATCCTAACTTGTATTACCAACAAAAACTAATGTTTGATGTCTTTCAAACTTATACACTTTACACCTCTTTAGTGAGTTTCTTTTCTGAATTTGTTAACAAGGAAAATTATAACCATTGCTATCTAATCTTCAACTCATTCAGAGACCCAAGAAGGAAATAACATTTACTGAGTAAGCAGGAAGTGCAAATAAGCAACTTCTAAAAACTGTGAGAAATGACAGAAACAGCTGGCTGCCTGGATAGTCACCCAAGGTTCCTATGCAACATTGGGGCATCCATCTTCGGCTCATCTGTAAAGGAGAATTTTCTAAAGGGCCTTCCTACCTTGTCTGGGCAAGGATTGGCACTCCTTTCTTTTGTGTCCTGCTTGTCCATTTTGGACAGCATATTGTCAGCAGTTGAGGCAAGGGCACTTTCTTGACCAGTAGCTAACTTTTGCCACAAAGAAAGCAAACTCCATATGGAGTTTCTTCAACGTCCATCATCTTCTCTGAAGTAGATTGGTGCTGCCAGGAGCAGACATGTTTCATAGTCATAAAAAAAAAAAGAATCTATGTTATTAAAACACCTTAAATACCATATTCTGTAGATCTCTGAAGTGTTTGAAGACACTTGTCTATCTAAAATATATCTGTTTGACCTTGAAAACATACCTAATATGACTTAAAAGTTTGATTGTAATGACTAACTACTAACTTGTATTTCTTTATATCCTAATTAGTTGGTAATAATATGCAAGAACTAGCAATTTGCATTACATTGTTAAATGAATTGTATAGGTACAATGCTTTGAACAAGATTAGAAATACATGTACAGTATTTTCTAACAAATTCAATCTCAAATTTGTGTCAATATATATAATTTGTATACAATATGCAAAAATCCAATGTAAAACTAGTAGTTGCTTTTTAAATGTAGATTCAATAACCTACCTTTTTATCTTATCATATTCATATCCTCCCTTTTTTCTTTTCAGAATAGATTCAATAATCTACCCTTTTATCCTATCATTTCTACATCTTTTTTTTCAGATTCAGTAATCTACCTCTTGTCTATATCCTCTTTTTTTTCTTTTTTTTTTCCAAACAAGAACCCTGAAATCTAATCTCCTTTGTTTAGCTTTTTTCCTGACCATTATCAGTTAACAACTTATAACCAACCATCCTAAACAATGACAGTTATCCATAACCTATTGAAAGGCCAAAAGCCACCCACCTCTTGGGAATGTGGGCATCATGTTCTTAAACTTACATTAGTTATAACCTTTTATTATTTTAGACAAAAAAAAAGAGGAAATGTGGTGACATATTGTATACCCTAATAAATTTGCCTGAAGATCAGAGAACAGAACAAGCCACTAGATTAAACATAGAGGCCAGGCAGTAGTAGCACACACTTTTAATCCTAGCACTCAGGAGGCAGAGATCTGTCTGGATCTCTGTGAGTTCAAAGCCACCCTGGGCTACATGAGGTTGACTCAGTCCAGGAAAGAAACAGAGCCAGGAAGTAGTGGCACACACCTTTAATCCCAGTACTGGGAAGCACACATGCCATTAATCCCAGGAGGTGAAGGCTGGGAAGAGAAAGGTATATAAGGTGTGAGGAGACAGAAACTAAAGGCTTTTCAGAAGAAGCATCCCTTTCAGCTGGGCCTTTTTCAGACTGAGGAGTTGATAAGGTAAGAGGTGGTGCCTGTGGTTTGTTCCTTTGTCTCTCTGATCGTTCAGCATTTACCCCAATATCTGGCCCTGGGATTTTTATTTAAAGACCATTTAACATTCAAGTTATAGGACCAACCTGTAGATGTAATTCTGAATGGTCTTATTAAGTAAGAAACACAGAGCCAAATGCAGAGTTAAAAACCCAGAGATCAAGCAGCAACCAAGAGCTAAAACCACCTTCTTACCCCTCGATGCCAATGTCCTTCCCCTAAGAAAGAGACCTACTTCCTGTGTGTCTGTATTTTTATTGACTTTCTGTTCTGCCTTCTCATTGGTTATAAACCCAACCACATGACCTCCTCATCACTGCCTGTCTATACAGACCTCCAAGTCTCTATGGTTGGTATTGAGATGAAAGGCGTGTGTCTCAATGCTGGCTGTATCCTTGAACACTCAGAGACTCTGCCTGCCATGAGATTGGATTAAGGGCGTGTGCCACCACCGCCCAGCTTCTGCTAAATGGCTTGCTCTTAACTCTGACCCCCAGGCAACTTTATTTATTAACATACAAATAAAATCACATTTCAGCACAAATAAAATATCACCATACCAACCAGAAGCCAGGTGGCAAAAGAACCAATGAACACAATTCTGGTCCGCCAAGAACAGAGATGAGAGTGGAAAGTGGACACTGGGGAGTCAACGATTGCTTTAAAAAGATGCTTATTGGAGCCCTATTTATACAACCGCAACATTGGAGTGAACCTACATGACCCAAACTACAGGGAAATTTTAATAATGTAAAGACTCCAAGTGATGTGAGTCCAGTGGAATGCTGTGCTGCCATGCTGATGCAGAAAAGCTCACAAAAGCTGCATAAATCGATTTCCCGGTCTTTTAAAAAGCATGCATGCACAGGTATGTGGTTTGCATACATGCACACACAGAGACACATAGACACACACACAGAGAATAAATAAATAAATGTAATATTTTTAAACATATAAAATAAACAACAACAAAAAAAGACAAGAGCCATTAAGCAAAGAGAACACTGAGGAGTTTTAATGGCAGCTGGAAGGAGCAGCCACAATCTCCTCAAATCTAACGAAGTAAAAACAAGGAAGAAGCTTCCAGAAGAGGAGAAATGGAGACCCTGCTGAGGAGGGTGTGGCACCCAGGTCCTGGTGCTGCATGGTTGTGGGAACCTGCCTTCAGGCTGGTGTGGAGGATGCCACGTGAAGCAGTCTTCAGGGAGGGGCCTCTCTGGAGACGCTGTGCTTGGGAGCCAACCGAGCAGTCAGGAAGGGTGTTGGGAAAGCTGCTGATCGCAGAACCTGCCAAGGCAGGCCCCAGGAAACCCTGCTCCTTCTACCGTGCTAGATCCCTAGGCTGACAGGGAGAAAGAAACACAAGGACCAGCTGGCGGAGGGAAGGAGCACACGCCATTCTGCTCCACTTCTCAGAGCAGACAATGAAACTGGTCACAGAGAGGCAGCAAACTGATAAGCAATTAATCTAGTATCTTGAATCTTGAGCACTACACAGGAATATGTGTATGCTTCTATAAACTTTCTATTGCATTATTATGCAACATAATTGCTATATTAAACATTTTACACAACAAAAATCATTATACATTAATATTTTTATTATTGACTATTACATTACACATTCAATGTTTCCTTTTTTTTTTTTTTTTTTTTTTTTTCTCGAGACAGGGTTTCTCTGTGTAACAGCTCTGGCTGTCCTGGAATAATATCTTATTCTTACTATTAAAATGTATCCCTTTTAGCCGGGCGTTGGTGGCGCACGCCTTTAATCCCAGCACTCGGGAGGCAGAGCCAGGCGGATCTCTGTGAGTTCGAGGCCAGCCTGGGCTACCAAGTGAGCTCCAGGAAAGGCACAAAGCTACACAGAGAAACCCTGTCTCGAAAAACCAAAAAAAAAAAAAAAAAAAAAAAAATGTATCCCTTTTATACTATTATGAACAGTGCTACATTGAACATCTTTAAATGATTATTTTTTCATACTAAATTACAGGAAGTTGACTTGTTGGAGCAATGATTCTGTTAAACTGATAAGGGTACCTGCCTTGTGCGCTATTTGGCAACTTTTGTTCTCATGAGAAAAACATTTTGGCACATGCTCTCACACCCTCACACCCACACAAATGTGTACAAGCAAGTACACGCACACAAAAAGCATTTTTGCTTTGTGCATTTCTCAACAATGCATGAAAAAGGTTGTTCTTTAGGCATCTGATCTGATATTGAAGTCAAACAAGGTCAGATACCACAATGGTTCCAGGAAGAATTTTTCTGAAAGGCAGGTGGCCCAGCCAGGGAACTGCCTGCAGAAGATGCTATCTACCTAGAACAGCTTTTCACTAAAACAGCATATAGGATTTGGGGATTAGCAAACTTTCTTTGCAGAACAATGTTAGGCTTACAGAAAATTTAAGTCAAAGCCCAGAGTTCCCATGTTCCTCCTGTCTCCACGTATACAACCCTCCTCACTATCATCATTGCTAAATGATGACATCATCACGCTTGTTAAAGCTGGGGCACTTCTCGGTTCACAGGGCAGTTACCTGGCTTTGGAGTTTATACTATTAAAAAAAGAGAAAAGGTGAAGATGCATGCATTTATTCCCTCTGCTCTTGCTTGTGGATGTGAGCAGCCGCTTCAAGTCCCTATTGCCTTGACTTCCCCGCCATGGTGGACTTGAACCTGCACTCGGACCTTCCTCCCCTGACTTGTTTTTGTCAAGGAATTTTTATCAAAGCAATAGGAAATAAAATTTAGACAGAATAAAATTGTATGCTGAGATTGCTGAGACCTAAGGCAAGAAACAAATCCATCTACAAAAATTATGAAGAAGAAAAAGAAAAGAAATTCTGGCCAGCTTTACAGACACAAACTACCAAGGTTGAAAGTAGCAGGGGAGATGAGTGGTTGGTTAGGATGGACACAGTCTTCACAGAGGAGAAAGCAACCCATGCAGAAAGAGGACTCGGCATGATCTGTGATTTCACGTGCCCCCTGTGGTCCTGAACTGCCCCTCCCCACACATTTATAACCAAGCACTTCACTGCTGCTGTAACTGAAAAGACTGCTGTCTTTCATCAGTTAGGAATAAGAAGAAACAGGGTAGGGAGCTAGCTCAGTGTGATAAAACACTTGCCACTTGAGTATGAGGATTGGCGTGCAGATCTCCAGCACCGGCATAGAGCCAGGCAGGTGTAGCAGCCTACCAATAGCCCCAGTGCCCCAGAAATGGAGATGGGGGATCCCAGAGGTAAGCTGGATAGCTAAGACTTGCCAGTTGGCAAATTCCAGGTTCAGTAACAGACCCGGTCTCAATAAATGAAGTGGGGAGCAATTGAGGAAGATACTTGTATATATCAAGGTTCTCTTGAGTAACAGAACACACACACACACACACACACACACACACTATATATATATGTATATATATATATGTACATATATATAATGTTTATTATCTTATATTATATACATTATATATCTTTTCCTTCTTCGATGTCCTTTATATAGGATGCCCACCAGATGGTAAGGTCAAGATTAAAGATGGATCTTCCCACCACGAAGATCCAGATTACAAGCAGGTCTTCCCACTTCACAAGACTTAATCAAGAAAAATTCCTCACAGGTGTGCACAGTCATTTGGCAGTCAGGTTGTAGTCCAGTTGACAAACCAAGAATTGTCATCCCAACGCTCAACATCAACTCTGGCCTCTGCATGGACATACACACCCACATGCACGTGTGCCCACATGCATGTGGAAATGTGCACACATACACACATTTAAAAGAGAAGAAAAAATAGTATAGGCATGATGGTTGTGCCCAGGCAGATGAATGAGACCCCGTCTGTGAGAAAAAGAAAAATAAAGGAGGAGAGTGCTCAGTCGTGGAACACACGGCTGGGTTTGCTGGAGGCTTTGGGTCTGATCCCCAACACCACACCAAAAAGACAAAGGGTATTTACCCTGTGATGTTCCCAGAAGAAGAGCAACGTTCATGTTAAACATCCTACAAAGTCTGAGGAATTAGGGTTGGGAGCCAAACCAGCTTGGGTAATCTTTAGTTCCCTTCACAACCATTTATTGCCCACCTCTGCATGGGAACTAACTTCCTTCTGACATTAGGTAAAGGCCTTTGAAATGTTCAGACCCCCAGCTCCCAGCAAACCAAAGGCTAAGAATGTCATGGGATAACGTCAGAAACTTATCACAGAGGATTTCCTGCTTGCTGTGACCATCTGCTCGATGCTCCCACCAAAATATTTTAAAAGTGCCTTGGCTTATGACTTTCTTGTTTTAGTAGTACAAAGAGCTTCATGAAACGCTACCACATTGGACATGGTATTTGGCCAGCCTAGATCTATGTTCTCTGGCCATGACACTCATATTTGGCATCAGAGAAGACTCGCTCTGACTCCCTTTGAGGGGAGAGCTGAGTTCCTGTCAGCAACCTTCACTGACTCATTCCTTGGCATGCATCCTCCCTGGGTGCAGATCTAAGCCGATGACCTGTCCTTCTCTCTGGATATTTTGTTTCAGCGTTTCTTACAAGGTGGTTCCCTGGCACCAAATGTCATTATTATTTGCATGTCTGAGTGTCAATCCCCAATCCCTTTTTGAGACAGACTGTCACTACACAGTCCTGCCTGTCCTGGAACTCACTATGTAGACCAGGCTGGCCTTGAACTCACAGAGATGCCCCTGCCCCTGCCTCCTGAGTGCTGGGATTAAGGCGTGCGCCACGATGCTTGGCTGCACTTCCCTTCTTGATGTCCCCTGAGCTTCCTGGATCTGTGGTTTGGGGTTTTGATATTAACTCGGAATCACTACTACTATTAACCCATTTCCTCCCTCTCCTCCTTCTAATATTCCTGTCACCCATCTCACAGTTGTTAGTATTCTTCTCCCTTTCCTGAGTTTTTTCTTCTATTCCTTCAGTTTTACAAGTTTCTGATGTGTGTCTGTCTGTGCATGTGTGTGTGCACGCATGTGTGTGCATGTGTAAGTGTGAGCTTGCATACAAACGTGTGTGGTGTATGTGTTTCACGGGTATGTGCATGTGTACATGTTGGTGTGTGGGTAGAGACCAGAGGTCCTTTTTGGGTGTCACGCTCCTCTTGATCCTTTGACACAGGGTGCCTCCTTGAGCCTAGAGCTCCCTGATTTGGCTAGATGGCTGACCAATGAGCTTCAGGCTCCGCTGGTCTCTGTCCCTCTGCACTAGGGTTACAGGCATGCATCTCCATGTGGATGGTGGGGATTCAAAATCAAGTCCTTAGGCTTGCACAGCAGATACTTCACCCACTGAACCATCTCCCCAGCCTCAAGTCTACAAGCTTCTACTGTCGTAGCCTCGATCTCAGATACCCTTCCTCTGTTTCCCATCTACTAATGAGCCCCAAAGATGGGGATTTTCACCTCGGTGACAATAATTTTTTGATTTTTTTCCCTATTTCCTGGTTCTTTTTATTCTCTTAGAGTTTCCATCTCTCTACATACATTATTCATCTGTTCTGCAATATGTCTACATTTATCATTTAAGTCCTTAGCATATCAGTTACAGTTTTAAAAATTCGTAGGTCTCTATGTTTTTGAGATCCTGTGCCCTTGGACTGTGAAGTTTAGCAATGCTTTTCAATTTTCCCCCTTTTGGCAGGTCATGAGTGAAGCTGGGTTGCTCACTGCAGGAAAGCCAGGTTCAAAGGTCTCCTGAAGAAGGTTGTGCTAAGTGGAAATGCTCTGGCACATCACTCCTTTCCGGGACACTCTGGGAACTGTGGAGCTCCCCCAAGACAGCACAGGACTGTTTCTGTGACTGGTGTTCCCATTGTTAAATCTCAGAGGTGTCACCTTGAGCACCCATCAAGGTGTGTGCCACCACTACTCCCCCCCCCGCCCCCCCCCCCCCCGCCTGAGCAGCAACTTCTAAGTTCCTTACATGCCAGACAAAAGCCCAGGAATGGCTACCCACTACACAGAAGCCCAGCAGCAACTTCTAGGTTCCTTACATGCCAGACAAAAACCCAGAAGCCCCATCTGCTCAGGATAGAAACTTGCCAAAAAATATGTTATTTATTGTAAACAAACACATACTACTTATAGCAAAGGGAAAGAAACACACACACACACACACACACACACACACACACACACCTTTACATACAATTCCTATCTCTGTGAAGTGTGAGTCTGAGGCTTCTAAGGTCTTTTGGGAAATTGTTTGTCAGTTCTGCCCATGCTTCACAATGGCTTTGAAACTGGTGCTTGTTACCTTCTGACCACAAGACAGCTGCTGCCATCTCAGACATCACGTCCAAGTTCACGGCAGGAAGAAGGAAGCAACATACGCTCCATCTAGCTTCTTTGTTAAGAAATCCGTCTCACTCAGGTCAGCTGGACCGGGTCTGTGCAGGGGTGTGTGCCTCAGCTACTCAGAACTGAGGGAAACAGGCCTGTGCGTGAGAATGGGGCAGGGAGGGGAGGGTGGAGCAAGCTGCCGGGTTTGGCAATCCTACCTGACTTTGGGATATTTGAAAACATTATTAACCAGTCTTTGGCAGTACCGATTATTCTTTCTCTACAGACAAGACTTGGGTTGCATCTAAGCTTTCGAGTTTAATGCAACTCTGTTGGATCTGAGTGATCACTCAAAATCTGTACCTGAATAATGATCCCTGGAGTCAAAACTGAGAAAGACGCCGGGCGGTGGTGGCGCACGCCTTTCATCCCAGCACTCAGGAGGCAGAGCCAGGTGGATCTCTGTGAGTTCGAGGCCAGCCTGGGCTACCAAGTGAGTTCCAGGAAAGGCGCAAAGCTACACAGAGAAACCCTGTCTCGAAAAACCAAACCAAAACAAAACAAAACAAAACAAAACAAAACAAAAAAACCAAAAAAAAAAAAAAAAACTGAGAAAGACGTATGTGTGTTTGTGTGTGTGTGTGTGTGTGTGTGTGTGTGTGTGTGTGTGTGTGTGTGTGTGTGTTGGGGGTTTGAGTCCTCAAGTCCTTTGCACTTTTTGTTTCAGACAGGGTCCCTTATTGGCCCGGAACTTTGTCAAGCAGGTAAGGCTCTCAGGCCTGACGGTTTCTAAGGCTCCACCTCTCTCCATCCTTTCCCCCACCTCACCGCTGCTGGCATTACAGGCCTGTACTGGGGTGCCTGGCTTTTTACGGAGGCTCAGGGGAGCTGGACTCAAGCACTTTATCAACTAAGCTATTCCCTTAGCCTAAAATGGACAATTAATTTTTTTATGTGTATGAGTGTTTTGCCTGCATGTATGTCTGTGAACCATGTCCATTCCTGTGAGAATGTACTGTGAGAGCCAAAGTTACATTTTAAGTTTTAATTACTATGCCTTAGAGATCCAGGAAACAAAAATGCCTCTAATCTGCAAGCCCATAGTTCCTGAAATGCTAGAGGCTATTGTTTATGGGAGATAACAAGCCACAGGTTTTCACTCCCCTAAACAAGTTGTTTGATCCATCTGCACCGGATGTACTTGATCCCATGTGGATAGGGAGTATGTAGGCAGGAATTATGGTTTTTCCTTCTTTTTTTTAAAGTAACTCAGAAAAATGCCTTTATTAAGCAATATAGCTTATGAATTGATAGAATTCCCACTGCGTGATGTCACCCTTTTTTTCTAAAGATTTATTTATTATGTATACAGTGAGTGTTCGGCCTGCAGGCCAAAAGAGGGCACCAGATCTCATTGCAGATAGTTATGAGCCACCATGTGGTTGCTGGGAATTGAACTCGGGACCTCTGGAAGAACAGCCAGTGCTCTTAACCTTTGAGCCATCTCTCCAGCCCAGTTTTTCCTTCTTAAGTCCTTGCCATATTTGATTCTGGGACATTTCCTGGGAACCTGGGTATGGACCTTGCCAGAGCCCATTCATTCACCTGGCCAGTATTTAATTAAAGCTTGCTTCAAATTTGGCTTTAAACTGTAGTAGTGGTCTTCTTCTCCATCTGTGGGATTAACACTACCTTCAAAGGTCAAAGGAGGGCATTGGATCCCCATGCTGGAGTTAACAGATGATTGTGAACTGCCAGGTGAGTGCTGGGACTCAAATTTGAGTCCTTTGGAAGAGTAGCCCTAAGAAAGACAAATTTTCTTTTTAACAGGGTTTCTTTGTGTAGCCTTGGCTATCCTAGAATTAGCTCTGAGACCAGACCTCAAATTCACAGAAATCAAAGGCATGTGCCACCACCACCCAGCTGTGAAGGACAATCTTTAATGAGATAATTAAAATTTCCATAAAATCAGGATAAACCAGGATTATTTAAGTCCTCTTCTCCAATATTTCCCTGTTAGCAGACCTTTTAATTACGTCTGAATTCCTCTACATGATCTCCATGTCCACTGAGTAGTTTTTCTCTTGCAACCCTATCCTGGCCCCTGGAGTCTTCATTAAATTCTCATCATTCACTGTTCCTCCCTTACTGTAAAAGGTAAATGTTATGCCTGAGTCAGGAGCCCCGCCCCCCCCCCCAGACCACCAGGAGTCTGAGTCTGTATGCAAAGCAAAGAGCCTTTATTGCAAGCTGAGCTTGGG
Organism: Peromyscus maniculatus bairdii; assembly: GCF_049852395.1. NCBI lineage: Eukaryota > Metazoa > Chordata > Mammalia > Rodentia > Cricetidae > Peromyscus > Peromyscus maniculatus. Next base: position 45,385,922 of record NC_134860.1, on the reverse strand, counting down.
CTCTCTGTTCCAACACAGTGGTTGGATCCGGGAGAGCATTGAGCTCAGTTATGGCAGGGTTTAAAAGATAGGGGGTAGAGGATTTCAGATTCAGATGGGGGCTGAACTCCTGATTGGGCAGGAGTGAGGTAACAGAAGTCTTGTCAAACAGGGATTGGTACTGTAGCGTGGCTGTAAGGAAATTAGCAACCTATATACAGATTATATAAGCTATCCTTTATATTTTAGAGCATCTAGTACTTGTTTGTCTCAATTCCAATTGGTTTCCCAAAGGGTACAGTTTGTGGTTTTTCCTGGTTTTTGCAATGTTGAGGCCTAGTCCCAGTATTGTTAGTCGGCAGCCTGTCATGGCTGCACTAATGTTAAGTTAGGCCTCTTCATTCCCCCCTCTACAAGTAACTAGAGAGGACATAATCACGTGTCCTGTTTGTCTGGGGGTTTTAGGGGATGATGATTTTGTCCACCTTAAGAGTAGTTGGGGAAGAGCTGGACCATCATACAGTACCCCTTTCCTGCATGTAGGACTATACCATAAATGCATGAGGTTAACTCAGTGTTGCAGGCCCATCATCCAGATGGGGCTGTGTAATACATTCTATTCTGCATGGTCAAAGTTTTACTTTTGCTGGACTTTTTCAGAATGATTGACATGTAAGCAACAGGTTTCCCCCCAAAGGGAATATGCCTTTGACTTAGCACTTTAATCTTGTTAAGGGGACAGGAATGATATACTCTCTTCTGTAGCTGCTCCAGCTGAAATTGGGGTGTCGATTGTCAGAGCCCAGGAAAGCTGAAAGGCTAGTCAAAGGCTAGGCAATGGGGCATTCATCAGGAGCATCTGGTTAGCTGTTCCTGGTGGAGGGAACAATTACATGGGCTGGATTGGTTCACATCAGCTTTCAGCAAGTCCAGAGCTCAGCAGTTTGCAGTCCATAGGTCCTCCCTGGATGGTGTCTGTTAAATCTGTTGAAACAGATAGATACTAAGGATAAAAGCTAAAATTTAGGAGCTTAAAAGAAAATCTTACATTTGAAACTTTTACTTATCTGGAGTCCATTTGACCTGTGGCAGGTGGATTTAAGCCTTATGACCTTTTTGACTCTTGGCAACAAGTGTCTGTAAAACAGCTGGAACAGATTCACATTTGAAACCTGTGTATTCTTTAATATGAAGCTTGTGAGCAAGGCAAACCTATTTGCCTTTTTAAAATAAGAGACCTGGTAGCTTTAACTAATTAACGAACTGACTAATGAACAAACAAATAGCGGCAGCCTTGAGGGAAGGAGCTGATTGCCTGTTGTCTTGCTGACAACGCTACAGTTAGCTTAGCCGTCAATGTCAGAGATCTGAGAAAGATTCATCAAAATGGCAGAGGCTAGTTTATAGTCTTTACCTAGACAAATATCACAGGCTCCTATGGATTCTATGGCGATGAGGGCAGGGTTATCAGGACAGCAGTCTTGGCTGCCAGGCCTAGAGGATGAGAGGCTTTCCTGGGGAGGAGGAACATAGGGAGATTGACCTCATCTTGTCCAGGTAAAGTGGGGTATCAATTCTCCAGTGCCCTGCTTGTCCACAGTTTGGGCTGAGCCTTGGCAGAAGGTAAGGCATTGGGGCAGTCTTGCCCAGTGGTCAGCTGGTTAACATTACTGTAGTCCAGGTGGAGTTGCCCGTTGCTGTGCCCATTGTCTTTTTGGGGACCCTGGGAGTCACTGCTAGGATCTGAGAGTCTTTGTCTGTCATATAAGTTTAAATATCTTAAATGCCATCTTCAGCAAATTTCTGACAGTTTGAGGACTTGAACCAAACAACTCCTGTTTGTTTTTAGTTATTTGGTTTAGGCGATACCTTGAAAACACATCGACAAAAACAGTCAGAAGCAGAACTAAAGGAGCTAAAAAGCAAGGTAAGCACATCTGAATATTTGCCCAGAACTACAGACACTGATGGATTCGATCTTTGTTTTAAGGCTACCCATGTAGCCTTCTGATTATTATTAACCCCATGTTAAAGTTTTAAGTAAACAAGTTTGTTATAAGTATTGTAGATTATTATCTATGTCCAATACATTTATAAACCAATAATTGGTTGTTTGTCCTGCTCTTGTTCTTTCCACCTGCCAATTTTTGACCTTGGACATAGAGACTTTAAAAGCGAGTCTGGGTCTGAAAAATGCTGGGCCATAACCCAATTTCAGAGCCAGCTTTTTAATAAAACAGAACAGTATAAACAAATTTTACACAGGGTGTACTTCTAACAGCCAGAACACCCAGAAATAAATTCTGAGCCCAGGTGACTGGCTGCAACAGTAACAGCTGAGTTGTAACCAAGACACACAGACCATAGTGAGCTCATACATTCAAGACCAGTCAGACAGAAACATGCAGTGGCCACATTCATGCATTCAAACATTAAAACAAAAAGACAAAACTTTTCTTATTTCCTCCAGCTGAAATTTCAAGGAAGGGTGCCTTGCTAACTGTTGGAGCCAATTCTCATCTGTACCGGAAAGCTGCCCACAAACCCAAGTATTACACTTTGCAACCATACGCTGCCATTGAATTATTTCGGGTTGCAGCTCTGTGCAGTGGTGATACTCGGTTTAAAGGAGCTGTAGGTGCAGGGCTCCCATAGCAGAGCCAGCTTGTCAGTTTCTGTAAAAGAGCTGCTTTTTTAAAAAATATGAAATGTAGAGCAACAATTAAGCAATTAAACAAAACTACAGACAGACTGACAGACATGGACAGACTGCTGCTCTAGTCTTAAACTCCTGAAAACGGTTAAGAATGAGAGTCAAGGGAGTGGGAGTACTGGCTTTTGTCCCATAACGTCAGCCTCGAGTGTCAGACATAAAACAGTCCAAAAGCAAACAAAATATAAAACGTAACACGAATTGCTAAAATGGTCTTTTAATAAAAACCCTGGAGCCTGCCTGATATTGGGGTAAATGCTGAAAGATCAGAGAGACAAAGAACAAGCCACTGCCACCTCTTACCTCTAGGACTCCTTAGTCTGAAAAGGCTTTCAGCCGAAAAGGGCTTCTGCTGGAAAAGCTTTGCTCAGCCGAAGGGGCTCTCTAGCAGAAAAGCTTTAGTTCCTGTCTCTTCACACCTTAAAATACCTTTCTCAGCCCAGCCATCACTTCCTGGGATTAAAGGAGTGTGTGCTTCCCAAGCAAAGGCATGAGATCTCAAGTACTAGAATTAAAGATGTGTGTCACCACTGCCTGGCTCTGTGTCTCTCCTAGATTGAGTCAATATCATGTAGTCCAGGGTCACTTTGAACTCACAGAGATCCTGATAGATCTTTGCCTCCCAAGTGCTAGGATTAAAAGCATGTAACACCACTGCCCGACCTCTATTTTTAAACTAGTGGTTTGTTCTGTTCTCTGATCTTCAGGCAAATTTTATTATGGTACACAATATATCACCACTCTTCCCCTTTTTTTTATCTAAAATGATAAAAGAAGGTTACAAAAACTATATACAATAAGTACAATAAGTATATACAATATATATAGTTATTAACTGTCCAGTCCATTAATATTTGATAGATTCAAAGAAAATATTTTGGTGAATCCAAAGTCAAGTACCTAATTCACTTTCTATCCTAACTTGTATTACCAACTGAAAACTATCTTTTGGTGTCTTTCAAACTTATACACTTTCCACCTCTTTAGTGAGTTTCTTTTCTGAATTTGTTAACAAGGAAAACTATAACTATAACTATCTAGACTTCAACTCCCTCAGAGACCCGAGAAGGAAATAATATTTACTGAGTAAGCAGGAAGTGCAAATAAATGACTTCCAAAAAATGTGAGAATTGACAGAAACAGCTGCCTGCCTGGACAGTCACCCAAGCTTCCTCTGCAATGCTGGGCATCCATCTTCCACCTATAGGCTTAGCATATCTGACAGACATTTCTGTGAAGCAAGATATTCTGAAGGGCCTTCCTTCCTTTTCTTTGTATCCTGCTTGTCTCATTTACACAGCATACCGTCAGCAGTCGAGGTAAGGGCACTTTCTTGCCCAGTGGCTAACTTTTGCCACAAAGAAAGTAAACTCTGGGTGCTGGAGAGATGGCTCAGTGGTTAAGAGCACTGACCACTCTTCCAGAGGACCAGGGTTCTACTCCCAGCAACCACATGGCAGCTCAGAGCTGTCTGTGACTCCAGTTCCAGAGGACCCAACACCCATGGCAAAACACCAATGCATACAAAATAAAAATAAAAAAAAATTAAAAAAGAAAGAAAGAAAGCAAACCCCATATGGAGTTTCTTCAATGCCCATCATTTTCTCTGAAGTAGATTGGTACTGCCGCGAGAAGACATGTCTCATAGTCATAAAAAAATCTATGTTATCAAAACATTTTAAATGCCATATTCTATAGATCTCTGAAGTGTTTGAAGATGACCTGTCTATCTAAAATATATCTGTTTGACCTTGAAAACATACCTAATATGACTACAAGTTCGATTATAATAACTAACTACTAACTTTCATTTCTTTATATCCTAATTGGTTGGTAATAATAACTTTCAAGGACTAGCAATTTGCATACATTGTTAAATGAGCTGTTTAGGTATAATACCGTGAACAAGATTAGAAATATATGCACAGAATGTTCTAAAAAAATTAATCTCAACTTTGTATCTATATACAAAATTTGTATACAATATATGAAAATCCAATCCAATGTAAAATATTTAAAACTAGTAGTTGCTTTCTAAAGGTAGACTCTATAATCTACCCTTTTATCCTATTATTTCTATATCTCTTTTTTTCAGAGCAGATTTAATAACCTACTCTTTTATTCTATCATTTCTGCACAATACATTTCTATATCATATACCCCTTTCTTCTTTCAGAAAGAGATGGCCAGAGGAAAACTGAAACCGAGATAATAGCTTGTCAATGATTGGTGGGCCGTGACTCCGCCTTTCCTATTCAAAGAAACTAGAAAGATCCAAGAACCAATGTCAAACAGAAGAGTCCCTGAATATCTCCCAGTTCTCAGACCTGCAGTCTTTCACACCTGTCCGCCCAGACCTTTTGCAGGCAACTTGGAAATGTGCCCAGTCAAAGTACAATACAAGACAGAAACAAAGTGAAACCAAGTAAGACAAACAGAAAGACACTCACCAGCTTGTCAAAGGCTCCATGGGTCGGAGTCCTGCTGGATCTGAGGGAATCCCAGACAAGCCCCCAAATGTTATGCCCACATCATGAGAACCCCAGAGATCACCAAGAGTCTGAGTCTGTATGCAAAGCAAAGAGCCTTTATTGCAAGCTGAGCTTGGGCTCTCTGTTCCAACACAGTGGTTGGATCAGGGAGAGCATTGAGCTCAGTTATGGCAGGGTCTTTAAGTAGTAAGGATGGGGGAGTAGGGGAATTTCAGATTCAGATGGGGGTTGAACTCCTGACTGAGCAAGAGTGAGATAACAGAAGTCTTGTGAAACAGGGATGGGTACTGGCACTGCTGCAAGAAAATTAGCAACCTATATCAGATTATGTGAGCTGTCCTTTATGTTCTAGAGCATTTAGTACTTGTTTGTCTCAATTCTGATTGGTTCCCCGCAGGGCACAGTTTGTGGCTTTTCCTGGTTATTGTAATGTTGAGGCCTAGTCCCAGTATTGTTAGCCTGTAGCCTGTCATGGCTTCACTAATGTTAAGTTAGGCCTCTTCAGTAAATAAATGCTTTACTCAATCAGTTATTAGACTCCTGTCTGCATGATTGCAATGTGACCTTATCAAGGTTTGTCTTACCTGTCCAAGACTGACCTGGACTTTCACATAATGTTTGTTCAATGAATAGATATATGTATACCCTTTCCAATCTCCACCACAAAACTTCAAGATATATATTATACTATATTTATCACACAAGGTGGCATCAGGAAACTGAACCTGCTCAGATTTTTGTTTTGGTTTGGTTTTAGGATTTTTTTCAAGATAGGGTTTCTCTGTGTAACAGTCCTAGCTTTCCTGGAACCTACTTTGTAGATCAGGCTGGACTTGAACTCACAGAGATCCACCTGCCTATGCCTCCTGGGTGCTGAGATTGAAGGTGTATGCCTCTATCATCTTGAAGCTCCACTCAGATTTTTTAAAGCAGTGGGAACTTCATGCAGTGAACTGATGGAGACAGAGAAGAGGCTTCAGGAAATGCATGGCATCTGGGCATTGGAAACACTGGAGCTCAATGGCAACCTCAGGTTGGAAGGACAGTAAGAACCTATATTTGCATAGCCTCCAAGGTCACAGAAAAGAAGGAGAAAAGGCATCAAGGGCCAGCCACTCAGCTACACAGTCAACCACGGAATGAGAAGTAAAGAAAGATATACATAATAGAGAAAGATAAAATCCCAGAGGCAAAAGGTAGACAGGATAATTTAAGAAAAGCTGGCTAGAAATAAGCCAAATTAAGGCCAGGCATTTATAGGAAAGAATAAGCTTCCATGTGTTTATTTGGGAGCTGGGTGATACTATGGAATAATCCTTTTGCACACTGTGAAGATTTGTTGCTGTAATTGGTTTAATAAAGAAGCTGACTGGCCAATAGCTGAACAGGATAAGGTTAGGCAGTAGAGCCAAACTGAGAATGCTGGGAGGAAGAGGGCTGGAGTCTGGAGTAGTGAACAGACACAGAGAGAGACAAGATGGACATGCTGTACTGAGAAAGGTACCAAGCCATGTAGCAAATATAAAAACATGGGTTCATTGAAAATGTAAGAGTTAGCTGGAAACAAGCCTGAGCTATTGGCTGATCATTTATAATTATTATTAAGCCTCTGTGTCAGTTTCTTTGGAAATGGCTGTCAGGACAGGAAAACTCAGCCTACAGGATGTAGGTCTCCCCAAAAGAGCAAAGAATAGGAAACAATGAATAACACACAGTGTGTAGGACAGGAGTCCAAGTGCAGTGTGGCTCATCTGAGTCCATCATTTACAGTCTGGTAAGGCCAAACTCAAGTTGCGAGGGCTCTATTCCTTTCTAGAGGCTAGAGGAAGGAACCCACTTCCAGATCATTCAGGATGTTGGCAGAATTCAGCTCCATGCAGGCTCCAGGTGAGGTCTCTGTCTCCCTGATGACTGTCCATCAAGATTGATTTATTTGTCTAGAGCTTGTCTATAGGATTTGCTTCACCAAGCTCTACCTCCATCTCCAAAGCCAGCCAGTGTTTCTCATGCTTCTGATCTCTTGACTCTCCAGCCCAAGACAGTTCTCCACTTAGAAGGCTCAAGTGAGTAGAGCGGGTTCACTTGCATAGCCCAAGATCATCTCCTTAATGCAAGGTCCCTGACCTTAATGCATCTACAAAGCACAAAGTCTCTCTCTCCTCTGTGCCTGATAAGTTATAATTATGGTATTTACAAATGTTTTCATCCTTCTCAGAGGGTCGTTGTTAGTAACCATCTTCTATGATGGAGACTGCTCTCATTAACAGCCCCTTACAGCAACATTACCCCTATTAATTTGACTTCAAACCTGGTGAAGCGACAAAAGAACTATTGAGGGGCCTGGAGAGAAGACCCAGTAGTTAAGAGCACTTACTGGTCATGCAGAGAATCCCAGTTCTGGTCCCAGCATCCACATCAGATGTTTCTGAAGAGGCCTAGCTTAATATTAGTGCAGCCATAACAGGTTGCAAACTAACAATACTGTACCCTCGGGGGCCAACCAGAATTGAGACAAACAAGTACTAGATTCTCCGAGACATAAAGGATAGCTTGCATCACTTGCATATAGGTTGCCAATTTCCTTGCAGCAACACCAGTACCAATCCCTGTTTGACAAGACTTCTGTTATCTCACTCGTGCCCAATCAGGAGCTCAACCCCCTTCTGAATCTGGAATTCCCCTACCACCCCACCCTTTACTCCTTAAAAACCCTACCATAACTGAGTTCAGTACTCTCCCTAATCCAACCACTGTGTCAGAATGGATGGGAAGTCCAAGCTTGAGCTTGCAATAAAGGCCCTTTGCTCTTGCACATGAACTCAGACTCCTGGTGATCTCTGGGGAACTCCTGACATGGACATAACAGTTCACAGCCTTTGCAACTCCAGTTCCAGGTGATTCATCACATCTGGTCTCCTCTTGCACCTAAAGTTAGGTGTACATACCCACACAAGACACACAATTAAAATTTAAATATATATATAAATTTAAATATATATATATATATTCTAAATCTGTGATTGCTTAAAACTCACCTTAAGTGTAGTTTCTGAAGAAATGTGTTCCCTTTAACACCCCCTACAAAGGCAAGCTTCTCTATCTGAGTGTTTCAGGCTCTCTTTTCTAACAGTTCCGTTTCTCTCTAATGTAAGGCATTTGTGTTCTTGCTCGGGTCTCCTGTAACGCTATGTTGAAGGGCAACCTTGGTTGTCAGCTTGAGTGGATTAAATGGTGCATATGTGGTTAGTAAAGTTCACTTCTGGGTGTCCCTGTGAGGCTGTTTCCAGGGATGGTTGAATCACGAGGCCCTGCTGTAAGAATCCATCTCTTGATAGACTCTTCATACGATGGCATTTTTTGGAAGGTGGTGAGAGAGGTAGGTTCCAGGGCTAAGTTGATGGAAGTAGGTCAGTGGGAGTGTGTCCTTGGGGACTCCATAGGGCCCTGGTTCCTTCCTTATGCTCTCTTCTCTGCTTCTTGGCTGCAATGAGGTGAAATGCTTTCCTCTGCCACAGCCTTCCTGCCATGATGGATGAAATCCCCTGACACTATAAGACAAAATAAACCTTTCCTCTCCTTGAGTTATTTCTGTCAGGTATTTTGTTACAGTCCTGTGAAACTAACAAATACAGACAAGCAAGGGTGCCACCCTTGCTTCGCATATGTTGTCAACCACCAAAGAGTTAACTTCTCCTCTGAAGGAAACAGACATTCTCTGACTGACATCTGTGCTTTAAAAAAAAATCATTGCTTTTTAGAGCAGGACTTGCTTCATACCTTTTTTGAAGTTTAACATGTCCATCATGATGAATACTCAGATACTTTTAAAATTTTATTTTTAAATGCACACATGGTAAAAGAGTACCCTCTTTGATGTCTGGTTTGTTGACCTGGGCAGATGAAGTGTATATACCATCACTATCATCGAGGACCAGAATGGTTTATCTCACCACTCCTCTGAAAATATTCATGGGTCTGTCATTGGTGACCGTGCCCACTTCCGGCATCCTCTGCCTCCTTTAGAATGCCATGTAAATGAAATTGTATAACATGCCCTTTCCAGTTCGGTTTCTTCCACTAAACAGGATGCATCTGAGATTCATCCAAATTGTTATGTATATTGATAATTCATTCCTTTTGATCACCAAGTACTATTCTACTGTGTGGGATACTAATTTTATACGATTTCTATAACAAATTACTACAAATTTAGTGGCTTAAAGCAACCGAAAATTATCCTCTCAAAGTTCTCAAGGCTGCAAATTTAAAATCAGTATTAATGGACCCCAAACAGGGCCTCTGGAGGCTCTAGAGATGAACCCATTTCCCACTTCTTTAGCTACCGGGGGCTGCTAGCATTCCGTGGCTATGGCCACATCACTCCAGTGTCTGCCTCTGTAGCCAGTGCCTCTTCTCTCCAGAGTCCCTTTGCCTTTCTTTATAAAGACGCCTGTGCGTGTCTCCTACCTCAAGACTCTCAATCATGTTGGCAGTCTATTTTTGTTTGCCTTTTGCAATAAGTTAACACTCCCAGGTCCCAGGTATTAGCACACGGTTGCTGTCTGGGGCCGTTACTCAGCCTTCTGCCGGATATGCCATACGTTATTAATTCATCCACCCCTTGAAGGATATTTTGATGTGCTAGTTTGGGATCCTTAAGTATCGAACTGCTGTAAGGCTGGAAAGATGGCTCAGCAGCAAGTACAGTGCCTCCCACTGAGCCCGAGGACCTGATTTCGGCCCTCGATGGCCCAAAGGTAGAAGGAGAACTGACCCCTGCAGTTGTCCCACAAGCACACACACACACACACACACACACACACACACACACACACACACACACACACACACACACACACACTAAATATAAGTTAAAGGAAGGAAGGAAGCAAGCAAGCAAGAAAGCCAGACTGTCCTAAAGGGTGACTCCATTCTGCATGCCCATCAGCACTGGGAGGTCCCTCCCCACCTTTCTGTCCCCAACTGTGTGGCCACTTTTCCAATGTCAGTCACTCTAGTGGGTGTGCAGCATGGGCCCTCCTTTGTGATACTTCTTAGCCCCTGATGACTAATCAGGCTGGGCCTTTTGTTCATGTGTTGAAATCTTAGTTTGGCATTATTTCATCCCCTCTCTGAATGTGCTTTAGTGACAATTTAGAAACAGTCAGGTGGCGGCGGTGGTGTCGCACGCCTTTAATCCCAGTACTTGGGAGGCAGAGGCAGGAGGATCTCTGAATTAGAGGCCAGCCTGGGCTACAGAGCAAGTTCCAAGACCCTGTCATAAAAAACCAAAATGTAAAATAAAACATAAAAAAAAGAAATAATGGACCCCTTACTAGATGAAAAATCTCAGAATTATTAGCATGAAATTAAAAGTATCATTCTACCTACCCAAATGAGCCAACTAAATAGTCATAAAATAGTCTCAATATGCATGGTTAGCACAAGGTGATGGGTGAAATTGGTTTTTCTTAAGTATGTCTGCATTTTCTTTTCCAGAAGCTGAGAGTAGAGTGACATTTCTTGTAGAGGGTACGAAGTCCTCATGCTCACGGACAAGCACTAGGGAAATCAGGACTGTTAAACACACAGGGTTGTCGCTTCAAAGGAAGAGATGTATAGCCTGTTTTCCATCCAGAAGGTCGGGAATGGATGTGGTTAATAACCTGGTGGCCTCTGTGCTCTCTGCAGGGCCAGGCTACACTGGCTTCCATAGGCTCTTACAAACAGGACCAGAGCTGGTTAATAGTCTGGAGACCTGTGCACTATCTGTATGACCAAGACCACACCAGATCCTTCCCGAAGCCCTTCAGATGGAACATGTAGTGTATGAGTGCAGTACCTAAGTGGCCAGCAGAGGCCACCAGATCCCCTGGTGCTGCAGTTACAGGCAGTTGTGAAGAGTTGGGTCGGGGTGTTGGGAACTGAGCTAGGGTCCTTTGCAAGTGTAGCAAAGCTCTTAATGGCTGGGGGGCCTCTCCAGCCCCAGAGCCAGTATGTCACTTACATATGATGGCTTGTGCAATGGTTCTTCTATTAAAAAACATTTTTCACTGTTATGCAAAGTGTTCATTTGTATTTATCCCTGAAGGAAGACTTACATATCCAGTGACTAAGTTTCTACCCCACACCTCCACCCTCTCTCGGGCTTGGACATACACATTGGACATGTCTCCCTGGAAGAACCTCAAACCAAACATGTCTGAACCTGATCTCCACACCACACCCCGGCAAGCCTCTTATTTTTCTTACATTCCCTTGCTTTGGGATTGGCCCCACCACCCACTCAGCAACGCAAGAAGCTGGGAGTCCTCTGGGTTCTACTCTCTTCCCTCCTTCTGGTGACCCAACAATCACCTGCTTCCTTTATCACGTGGCTTCCTCACTCCTGCTGCCCCCCCCCACTTTAGTCCATGCCTGTCACCTCTTTCCTGACTTATCAGCGGCCCCCAGATCTCTATCTCTGGGCTACACCGCAATCAGAGGGCCCTTCTTTCTTTGCTCAGGCAAGAGTACACTTTCAGAGCCAAGTTTAATTTTTTTTTTTGTGGTCTGATTGTTCTTTATTTTATATCTAGAATCCACCAATGAGTGAGTACATACCATAACTGTCTTTCTGGGTTTGGGTTACTTCACTCAGGATGATTTTTTCTAGTTCCATCCATTTGCCTGCAAATTTCATGCTTTCATTGTTTTTCTCTGCTGAGTAGTACTCCGTTGTGTATATGTACCACATTTTTTTCACCCATTCTTCCGTTGATGGGCATCTAGGTTGTTTCCAGGTTCTGGCTATTACAAATAGTGCTGCTATGAACATAGCTGAGCATGTATCTTTATGGTATAAATCAGCATTCCTTGGGTAGATGCCCAAGAGTGGGATGGCTGGGTCTTGAGGTAGTTCGATTCCTAATTTTCTGAGAAACCGCCATACTGATTTCCACAGTGGTTGTACAAGTTTACATTCCCACCAACAGTGGAGGAGTGTTCCCTTTGCTCCACATCCTCTCCAACATTGGTTGTCATTGGTGTTTTTGATCGTAGCCATTCTAACAGGTGTAAGGTGGTATCTCAGAGTCGTTTTGATTTGCATTTCTCTGATGATTAAGGATGTTGAGCATTTCTTTAAATGTCTTTCAGCCATTTGTAGTTCTTGTTTTGTGAATTCTCTGTTTAGCTCTTTAGCCCATTTTTTAATTGGACTGTTCAGTACTTTGATGTCTAGTTTCTTGAGTTCTTTATATATTGTGGAGATCAATCCTCTGTCAGATGTGGGGTTGGTGAAGATCTTTTCCCAATCTGTTGGCTGTCTTTTTGTCTTATTGACTGTGTCTTTTGCCCTGCAAAAGCTTCTCAGTTTCAAGAGGTCCCATTTATTAATGGTTGTGCTCAGGGTCTGTGCTGTCGGTGTTTTATTTAGGAAATGGTCTCCCGTGCCAATGCGTTCAAGAGTGCTTCCTACTTTCTTTTCTATTAAGTTTAGTGTAACTGGATTTATGTTTAGGTCTTTGATCCACTTGGACTTGAGTTTTGTGCATGGTGACAGATATGGATCTATTTGTAATCTTTTACATATTGACATCCAGTTATGCCAGCACCATTTGTTGAAGATACTTTCTTTGTTCCATTGTATAGTTTTGGCTCCTTTGTCAAAAACCAGGTGTTCATATGTGCATGGATTAATGTCAGGGTCTTCAATTCGATTCCATTGGTCCGTATGTCGGTTTTTATACCAGTACCAAGCTGTTTTTATTACTATAGCTCTATAGTAGAGTTTGAGGTCCGGGATGGTGATGCCTCCAAGGGTTGCTTTATCGTATAGGATTCTTTTAGCTATCCTGGGTCTTTTGTTTTTCCATATAAAGTTGAGTATTTTTCTTTCCAAGTCTGTGAAGAATTGTGTTGGGATTTTGATGGGGATTGCATTGAATCTGTAGATTGCTTTTGGTAAGATTGCCATTTTTACTATGTTAATCCTACCTATCCATGAGCATGGGAGATCCTTCCATTTTCTGATATCTTCTTCAATTTCTTTCTTTAGAGATTTAAAGTTCTTATCAAAAAGGTCTTTCACTTGTTTAGTTAGTGTTATCCCAAGGTATTTTATATTATTTGTGGCTATTGTAAAGGGTGATGTTTCTCTGACTTCTTTCTCAGCCCTTTCATCATTTGTGTATAGGAGGGCTACTGATTTTTTTGAGTTGATCTTGTATCCTGCCACTTTACTGAAGGAGTTTATCAGCTGTAGGAGTTCCCTGGTAGAGTTTTTGGGGTCACTTATGTATACTATCATATCATCTGCAAATAGTGAAAGTTTGACTTCTTCCTTGCCAATTTGTATCCCTTTGATCTCCTTTTGTTGTCTTATTGCTCTAGCTAGAACTTCTAGTACTATATTGAATAAATATGGGGAGAGTGGACAGCCTTGTCTTGTTCCTGAATTTAGTGGTATCGCTTTGAATTTCTCTCCATTTAATTTGATGTTTGCTGTTGGCTTGCTATAAATTGCTTTTATTATGTTTAGAAATGTTCCTTGTATTCCTAATCTTTCTAAGACCTTTATCATGAAGGGGTGTTGGATTTTGTCAAAGGCTTTTTCAGCATCTAAGGAGATGATCATGTGGTTTTTTTCTTTCCGTTTGTTTATATGGTGTATTACATTGACTGATTTCCATATGTTGAACCATCCTTGCATCCCTGGGATGAATCCTACTTGGTCGTGATGGATGATTGTTTTGATGTATTCTTGGATTCGGTTTGCCAATATTTTGTTGAGTATTTTTGCATCAATGTTCATGAGGGAGATTGGTCTGTAGTTCTCTTTCTTTGTTGCATCTTTGTGTGGTTTGGGTATCAGGGTAATTGTAGCCTCATAAAAAGAGTTTGGTAGTGTTCCTTCTGTTTCTATTGTGTGGAACACTTTGAAGAGGATTGGTATTAGTTCTTCTTTGAAAGTCTGGTAGAATTCTGCACTGAAACCATCTGGTCCTGGGCTTTTTTTGGTTGGGAGACTTTTGATGACTGTTTCTATTTCTTTAGGGGTTATTGGTCTATTTAAATGGTTTATCTGGTCTTGATTTAATTTTGGTATGTGGTATTTATCCAGAAAATTGTCCATTTCTTCCTGGTTTTCCATTTTTGTGGAGTACAGGTTTTTGAAGTATGATCTGATGATTCTCTGGATTTCCTCCTTGTCTGTTGTTATGTCTCCCTTTTCATTTCTGATTTTGTGAATTTGGGTGCTCTCTCTTTGCCTTTTGGTTAATTTGGCTAGTGGTTTGTCTATCTTGTTGATTTTTTCAAAGAACCAACTCTTTGTTTCATTGATTTTTTGTATTGTTCTCTTGTTTTCTATTTTGTTGATTTCAGCCCTCAATTTGATTATTTCCTGGCGTCCATTTCTCCTGGGTGAGTTTGTTTCTTTTTGTTCTAGAGCTTTCAGTTGTGCTGTTAATTCATTGGTATGGGATTGCTCCATCTTCTTTATGTGTGCATTTAGAGCTATGAATTTTCCTCTTAGCACTGCTTTCATAGTGTCCCATAGGTTTGGGTATGTTGTACTTTCATTTTCATTGAATTCTAGGAACTCTTTAATTTCTGTGTTTATTTCTTCCTTGACCCATTGATGTTTCAGGTGGGCATTATTCAGTTTCCATGAGTTTGTGGGTTTTCTATAATTTTTGTTGTTATTGAGTTCTAACTTTAAGGCATGGTGGTCTGATAAGATACAGGAGGTTATTCCAATTTTTTTGTATCTGTCGAGATTTGTTTTGTGTCCAAGCATGTGGTCAATTTTTGAGAAGGTTCCATGGGGTGCTGAGAAGAAGGTATATTCTTTTGTGTTAGGATGGAATATTTTGTAGATATCTATTAGGTCCATTTGAGTCATAACATCTGTTAGGTCCTTTATTTCTTTGTTAAGTTTCAGTCTGGTAGATCTATCTTTTGGTGAGAGTGGTGTGTTAAAATCTCCCACTACTAATGTGTGGGGTTTGATGTGCGTTTTAAACTTTAGTAGTGTTTCTTTTATGAATGTGGGTGCTTTTGTATTTGGAGCATAAATGTTTAGAATCGAGACTTCATCTTGGTGGATTTTTCCCGTGATGAATATGTAATGTCCATCCTGGTCTCTTTTGATTGATTTTAGTTTGAAGTCTATTTTATTAGATATTAGGATAGCTACACCAGCTTGTTTCTTAGGTCCATTTGCTTGGAAAACCTTTTCCCAGCCCTTTACTCGGAGGTAGTGTCTGTCTTTGGAGTTAAGGTGTGTTTCTTGTATGCAGCATATGGATGGGTCCTGTTTTCTTATCCATTCTGTTAGCCTGTGTCTTTTTATAGGTGAGTTGAGACCATTGATATTGATGGATATTAATGACCAGTGATTGTTAATTCCTGTTATTTTTTTGGTTGTGTTGTATTGTCCTTCTCTGGTGTATGTTGGTGTAGGATTATCTATTGCTTGATTTTTCATGGATGTGTTTAGCTTCTTTGGGCTGGATTTTCCCTTCTAGTGCTTTCTGTAGGGCTGGGTTTGTGGACAGGTATTGATTAAATCTGGTTTTATCCTGGAATATTTTGTTTACTCCGCCTATGGTGATTGAGAGTTTTGCTGGGTATAATAGTCTGGGTTGGCATCCGTGGTCTCTTAGTGTCTGCATGAGGTTTGTCCATGATCTTCTAGCTTTCATAGTCTCTATTGAGTAGTCTGGTGTTATTCTGATGGGTTTGCCTTTATATGTTACTTGGTCCTTTTCCTTTGCAGCTCTTAATATTTTTTCTTTATTCTGTGTGTTTAGTGTTTTGATTATTATGTGGCGAGGGGACTTTTTTTTTGGATCCAGCCTATTCGGTGTTCTGTAAGCTTCTTGTATCTTCATAGGTATTTCTTTCTTTAGGTTAGGAAAGTTTTCTTCTATGATTTTGTTGAATATATTTTCTGTGCCTTTGAGTTGGTATTCTTCTCCTTCTTCTATCCCTATTATTCTTAGGTTTGGTCTTTTCATGGTGTCCCAAATTTCCTGGACGTTTTGTGTTAGGACTTTTTTGTCTTTATTGTTTTCTTTGACTGACGAATCTATTTTCTCTATCGTGTCTTCAGTGTCAGAGATTCTCTGTTCCATCTCTTGCAATCGGTTGGTTATGCTTGTTTCTGTAGTTCCTGTTCGTTTAGTCAGGATTTCTATTTCCAGCATTCCCTCAGCATGTGTTTTCTTTATTGTCTCAAATTCATTTTTCAGATCTTGGAATGTTTCTTTCATCTGTTTAATTGCTTTTTCTTGGCTTGATTTGATTTCTTCCCATTTTTTGTTCGTTTTTTCTTCCATTTCTTTAAGGGAGTTTTTTATTTCCTCTTTAATGGAGTTTTTCATTTCCTCTTTAAGGGAAGTTTTTATTTCCTCTTTAAGGGAGTTTTTTATTTCCTCTTTAAGGAAAGTTTTTATTTCCTCTTTAAGGTAGTTTTTCATTTCCTCTTTAAGGAAAGTTTTTATTTCCTCATTGAGGGAATGTTTTATTTCTTCTTTAAGGGCCTCTATCATCTCCTTAAAGTCATTTTTAGGGTTGATTTCTTCTGTTTCTTCTGTCATGGTATGTTTAGGTCTTGCAGGTGTAGAATCACTAGGTTCTGATGTTGCCATATAGGTCTTTATGTTGTTGCCTGTATTTTTGCACTGGCGTCTACTCATCTCTTCCTCTGTGCAGTGCAGGTGGTGTCTGTGTCTGAGAGTGCCTCTCTTGTTCTAATTTTTAGTCTTGGTTTAGTAGGGGTTCTTGGTTAAATTGGTGCTATTGGGCTATTTCTTCAGGGGCACCTGATTTTGATCGGTGAATTATATACTTATGATTCTGGTGATCTGGTTTGGTGGCTGGGTAGCGCCTTCTTCTGTGTTCCCAGGTCACATTTTGTTCATTTGTCAACTCCTCAGCTGATCTTGTTTCTTCAGACTTTAAACTGTAGGCATCTGAATCCTCTCCCAGATGGGTTTCAGCTGAGCAGGGTAGTCTCACCAACACCTCCAAGTTGTTGGGTTTCACAGGATCAGCAGCTGGGCCCTGGGTTGTCCTCAGACGGAGTGTTCAGATTCGTTCTGGTTCTGACCCACGGAGATAGCTTCTTCCCCAGATGTTGGGGTTAGGGGCGTCCCTGTTCCAAGCTGCGTCTGCTTGTCTCCGTCCCTGGGCCTGTCTACCTCTGCGGTCCGCCGCCGGGCCTGTATGTCCCTGTCAGCTGCCGCTGGGTCTGTCTGCCTCTGGGGGCCGCCACCGGGCCTGAATGTCTCTGCCGGCTGCAACCGGGACTGAATGTCCCTGTTGGCCACTGCCGCCGGGACTGAATGTCCCTGTCGGCTGCTGCCGATGGGCCCGTCTACCTCTGCGGGCCGCCGCTGGGCCTGAATGTCTCTGCCGGCTGCCGCCGGGTCTGAGTATCCCTGTCGGCTGCCGCCACTGGGCCCATCCACTTCCACGGGCCACCGCCACAGGCCTACCTGCGTCTGCTTGTCTCTGCCGCCGGGCCTGTCTACCTCTGTGGGCCGCCGCTGGGCCTGAATGTCCCTGTCGGCTCGCCAAGTTTAATTTTTAAAACTCTTATTGAAATATATTCAAAATAATTCGCAGTTGAGTGTAGAGAAGAATAAAGACTGTGATTTCATTTAGTAAAACTTTTTCTATCTTTTAGATCTGTTTATTTTACTTTATGAATGTTTTGCCTGTGTATTAACCACATGCCTGCCTTGTCGGAGTCCCTGGGACTGGTAGTTGTAAGCTGCCATGTGGGTGCTGGGAATCTAACCCAAGTCCTCTGCAAGAGCAACAAGTTCCCTTAACCACTGAGCCATCTCTCCAGCCCCTAATTAAGTAAAACTATTTTTTTAAAGATATTAATTAATTTATTTATTTATCTATCTATTTATTTATTATGTATACAGGCCAGAAGAGGGCACCATATCTCATTATGGATGGTTGTGAGCTACCATGTGGTTGCTGGGAATTGAACTCAGGACCTTTGGAAGAGCAGCCAGTACTCTTAACCTCTGAGCCATCTCTCCAGCCCCGTAAAACTCTTAACATTATCATATTTACAGTTTTACTTAAGGAACTCTCTTCGTGTTATGTAACGTGTGTGTGCGCGCGCGCGTGCGCGCGCGCGCTCGTGTGTGTGTGTGTGTGTGTGTGTGTGTGTGCGTGTGTGTGTGTGTGTGTGTGTGTGTGTGTGTGTGTGTGTGCGCGCGCGCGCGCACCAAACCTTAACTAGCAAATCCTTGTCCTCCATCTTTCCCTCAGGACACTTTCATGAAATGACTATTACTGTTTCATATTACAGACATTTGAAAATACATAAACATCAGTAAGCGTTGCTACACAGGATTTTAACTTTGCTAAAATGATACCATGCTATACTAACCTCTGCAACCTGCTTCCCTTGCTTACTTTATTATTTTCCCCATTGACACATGTTGCTCTTGTTCATTCGTTTCCTCCACCATATGGTATTTTGTTATGAGCCTGTACAATGGTTTATTGATTTGCTCTCTGCTGAAGGACATTTAGGAGTCTTGCTCCCACAAACAGTGCAGCGTGGCTCTGGGAGCGGATGTTTGAGAGTTCTCTAGACTGTATTCTCAGGAGTGGCATTACTTTGCAGCTCTCTTGAGCCAGGGAGAGAAATGGTTTCCAGGCTGCTTTTCTAATCTATGCAGCTGCTGCAGAAGGCCTTTCTAGGAAATGCACATCCAGCCCTGCCACACCTGGTCAAGTGCCTTCAGAGAAGCAAGCCCTACTGTTCCTCAGTGACACACAGGGGCCAGGCACTCTTCCCCCTCAACTCTCCGCACTATGCTTCACCCGGAGCCCCATCCTTCAGAACTGCCCCGTGGACGCTAGATGCTGCCTCTAGCCTCTTGCGTATTCTTTTTTCTTTCCAGGAACTCCCTGAGCTCTCTCTGCGCCTCCACACCCACTACCTGGAATGGGCTCACTCTTCTTCCAGGTCCTCCGATGACTTTGCCTCAGCTGAAAGAGGTCACTGATTTCAACCCATCTGTACCACTTACTAACTTGAACCAATCTGGAAACTTCTCTGAAAACAGCTTCCTCAACTGTAGTAATAATGCTGGCTTCATGTGCTATCACCAGGCTAGCTCTAATTTTTCATATGGACTTTGATGATTGAATTTGACCCTTGGCCTCCATTTCTATCGTATGGCTCTGCATTTTACAGTCATAAAATCATATTATTTCTATAGTTCTCTATGCTTTATACATAAAATATACTGCTCTATAATGTGGCTTATGTAGAAAAGGAAGGCATATCACATTTTATGTATTGTTTAGCAATAATCTTTTGTTCTTCTGTGTTGCAGAGGACAATCAAAGAAAGAGGGTCACACCGAGACGTATTTCAGGCTCTGTGGCAGCAGGGAGGGATAATTTTGAGGAACTAAACCTCAAACAGCCGTGCAGAAGAATATTTATTGATTGTTACACAAAGGTTATTTTGGAGTAAAACAAGTTCCTCATATCAAAGCCCCTGGTCTAATCTATATGTTTTCTGAAGGAAAACATCACAGCCCTGGCACTTTAGTCCTTAGTGTGTACTGTTCACAGTACCCAATAATTATCCAGGTGTGCCAGGACCATCTTGTGACCGAAGTCACGCAAAGGCTGTAAAGCTCCTTCAGAAAAAACAACTCTATCTATAAATCCCTGTTCTCTATAATGATTTCAAGGTCTCAGTACCTCCAACTAGCAACTAGTGTTTGCCCTAGATGCAGTGACTCCACTAATTTTTCCTTCTACAGTAACTACTAGGATATTATTCATTTATCTATTAAAGGATTTATCACAGGTCCAGAGAGATGGTTCCATGGTTAAGAGCGCTTGCTGCTCTTGCGAAAGACCCTGGTTCGGTTCCCAGGAGCCACACCAGGTGGCTCACAGTCGCCACCTGTAACTCCAGGTCCGGGGACTCTGATGTCCTCTTTTGGCCTCCACAGATGCTGCATGTCCACAGTGCCCTTGTAGACACTCATGAATAAAGATAAATCAAAGTGTTTTTAAAAGGGTCTTATTAGAATGATTTCTTTGTGTTGTCAGCTATTTCTTAACATGGCTCTTTCCCTCTACTCGCAGAAAATATTCCAAGTCTCAGACCTCAGCGGGTTCACCAATTCATCACCAGCACAGGGCCAGGAATAGAAAAGGTCCGTTTTAATAATGAATGCTGAGTGAATAAATGGATGTGCCTTGGGATGCTCTGATACAAGGGATAGATGAAGGGATAAAGGAGGAAAGGAGAGAGGGAGGAAAGAAGGCTGGGCGGAGTGTAGCCGGAAGTTCCTGCGGCTGCTTATAAAATAGTCACTCAGAGGCTTACTATTAATTGCAAATTATATGGCCTATGGCTCAGGCTTCTTACTAGCAGCCTCTTATAACTTAACTCGACCCATAACTATTTATGTATCGCCCGCCACATGTTCTGTGGCTTTACCTACGTCCCATCACACGTTGCTCCTTGGACGGTGGGCGGCTCCTTGACTCCACCCTCTTCCTCTTGTCTTCCGTTTGAATGTACCACCTAACCTTATCCTGGCCTGCCATAGGCCAGTGCAGCCTTATTTATCAACCAATCAGAGCAACACATATTCACAGCAGACAGAAAGACATCCCCACAACCCTCCCCCCTAAGCAGGGTAGGTGACAGGGAAGGGAGGGAGAAAGAAAAGAATGAAGAACGCTGGCGGTGTGGCTCAGTGGCGGAGCCCTCACCCGTCCTGTGCAAGGACCTGCGTTTGATCTCCAGTACTAGAAACCATAAAAATAAATTCATGCTTTGTCACACATAGTATTATATTGCCACCGAAAGAGGAAACTGCTGGTGAAATTGCTTTTGTTCTTTTGCTGTCAAAACTCTGCTACGGTGGTTTTATTTCTTGGAGTCGGTCGTGGTTTATGCAAGCCTGTCTAGAAACAGTGCTAAAAGACTGTATTTTGTCACTTGTTTGTGGCCTGGGGAAAGGGCTTGCCTAACAAAACAAGCGATCGTGGTTCATTTGGCTTTGTTGTGGACTTAGAATCTTAGCGAGGCCTGACTTAGTACCCCGAGTCTCGATGAAATCCAACGTGCAGTTCCTGAAATCAGAAGGGTGAAGATCCGCTGGGAAATAGCGCAAACAAATGCTTCTGACCTGGAAGGCCCAGTGCCTGGACCCAAGGTGCAGGTTCAGAGTACCGGGGCCATCTTCTTTTAGCCCCCTTCCCTTTGTCTTCTTCCTTGGGAGACCTTGGCCTAAAGGCCGGGTCTTGCAGGGACCTCACAAACTGTGAGCCACCAGCCAGGCCCGGATCTCCCCTTGTCCCAGGCCTGGTGACTTTACCCAGTCTTGCTGTCCGGACTGCCACTCGGCCTTTCTGATCCCCTGGCCGAGTGGCAGTCGGGAAACAGCTCCTGGTAACTGCTCTCCTTGAGCTCTGGCATCCCGATCCATCCTCTCACCGGCCTGCCTTGGAGAGCCCCACCTCCCACCCCACCCCCACGTGTCTCTGCAGCCCAGTGTCTGAAGTCTGACTTCTGAGACAGCTGCCTGCTCCAGCAGTTGAGTTGATAACCTCTTCCACCGATGAACAACCAGGGTCCTGGGTCTGGGGGTGTGAGCCGATGGAGTCCGCCGAGCACATTCTGGGCTCTACACTCTTGTCAAGCCGGCCACTTATTTCCTTCAACGTTTCTCTAAGTGTTTAAAGGACAGAATGGGGTGGTATAGGATGGAGTGGATGAGATAAGATCAGGCTGAGGGTGGGTGAGAAGCCTCAGTGGGTATCAGCACTTGCACCCAAACCTAACGACGCAAGTTCGATATCGGGGCCCCACGTGGTGGCGGAAGAAAATAGATTCCTGAAAGTTTTTCTCTCTGACCTACATGTATAAGCCATGACACATCATATCCCTCCACCAATGAAATAAAATGGGATTAAAATTTATTTTTAAAGAACTGAAACTTAAAAAAAAAAAAAATAGCGGATAAGTAGGGCGGCGGTGGCGCACGCCTTTAATCCCAGCACTCGGGAGGCAGAGGCAGGCGGATCTCTAAATTCAAGACCAGCCTGGTCTGCGCAGGGATCCAGGACAGCCAGAAGAGTGGGGATGGAGAAAAGGCTCAGTGGTTAAGAGCATTTGCTGCCTTCCCAGAGGACTTGGGTTCGGCTCTCAGAACCCACATGGTGGGTCACAACTATCCGTAACTCCAGTTTCAGGGGATCCTGTACCCTTTTCTGACACCGGGCAGACACCTTGTAGATATACATACAGATATGCGGGCAAAACACTGGTGTGTGTGTGTGTGTGTGTGTGTGTGTGTGTGTGTGTGTGTGTGTGTGTAAATCTAAAAAATTTTTTTTAATGGATAGGAAAGAATAGAATCCATGTCTGATTTTTTTTTTTCCCTTTTTTTGAGACAGGGTTTCTCCGTGTAGCTTTGGAGCCTGTCCTGGAACTCACTCTGTAGACCAGGCTGGCCTCAAACTCAGACTCTATAGTCCTGGATGGCTTCAAAGTCACTGTGTAGTTTAGACCACCAGCCTTATGTTGTGCAATCCTCCTGCTTCAGCCTCCTGAGTGCTAGGATTCTGAGCCAGAATAGGCTAGGCCGTGGCCCTCCTGCTAATATGCTTTGCGAGTTATTTTCCCACAGATTTTCATTGCTCAAGAATCTGTGGTGGAAACAAGCTGAGGTTTGAGTTGGAAATCTATCCATATATATCTTCCCCAGATGTCTTTCACATCATTTTTTCAATTGGGCTCTCTCTAAGTCCCTGACCATACAGCAAATCCATCAGCTACAGCTCGCAGTGATATATTGTGTAGCCTAATAAACTTGCCTGGGGATCAGAGGACAAAGCCAGCCACTAGATTAGACATAGAGGCCAGACAGTGGTGGCACATGCCCTTAATCCTATCACTCCCAGGAGGCAGAGATCCATCTGAATCTTTGTGAGTTCAAGGCCACACTGGAAACAGATCCAGGCAGTGGTGGCACACACCTTTAAGCCCAGGACTGGGAAGCACACAGGCCATTAATCCCAGAAATCGACAGCAGCGTGGAGAAAGGTCTTTAAGACATGAGGAAACAGGAACTAAGGCAGTTCAGCTGAGGTCCTTTCGGGTGAGGACTCAGAGGCTTTCAGTCAGAGGATTGGCAGAGCTGGCAAGGTGAGATTGGCTGTGGCTGGCTCTGCTTCTCTGATCCTCAAGCAAGCTTTATTAGGGTACACAATATATCACCACATACCCATGAGCCCACAAGCAATTGCACATCTGGACATTTGTCCTTCCAAACAAAATGTATGACCATGTGCTCTGCACACGGTGAAGATTTCCCTTCTCCAGTATCTTTCAGGGCTGTCCCAGAAAGGGACTGTCATGCCGCAGCTGTCCACTTCTGAGTGGTGCCTGCGTAACATAGAAAGCCACCAGTAAACCCAGCCCCAGTCTTTTCTTCCTCAGTCAACGGATCATAGGGCACACCCCATGAGATTGGCACCAGATGGCACCGCAGCAGGCATAGAAACCAGGTATTTGGTTTAAGTAAACCATGGTTATTTGGGCAACTTCTTCATGTAACTTGCTTGTGTCTTCAGGACCTGCTTGGACCTAACCACGTATATACTACTTCCATTTGTTAATAGATTCCTGCTGTCCAAGTCCTACTTTTATGCTTGGTGGGTCATGTAATATTCAGCTCATGATGGGCAGCTCAGGTCACGTGGTAACTTGGTGGCCCATTGTGGAATATCAGTTTCCGTGAAGGCTTAAATGCAGTCTGAGAGCTGTCTCTCAAAGGGAGAATAGTTGTCTGCAGATGTCTCTAGAGAGTTATAAAAGATGTTCACTGTTGAACTGAAGGCTGGCATCACCCCTCCAGACCACCCTCAGGAACCCACCACCATCTACCCCTGCCGAGCTCTGTCCTACATGCTACACCTCATGGAACTCTTGCTATTCGAGTTGTGAAATCTTTCTGGGAGACAAATTCCTCATGGCCTTTTCCTTCTCCCAGCATAAGATTCCAGGGGAGAAATTCCAGTTCCCTGGAGTGCCTAGTTTCCCAGTCTGATAGCCAAGTGGGAGGGGTGTAGTGTCTCTTCAGAGCGTCTTCATCCCTGCCAGGTGGGTTACACAATGGGGAATGTGGACTTTCCTCCCCACAACTGCAAAAGTGAAAATGACCTCATAGTTTCCACATTATAAACCCTTCACACGTGAGTCACCAACCGCAGTCTCAGAAGTTGATTTCTGGACTAAGTGTAAGACTTAAGCCTATCAGAACTGGAGTTCTATGCTAATTCCTGAGGGGAGGAGAAGACCATGCAGGGGAGTCAGGTCTCACTCAGAGTCCCGGCAAGAGCTGCTGTCTGCGATGAGATTTCCCTGGATGTGCTGAGCTTGGGCAATGCAATAGCAACTCTCTCCTACCTTAATCTGATGATTGATGTGGCTGTGTCTCCACCCATAGCAGCCAAAACTATGCTGACAAATAGCGCTTCCCAGTTATAATACACTTTCAAAACAAGGCCTTCTTCATTGTAGCAACTCTCTGGCAGATGTTCACACAGAAGGAAAACCACAGCAATAGTCCAAAGAAAAAGCAGGACTTGTGAAATTTTAATTCTTGTCTTTAGTTTTACATGACATCAAGCCATTTTCCTGGAGAAATTCAAATTCATCAAGTCTGCATGGCCAGTGTGCACATCCACCTGCACAGTCCTGCCTGAAAGCTGTGGGGTTTGGAGGGAGGAAGGAGGTACCCTTATGACTCAGGATTTTCAGTGGACTGGGGTAGGGGGCCAAGGCTGTGCCAAACCAAGCACATGCTCCTTCCCTGTGCCCCAGGTCTGCCCAGTCACCAAAAAGGGGGAAACGTGGATTCCTAGGCAGCAGGGAAGTTGACCTTAAGCGATTATTGAAAGGACAAGAATTTGGTGAATCTCGATCTCAAAAACACCTTCAGGCGATGTGTGAATCTACCTCCATAGTCTTGTTGTGAAATCCCTGTCTGGAAACGGACAGCTCAGTGCAGACTTCACCACAGCCATGTTGTTGCCTCCCAGGGAAAAATCAGGGCTTCCCCAAGCAAAACTGCCACCAAATCCAAAACTGTCCCATCTCTGTGGCCCCACGAGCCCAGGTTAGCTGAGTGTGGGGCCCTCCTCCTCATACTGGGTCGCCTTGCCCAGCCTTAATACGTGGAGAGGTGCTCAGTCTTACTGCAACTGGATATGCCGTGTTTGTTGATGCTCATGGGAGACCTGCCCTTCCCTGGATGGAAAGGGAAGAGGAGGGGATTGGAGGGTGGGATGGGGGAGAGGAGCTGCGGCTGTGATATAAAATAAATAGATGAATTAGAAAAAGAAAAGAAAACAGTCCTATTTAACGTGGCCTCGGAGGCCTCACCTCATTCATGCACATTCTTGGTTTTCAGGTACTTCCTAGGTCCCCAAACCAGCCTCCACCGTTTAACAGTCAACAATCACTCTACAAGCACTTCCGGGTCAGCTGCTGTAAACCGAACCTGCCAGGATAAAGTGCACAGACATATCTGCATTAACTAGTGCAGTCACTAATCCGATGTATTTGAGGAAGCATCCTCTGGACTTCTGCTCTGAACCCCATACCTGTTTGCTCCCCAAATGAGCGCTTCCTCCCATGGAGAGGAAGGAGCGCCCCCTAGTGAAACAGTCTCTCCCAACATTCCTTCACCGTGCAGTTCTACCTAGGGTTCTTTCGTTGTTGATTTCTGGTGAACAGTTCTTCGGATTTATAGGGAGCCATATGATGTTCTGATACATGTATATATTGTATAATGATCAAATAAGTGTATTGAACATGGTCGTCACCTCAAACATTCATCATTTATTTCTGGTGAAACATTTACAGTCTTTTAGAATTTTGAAATGCCCGTGATTGTCAGTGAGTTACCCCAGGGTACAGTAAAATAACAGAACTTATTCCTATTTATTTGTAATTTTGAACTTGTTAAGTAGGCATTTCTATTTTTCTTGCCAGAGCCCAGGCCTAAAAGTGATATGACTGTACTTGAGAGGCTGAGGCCTAGTGCCCAGGACCTAGAAGTTTTAAGCTATTGCTTAAGGAGCTGAAAAAAAAAAAAAAAAAAACTACTGGATCTAGGGTTTTTATTTGCATGTGTGTGAGTGTGAGTGTGTGTGTGTGTGTGTGTGTGTGTGTGTGTGTGTGTGTGTGTGTGTGTGTGTTCATGGGGAGGTGCTGGTGCAGGTATGTATTTGGACATGCATCTGGAGGCCAGAAGTGATGTGTGTGTGTGTGTGTGTGTGTGTGTGTGTGTGTGTGTGTGTTCATGGGGAGGTGCTAGTGCAAGTATGTATGCATCTGGAAGCCAGAGGTTGATGTCAGTGTTTTCCTCTACTGCTCTTCATTGTTTTTTGAGACAGAGTCTCTCTGTAACCTGCAACTCCCAGATTCAGCTAGCCTGATCAGCAGACTCTGGTGCTCCTCCTGTTCCCACCTCCCTTGGGCCAGGATGACAGGGACACTCTTGTCTTTTACATTGGTATTGGGAACTGAGTTCAAGTCCTCACGCTTGTGTAACAAGCACCTTACAGACTGCACCATCTACCCACCCACCCCCAAAATTTTAAATTTTCACTGAAATTAGTAAATTTGACTAAATGTTTCCAACATATCAACTCATTGTGTATTAGTTATTTTTCTGCTGCTGTGATAAGACACCACAACTAAGGGAACATCTAGAAGAAAGAGTTTACTGGGACTTATAGTTCCAGAGGGTTAGAGTCCAAGATCATTGTAATGGGGAGCATGGCAGCAGGCAGGCAGGCATGGGGCTGCAGCAGTAGCTGAGAGCTTACATCTGATCCACAAGCAGGAAGGAGAGAGAGAGAGAGAGACAGAGACAGAGACAGAGACAGAGACAGAGACAGAGACAGACAGAGACTGGGAATGATTTGAAACCTCAAAGCCTACC
The DNA here is from genome assembly GCF_049852395.1 of Peromyscus maniculatus bairdii. Taxonomy (NCBI): domain Eukaryota; kingdom Metazoa; phylum Chordata; class Mammalia; order Rodentia; family Cricetidae; genus Peromyscus; species Peromyscus maniculatus. The sequence continues at coordinate 45,358,725 of NC_134860.1, read as the reverse complement.
TCCAGTGTCATACTTGCTCCAACAAGACCACATCTCCTAATTCCTCTCAAACAAACAGTTCTTCCAACTGGGGACCATATGTTCAAATATATGAGCCTTTGGAGGCCATTCTCATTCAAACCACTACTAGCTGCAAGTAAGCAATAGTTATTTATATGGAAATTATATTTAATGTGGGCTATGACCCATTTAAATGTATTTTAAATTTATCATTTACATATACATTCCATTTATGAACTAAAGACACACACACACACACACACACACACACACATATCCATATTTATTGAGACTAGGTCTTATTATGTAGCCTGAATGACTAATATGGAATTCACTCTATAGACCAGGCTGGCCTTGAATTCACAGAGATCAGCCTGCTAATACCTCCCAAGTACTGCAATTAAAGGCATGTGTCATTTTACCTGGTCCATATTTTCTATTTTTAAAGATTTTATTTATTTATTTGTGTGTGTGTGTGTGTGTGTGTGTGTGTGTGTGTGTGTGTGTGTGTGATGTGTATACAGGTACCCATGGATGCTAGGAGAGGGTGTCAGTTCTCTGGAACCTGGAGTTACAGGCAGTTGTAAGTAGCCCAACGTGGGTACTGGGATCTGAACTCAGATCCTCTGGAAGAACAGTAAGCACTCTACTGCCATTTCATCTCTCTGTTCCTTAAAGGGAAGCTAAAGAGACAGGTTTTGATGAGGTGGGTGCTGGGAAATGAACTTGTGACCTTTAGAAGATAAGTGTAAGCCTTATCTCTGAACTATCTCTCCAGACCTCACATTTTCCAGAGTTTACTTCTCCTAAAAGAAACATCTATAGCGAGGTGTGGTGGGACCTGCCTGCACCTCCAAGAGCCAGTCCTTGAAGCAGTGGGTCACTAAAGAAAAATGCCAGTGCCGTCTGTGGGATAACTAAGTAGCCATTGATCATGGAGGCCGCAGAGGTCCCCAGAACAATACAGCCTCTTGCCATTCCTCTTGCCCACCAGAATCAGTTGGTCAGACTGTTGCTGGACTGGAGAGATGGCTCAATGGTTAAGAGCACGGATTGCTCTTCCAGAAGGCCTAGGTTCAATTCCCAGTACCCTCATGGTGACTCACAACCATCCTGTAACTCCAGTTCCAGGGGCTCTAACATTCTGTAGCCTCTATGGGCACCAGACACACACACACACAGTGTACATATGTACACGGAGACAAAAGAAACGTATGTAAACTTTAGAAATTTATTTATTTATTTCTCATTTTATTGATTATTTATATTTTGAGACAGGGTATCACTGTGTAGCTCTGTCTGTCCTGGAGCTCACTATGGAGACCAGGCTGACCTCGAACTCACAGAGATCCACCTGCCCCTATTCCCCAATTGCTGGGATTAAAGGCATGTGCTACCATGCTTGGCTCAAAACATTTTTTAAAATACCCTATTGATGAAGATTCCACTCACCTTGAACCCAAGATATTGAGAATCAGACTAGAACTGAGCTGTCAGTTTGGTTCAGGCTGGCTGGCTCCCAGTGTTGGAAGGTGTCAATCAGGCTACTGCGAGGGAGGGAGGGAGGGGGGGGGGGAGGGAGGGGGGAGGGAGGAGAGAGAGAAAGATAAAGGAATTGATGGTCTTACCCAACTGTGAAACCTGCAAACTATTTATCAACTCAGCAGGCAAGATGTGCATTGATACATTAGTGATGTGACCATCATGGGGCACCCAAGCACTCCTTGATTGGATCTATGGCCCACTCAACAAGAGGGAACCCAGGACACTGTGAACTCAGCACCCAATCCATGACTGCAGAGCTCTTGGTCCTTAGGGGAAGCCTACAACTTCTGCTTAGCTGAACTGACAGACCATCAAACCACCTTCTAAGTATCTATGACTATATCCGCGTACTTACAGCCTTAAGTAGGGAAGTCTCCTGGCAGTAAACACAGAGACCCATGGCTGTACAACATGCTGAAGCCAAAGGACAGTCAAGGGCTCCTCTCTAAACAAGACGTTTATATCACATCCTCATAACTGGAGGAACATAGTGGAAGAGGAGGTAGATGGACTTAAGAGCCAGAGGCTAGGGCTTGATCATGCCATCTTCTAAGCATGACATGGCAGGGGACTCATGGCAGCGGTGCCCACTAGCACTGGGTCCACGTAAGTCCCGTTCTCCTGAAAGTCAGCTACGGAGTGGGGAGGGGCTCACTGGGCCCTACCCCTTACTGCTGATGTATTAGCAACTAGTAGATTCAAGGAGAAGAGGAAGCGTAGTACCCACGTGTGGACCCACCGGGGAGTCCACTGGGCTCTGATGTTCAGTCCAAACTCAGGGTGACACAGGCCCCAGTTAAACTCTCCGGGACTCAAACAAAACTAGTCCGTATGGGAAGGAGAAGGGTGGTGAAGAGGAGAGCTGGCAGGGGTGGGAGGGGGTGAGGGGTGGTAGAAGCGGGCGAGGAACCAGGATGCACTGTAGCAGACATGAAATCATCAAAGAGCAAAGTTTATTAATAAACTAACCAGAAATAAGTAAGATAAGAAAGATGCTTAAAAAACCAGTGACTTTTAATTCTTGGATAAGGTTTCCCTATTGTTTATATTTCCCTTATTGTTCATTATTTTTCTGTTGTTGTTGTTGTTTTTCATCTTCTTCCTGGCAAAGTGGAAATGGAGACCAGGAGAGTATTATAAATTCTCAAACAAAAATAAGCTAGATTCAAACCAGATAAAGGCACAGTACCAATCTGAAATGGTGTACATAGAGCATCGATGATGGACCGTGTGGAGAGTGTGGATCTGGTATCAGATGCTTTGAGTAGGAATTATAGCCTGGGACAGGCTCAGTATACTCAGTTACTGAATGGGGGGGGTATATACTCAGTTACTGAATGGAGGTATACTCAGTTACTGAATGGGGGTGTACTCAGCTACTGAATGGGGGTGTGTGTACTCAGTTACTGAATAGGGGGGTATACTCAGTTACTGAGTGGGGGGTATACTCAGTTACTGAATGGGGGTGTGTGTACTCAGTTATTGAATGCGGGGTATACTCAGTTACTGAATGGGGGGTATACTCAGTCACTGAATGGGGGGCATACTCAGTTACTGAATGGGGGGTATACTCAGTTACTAAATGGGGGGTATACTCAGTCACTGAATGGGTGTGTGTGTACTCAGTTACTGAATGGGGGGTATACTCAGTTACTGAATGGGGGTGTGTGTACTCAGTTACTGAATGGGTGTGTGTGTACTCAGTTACTGAACGGGGGGTATACTCAGTCAATGAATGGGGGTATACTCAGTCACTGAATGGGGGGTATACTAAGTTACTGAATGGGTGTGTGTGTACTCAGTTACTGAATGGGGGGGTGTATACTCAGTTACTGAATGGAAATAACAAGAATGCTTACCAGCTCGGGTTGTAGCTAAGTGACAGAATGCTTGCCTGGCATGCATGAGGCCCTGGGTTCCACCCACAGCACTGCAGAGTTTGGGGAGAGGACTTAACTCCCAGCTTTGTTGTGACACTTTAATGACACTTAGTCTAGAGTATGAAACCTACTAAGGATGCTAGCAACTAGCTCTTATTCCATGGAACTCCTTCATCCCTAGCAACAGACAACTTAAGGTTTTAGATAATCTGTTATTCACCAAAACAACTGAAAGTTACTGGCCCACTCAGCGCGCGCGCGCGCGCGCGCACACACACAGACACACACACACACACCAACAAAACACCCACAAAGATAGTAGCTAACCTTTTCTTTCTTTCTTTTTTAAGATTTATTTATTTTTATGTGCATTGGTATTTGCCTGCACGTATGTCTATGTGAGGGTGTCGGAACCCTGAACTGCAGTTACAGACAATTGTGAGCTGCCATGTGGGTGCTGGTAATTGAACCTGGGTCCTCTGGAAGAGTGGCCAACGCTCTTACCCCTGAGCCAGCTCCCTAACTTTTCTTTTGAAATGATTTCAAACTTAGAAAAAGTTACAAAGATCAAAGCAGAAGGACCTTCACTTACTAAGTTTTTGCCCAGATTTGCTTAACATTCACATTGTATCCCTTTGCTTCCTCACGTGAGCTGCAGAGCAGTGCAAAGTGGTCTCTGCTTATTACTGATAAGTATTTTTGCTTGTTTCAGGGTTTTGAGACTGGGTATCATGTAGCCCAGGCTGGTCTTGAATTTGCTAGGTAGCTGAGGCTGGCCTTTAATTGATCCTCTTGCCTCTTGCCAAGTGCTGGGATTGCAGGCTGGGCCACAATGCCTAGATTATTCATAACTCATGATTTACTCATTTTCCATTGCCAAGCAACAAATTACCCTACATTTATTAATCTACAACACTGTCAGCTCTTAAGCTCTCATTTGCATAGAGCCCAGATTTGAGACAATGTAACTAGGATACTTGCTAAAGGTAAAAATCAAAGACAGGCCTTTCTAACCACAGAAGGAAATGTTCAAGGACCACCTTAGCATCAGGGAAACACAAAGGTGTGGTGTCACATACCTTTAAAGTCAACAGAGGCAGGTGGATTGCTCTGAGTTCCATGTCAGCCTAGTCTACATACTAAGTTCCAAGTCAGCTGGAGCTACATAGTGTGACCCTGTCTCAAACAAACAGCAAACAAAATCCAACTAGCTTGAGATTTCACCTCACCTTGTCAGAATGGCTATAATTAGAAAAACAAGCAACAGGGGCTGGAGAGGTGGCTCAGGGGTTAAGAGCATCAGCAGCTCTTCCAGAGGTCCTGAGTTCAATTCCCAGCAACCAAAGGGTGGCTCATAGCCATCTATAAAAGGATCTGATGCCCTCTTCTGGCACGCAAGTGTATATGCAGAAGATAGAGCACCATACGCATAAAATAAATAAATATTTTTAAAAAGAAAAGCAAGCAACAAATGCTGCTAAGGATTCTTGGATGTGGGTTATATATCATTGGTGAGAATGTAAATTAATTCAGTCGCTATGGAAATCAATATGGAGTCCTCAGAAAATTAACAATAGACTTTACACATGATCCAGCTATAGCATTCCTGTGCTCGACCCTGAAGAAACAGCGGCACCAGATGACAGAAATACCTGCATATTCATGCAGTATTCACAGCAGCCAGGTTATAGCATCAGCCTGTGTGGTGGTTTGAAAGAAATTGGCCCCAATAGGGAGTGGTACTGTTAGGAGGAGTGGCCAGTTGGAGTGGATGTGGCCTTTGTTGGAGGAAGTGTGTCACTGTGAGGGTGGGCTTGGAGGTCTCTGTTGAAGCTATGCTCCGTGTAGTACACCGGTGCTTCTGCTGCCTGTGGATGGAGATGTAGAAGTCTCAGCTCGCTCCTTCTCCAGCACCATGTCTGCCTGCATGCCACCACGCTTCCTGCCAGGATGATAACGGACTAAACCTCTGAACTTTAAGGCAGCCCCAGTGAAATGTTTTCCTTTATAAGAGTTGCCATGGTTATGGTGTCTCTTTACAGTGATATAAACACTAACTAAAACAGCCTAGTTGCCTGCCAATGATAATCAATAGAGAAACACACACACACACACACACACACACACACACACACACACACACACACACTGGGCAGCATTTGGCTACAAAGAAGAACAAAATCATCTTATATGTAGAACTGGAGATGATCACATTAAGTCTAGTAATCTAGTTGTCAAATCCCTATTCAAACAGGGAAGGCACTGAGAGACCTAGGAACTGCATAGAATTGGCATCAGACCGGGCTCATTAGATTCTGCAAGGGGGGAAATGTTCCAATTACTGAACCAATACATTTACAGGGGCTACTTATAGAAGTGTGGGTGACTCAAAGGCAGCTACCTCTCCAGGAGGTCTCCTGGGCAACTTCCGGGCAGCTACATCCCTGAAGAGTCCAACCTGCAGCCTGGAGGACTTGTGAAAAGCTGTCAAGTTGGCAGCGGTCATACCAAGCCTGGAGAAGTCAGCCGTACAACAAAAGCACAAGTCTGACCTGTTTCTTGTCATGCACGGAGCCTCGGAAACAGAAATGACAGGAAAGTGGAAGGAGATGATAGCAAGGGAGAGGAAAGCAGGTGGGGAGGGGCATGTGGGATTACTTTGCGATCGAAGACTATCATATGTATGTATCAAAATGCGTTAATGAAGATGTCTTAGTCAGTGCCCTATTGCTGTGAAGAGACACCATGACCACCCCAACTCTTGTAAAGGAAAGCATTTAACTGGGGCTGGCTTGCAGGTTCAGTCCTTGATCATCGTGGTGGGGAGCATGGTGGCATGTAGGCAGTGCTGGTGCTGGAGGAGTTGCTAAGAGTTCTCCATCTAGATCCACAGGCAGCAGGAAGAGAGAGCTACTGGACCTGGCTTGAGCTTCTGAGCCCTCGAAGCCCTCTCCCAGTGACGGAATTCCTCCAACCAGGCCACACCTCCTAATCCTTCTGAATAGAGACACTCCCTAAGCATCCAAATCTATGAGCCTATGGGAGCCATTCTTTTTCAAACCACTCCAGAAACCCAGCATTTTGTACAGTTAATGTGGACTAGACAATAACACAGAGAGATTAGAGATTGGTCTTTCTAGGAGCTCTAGAAAGAAGCCACTTAAAAGATCATCCCTTATTGATGGACAAATTTAATTCCTTGTAACCATAGAGCAGAGATGCCCCATTTCTTTATCAGCTATCAAATGTGGTCCACTCTCAGGCCCTGGAAGTTACCCAGTTTTCCTGTACCAAGGCCCCATCTATCTTCAAAGTCAGCAGTGAAGAATCTTCCCGTGTCGAGGTCACCTCACACTCTGAACTCTCTCCCAAAGGGCAACCAGTTCCTCCGCAGCAGCTCAGCAGAACGGCCAGGCTCAGCCGGAATACTCTCTTTTCTAACAATGGACTTGGAATTTTAATTACATCTGCCAACCCCAAGAGCACCTGGATTTGGGTTGTGATAACTGGGAGATGTATAAACGTTTGGTTCACTAGGAGAAGAATTTGGGGAGCCCCCTCAGCCTCCTGCCTCCCATATAAGATGTGACATAATTATAAATCTATTTTAGAGGCTGGAGAGACAGCTCAGCTGTTAAGAGTGCTTGCTGCTCTTTCAGAGGACAGGGTTCTGGTTCCCAGCACCCACATGGAGACTTAACAATCACCTGTAATTTCAGTTCCAAAGGATCTAATGCCCTCTTCTGGACTCCTCAGACACCCACAGGTGCAGGCACACATACACGTGTACACACACAGACATACACACAGAGACACAGACTCAGACACACACACACACACACACACACACACACACACACACACACACGGCCGGGGGGGCAGTATATAAATAAAATAAAATAAATATAATCTGTTTTAGTTAGTTTGGGATGCAGTAATAAAATACCACAGTTTGAACAACAGACATTTCCTGCTTCACAGTTCTGGTTTGCTCTCTCTCCTATCCTCGTGGCTCCTCTCAGGGCTTTCTCTCTGTCCGAGCAACATTCTGGTGTCTCCATGCATCCTAGCTTGCTCTTCGTATGAAGATAACAGATATATTGAATTGAAGCTTACAACTGTGACCTTTGGGGGACGAGCAGCCTAAGTGCAATTATGAACACAATGGTTACTGATCTGCCAGACTGCCACTCAGCAGGCTGTCTCATTTAGCATACACTGTTAAATTAAATCACACACCATTACATAAAATTCCACTTTTGTCAAAAGGCTCCCTTTATCCTGATTAGAAAATAAGATGCTTAAAGCTGTCTGCTTCTAGTACATGTTTCCCAGACTCCATTCTTAGGGTAGATTGTTTCATTAACCAAGATCTATTGAGCAAATGAACTTGGTACAAGGATGAATAATTAAAGTTTCTTCTCTGAAGCGATAGAATCAAGTAGGAAAGATATTATTTTAAATCTCCGAGTACATTTTGAAATATCTTACATAAATGTATCTGTATATAGAACCATTCAGCACAGTTAAGTTCTTAGGAAAGCCAAGGCATTGGAATCAACGATTTCAAGAAAGAGAAATCTTCTCTGGATATTTGCTTTTGAATTATCTTCTTGAGTCGTCTGGACCCTAACTGTGGAGCAACACAGTACTGTGTGTGGCTGTAGATAAATTCTCTGTTATTGGTGAAAACCTCCCTGGGGCGTGAAGGTGTAAAATAGTCACAGAAATATCACATCTGGGTGGGCGAGATGGTTCAGTGGGTAGAGCCACTTGCCACCAAGCCTGACAAGCTGAGTTTGATCCCTGAGTTATTTCCATGTGCTGGAAAGAGAGAAACCACTCTCAGAAATTGTCCTTTGGCCATCACATGTACTCTGTAGTGTGCACACGTCCGTGGACACTCCCTGAACATAATAAGTATAATAAGAAACACGTCACCTGAGAATCTGGGTATGGCAGTGAACCCTGTAATGCCAGCACCCAGAGGCTGGAGGATGCGCAGTTGGAGGTCAGCCTGAGCTACATGAGAAGGGAGAAAAGGAAGGGGGAGGAAGGAAGGGAGAAAAGGAAAGGAAAAAGAGAAATGGAGAGAGAAAAAGCATTCTTTTTCTCACTGCTCATCACTGCCAGTCTCTGTTGCCCTGTGTAGCCAGGTGCATCTGTCCTGGCTCGTCAGCTCACCAGACTGGCCCTGCCTGCCTGTGCTGCCTCTACCTGGTAATGGCCTTTGCAATCTGCGCAGGGCTGGCTCCATCGAAGCTCCTCCGACTTGCCCTGTGACATCCATAGTGCCATGACACCAACGAACCCTGTTTCACTATGCTCTGGAACTGTGCCTCAACTACAGTAAGTGTGCTTGTTTTTAAAGTGAGGGATGCTTCTGGGGGAATAGCTTGTGTTTTAAACAGGACAACTAATTTCAGATAATGGTATAGAGAGAAGGATTTCAAATTGCCTCATTCTTTTGAAGTTCTTGATGGATTATAACTAATGACAGTCTGCTTACCTATAAAAGGAAGCATCGATTCTTGGTCCCCTAAGAGGAAGCTCAAGATTAACAAACACATTCTTGAAGGCTTGTGTTGTTTATACCAGAGTGCTGAAACTGTTAAAAATGGTACTTAGGGCTGGGTAAACACAAAAAGATATAAAATTGCGTTTGATTTGCAAACTCCTTTGGATTTTGGTTTCTGTTTCAAGACAGTGTTTTTATGTTTTAAAATTTAACTTTAGTTGTGAAATGTTAAAAAATGTTGTTTTAGCACAGTGAGGTTTACAGTTACTCGGGACCATGTTACTTTACATTTCACACTGAGAATTTTCCCCCTAGCAAGTTGCTAAGGCAAAGCCTATGAAACACATTAAGAAATTGATGTTGAAATTATTTGTGGTGTTATAATTTTCTGATTTGACTTGTTTGCTCAAGTAGTTTCCACTGCAAATCTGGCTTGTAGATTGGACCTGTGGGAAATAGCTCTGAACGCCAATAACGCAGAACATGACCCAAAGGTGAGATTCCTCAGAGTCCTTTCAACCATTACATCCTCACATTTATTTCCCACCATATGATTAGGACATTGGCCCATTTCCTTTTTTTTTCTTTTTATTTATTCTTCTCTCATACATTTCCTCATTCTCTAAAAAACAAATTTAGTTAAAAGCTTTGTTAACTCAGAAGGTTAACTATCTCACTTTTTATTTTGGCGTTATAAAAATATTCATTCTCAGTGCTGAAAAGCAATGATTGAACAATCCTAAAACTAGATTTTTCCTTATCATTCACAAATGTTTTTTCATGATGCCTATTTCAACCTAGTAGAATATTAGCTTTCTTGAATTGTCATCATAGCTCTAAAATTTTTTTTTTTTTGACAAGGTCTCACTAGATAGCCCAGGCTACACTTGAACTTGGAATTCTCCTGCCTCAGCCTCCCAAATGCTGGGATTACAGGTCTGTGTCACCATGCCTTGTTGGAAATACTTTTTTTCCCTAAATGATGATACTTGTCTGTTTTCCATTGACAGTTTCTTTTTATCCAAAAAACCCAGCTTGCCCCGAAGCTTAATAAAAATCTGTTCCCTGTGGTGTCTCGCCAAGGGCAAGCATGCCGTGTTCATTGGCTTTGTTGGCTTATAGGATTTAGATTGGTTAATCCAATCAGCATTTAATGGTTTGTCAGGGTTTTGTACTTTTAGAGAAGAAAGCAGGGCTTGAAGCTCAGCTCTGTGCTGCGGGCCACAGGAATATCATAAGAACTCAGCTGGTTATGGCAAAGTCACTACCTGGAGGGATCAGGGAATTCCTCCAGAGGAAGCCAAATCCCAAGGAGTTTTTGGTGTTACTTGGCTTGTTATATATCAGCTGTCTTCTGTTATGAAAATCATGTGTGCCTTCATAGTTTTCCCAATTGATTTTTCCCTGAGAAGGGCTAACAGTGTGGACTGATCACTCTCTGGACATACACATTCCAGGTATTTGGAGAACAGCCTCAGGAAAGGCTTTCCCTGGAATCAGATATCTCCCTTGGCCACTTTCAAGGACTAGCAGTAATAACAGTCCACATGCAAGTCTCCTGATTTAAGATAAGGTATCCGTGACCTTTTGGAGTAGCCCACCCCCACAAGAGGTTGTCTTGCATGGGGCCCAGTCCAGTTTCTTTACCAGCTTAATGGGGAAAGGAAAGTTGGAGAAGAAGGCGCATAGGTTCAGTAGGAGGAGCCCGTCATTTAATGCCATGTCAATGTGATAGGCTGGCTGGTCTCAAGTGCCTTAGCATCATTTACCAATGAGCTGTCCTGGGACCACACATTGAGAAGGACTGTGAAGGCAGGAACTTGATGAAACAAATTTTCCCTTCATCTTCAGAGCACCTGTCATTGTGTATATTGTTTTCTATATTTTAGGTGGCTTGATACATTCCTGAATCTTGACAAGAGCCTGCATAATAACATATTATCTTCTCTGTGATGGGTTAATGATTTTGTATTGAAATAGGACCTAGCTATGTATCTTAGGGTGTTCTTAAACTTGGACTCTTCCATGCCAGGCAGTGGTGGTGCACGCCTTTAATCCCAGCACTTGGGAGGCAGAGCCAGGAGGATCTTTGTGAGTTCGAGGCCAGCCTGGTCAACAGAGCAAGATCCAGGACAGGCACCAAAACTACATGGAGAAACCCTGTCTCAAAAAATCAAAAATCCTCCTGCCTCAGTCTTCCAAGCGCTGGGATTGTAGGCATGTGCCACATCAGAGTCCTGTTTTTTTGCTTTGAGATTGGATCTCACGTATTCCAAACTGGCTTCCAACTTTCTATGCAGCCAAGGATGACCTTGAATTTTCTATTTTCCTGTCTCCACCTCCAGAGTTCTGGGATTACAGGTGCGCACCACCAAGGCTGGTCTCTTCTTGAGAATCGAACCCAGGGCTTCATGTGCACTGGGCAAGCACTCTACCAACAGAGCTGCATCCTCAGCTCTTCAACTCTAGTCACTCCTACTTTTCAAAGGATTTTGTAAGAGAAAAATTAAGTATATCAGTGTAAATTTAACTAACGGTTTTATATTCTATCTTTACCAAGTTCTGGTAACGTTGGAAGCTAAACACTTAATTTCTTAGGTATTAAATAAAGACAACAATGAACTTGTTAGTCTTATTATGAATATAAATGAGAGAAAACCTAGAAAGTTCTTAGTATTGAATCTGAAACACAATAGGCACTCTAATTTTAGCTGTTACTTTAAAAATAGCTGTAAAATAACATCTCAGAATTATAATCTTTGTTAATGTAGGGAGACTAGACCCAGATGCAGTTTGGTTTTTCCCATCCTATTTCATTTTTTTTTTTTAAAGACTACTTTCTTTCTTTCAAGATTTATTTAATTTAATATGTATACAATGTTCTGCCTGCATGTATGCCTGCAGGCCAGGAGAGGGCACCAGGTCTCATTACAGATGGTTGTGAGCCACCGTGTGGTTGCTGAGAATTGAACTCAGAACCTCTGGAAGAGCAGCCAGCGTTCTTAACCTCTGAACCATTTCTCTAGCCCCCAAATTATTTTCATACCCAGCCCAGCCTTCCAACTAGGCTAGTGTTAAATTTAACCCAGTAAATCCAGTTGGCTTTGATGCGCAGAGGGGTGCTGCAGTTGTAATGATGATCTGAGAGCCCGTGACAGCAGCCCTCCTCGTATTTAGCCAAAAAGTATGAAGATGAAGTTTCCATGCTACCCCACAGGCAATTCACTATGTAAGAAAAGAACATTTGTGTGAAAGCTCCTACTAGGAGCAACATATTGTTCTCTGCCAAAGAGACTAACACACAATACTGAGGTATATTCCACACTTCATAGTCAAAGTGTTAGGATAAAGTTCAAGGAACTTAACTGGACTATCAGAATTTGTTTTTAAACTTCATTAAAAACAACAACAACAAAACCAAACAAACCTCTGCAGTCATGACAAGATGTCATAAGCCTAGGGACATTATTGTGAGCTTTTCTCTGTGCAGATAAGAGTGTAGATGGGACATTTCTGGATTTGCTCATAAAGTATCTCTGCAAAGATTCCTCTTTCCTGGATCTCCTGCAGAGGAAGCCCTGGCCTGATATTGGCTCTTTCACCATAGAGCTGGTAGGAGAGTTGGTGCTCTCTCTTTGTCAGACAGAGAGCAAGCGCCCTTATGAAAGGCGATACCAATTTCTCCTCACCCACTGGGCCTGGTGGCACATCCTCAGAATCCCAGCACTGGGAAGCAGACACACATGCACCTAGTCTGTGTCCACCCTGGGCTCCTCAGCTAGACCATCCCCCAAAACAAAACAAAACAAACAAACAAACAAACAAAAACCAACAGTAATTGAACATGACATGATCTTTTAGCATTAAGAAAATGTTGGCACTGTTCTTGGAGGTTTCCTTGGAGGTGCCAAAGATCGTCCTGAGATCTAAGAAGCATTTGAAAACCTGTGTACTATTCTAAAAGGTTTTAAGAAAGCTTGAGTATATCACTGGGCTCCTCGAATCATTGTGGTTTGGATATGTGCACAGTACAGAAAGAGTGGGTTTCTTCCTCACATTACAGTGGTAGTCACCCATGTTTTCTATCGGCCACCATCGTCTGTTCTTTTCTGTTATTATGCTAATAGGATTGTGTGTGTGTGTGTGGGGGGGGGTTGTGCCATGTTTCTGAAACAGGGTCTGCTGTGTAGCCCAAAGCACACGTGTGGTTCTGTGTGAACAACCAAACTGAAAAAATGGAAATTTCTTGCTCAAAATGACTCATGTATTATTTTAAAAAAAAAAAAAGAACAAACAAACTTATTTCAGAATTTGAAATATTTCAGGCCTTGCAAGATTGAGGCATTAAATCAATGCTTTATTTTTAAACATGGAATGCATTAAAAAGTGTTCTCTGAAGACAGGAATACAGAAATTCCAAGTAACTGCATATCTGGATACTATCTGTAATATCACAGCTCTCAGTAGAAATCATGCATAATATTTTTCCTTTTGAAATCTAGAAGAGACAGCATGCCAACCATTTGGTAACATATATTGTGAAGATCGCCTTGGGAGAGCCAATGAAATATCCCAAACCTTGAAATGACCATATAAAAGTATTTGTTTTAAAGTCTTAAACTTTCAGGAACCATTCAAGTTTAGGGAAGGCTATTTGGAAAACGATATAGGGGATTTTATTTTTTTATTTTTATTTACTATTTTTCTAATCCTACCTAGTTGTATTTAAACAGACCCTGGAGAAGGACCAAAGAGTTCAGACCAAAGATGTAGCTGGTTGTTGTCACCAACATTTGATGACCAGCATGGGAAGGACAGGTAAGGGACTCATGTGATTCAGGCTCTAGGCAGACTTCAGTCCCACAGTGGAGTATGAGGAAAACATCACCTGGTGCTTAGGAGGCAGCTCTGAGTGCTGGGATGTGTGACCTGGGGGAGAAAGCCCAGCTGGAGAGAATTCAGAGCTTTCCTCAGTGGACAGCCTGCTGAAGCTATCCTTGAAATCATTGGTCCAGCTGGACCTACAGCCTCACTTCTCTGTTCCCCTCTGGTTTAGAGGCACACCCAACACTCTGATAGAAACCTCCTCTCTCTGAAGAAACTCGGAGTGAATCCTAAATAATGGCTCAAATTCTGTTAGAGCATGGCCCAGCGGGTAGGGAATGACAAGGCCTATTAGAATACAGTTTCCGGGCTGCGCTGATGTTACATGCCCATAATCCCTTTGCTCAGGAGGCCGCCACAGCAGGATTGGGACTCCAGGGAAGTGTGGGCTACATAGACGACATTATCTACTAAAACCAGTTTTTAAAAACATACAGCTTTGATTTGCATCTTCAGTTTGGTTTTCACTGATATGTAAAGTGTTCGGCTGCTATGAGAAGCTTTTGATTAACCCTCCGGGGTTATGGAGGTACAGCAATTACATCCACGAGCCTGGACAAAGTCAGGCAGAGGTGTTAAGGGATTTTCTTCAAATCCCACAGCTATTAAGGAGGAAGGTGAGTCAAACTTCAGCTAGTTCCAAGATCCAACTCTCTCTCTCAACTTTGCTCCTTGTAGTTTTAGCCAAAAACCTAAAGTAATCATAGTGAATGAAATGAATTCCCTTCTTGTGTTCCCGCGCCTTTTACAGAGCATGCTTGGGACATCCATTACTACACTTTGCTTAACGTAACTGGCGTTGCACAGCTCCACTCAGCGGGCCGAACTGCGCAGCCGCCTCGGAGGGCACGGAGGAAGACCCGGGGATCGCGCGTCCCCGACAGTCTGCCTCCGGGTCCGGTCCCTGGGCCGCTGGGCCCCGCCCCTGCCCTCTAGACCCCCGCCCCAGCCTCTAGACTCCGCCCCGGCCCCTAGGCCCCGCCCCCGCGCCCAGGATGCACCTGGATGAAAACAAAATCCCACGTGACTGGCCCTGCGCTCAGACCATCATGGCGTCTCCCAGTGGGAAGGGATCCTGGACGCCCGAGGCTCCTGGCTTCGGGCCGCGGGCGCTAGCTCGGGACCTGGTGGACTCGGTGGACGACGCCGAGGGGTTGTACGTGGCGGTCGAGCGGTGTCCGCTGTGTAACACCACTCGCCGGCGGTTGACTTGCGCCAAGTGCGTCCAGAGCGGTGATTTCGTCTATTTCGACGGCCGCGACAAGGAGAGGTACGGCGGCCGCCACAGCCCTATTGTTTCTGCCTCTCTGTTTCCTCTGCTTCAGCGCCCAGAGGCTGGAGCCTGGACACCCCAGTCCCGGCCCTGGAGTCCGGCGACTGTGGAAGGAGAGTGTGGCTGTTCTGCGCCGGCGCTTTGTTGCCACTGGGTAGGGTGGGGGTGGGAGCCAGGTGAGCGAAGCGCGCTGTTCTCCATCACCCACCAGAGAGTTTCTCCACGGCCCTCTTGGGTACTAAGGAAAAGGAAATAGTGTCTTTCTGGAGAAGTCTCTGCTGCTATGTAGAGGAATCCTAGTTCTTTGCTGTACTGCCATTCAGAAGCTTGGTTTAACCTTTTCCCGTCTTCAGACGTCTAGACTTTTCTATGGAAGGAACCGGTAGAGAACTTAATTGGTTAGGAGGGAGTGGGTCCTGGTTGTCTGGGTCACAGCTGGACCTTGTTAGCTAGCTCTAATGTGTGAACGAGGACTAGGAGGTTGCCTCATCTTCTGTAACCTTAAAGATGATTTTATGTCACTGGGGATTTGGGAATGTGTTTTGAGTTGCAGGCCTTTAGTTAAAAGTTTAGTAAAATATTTTGTCTTCTGAATTAAGAAAATTGAAAAATGAACACTTAGAGTCTTTGTCTCCTAACTTTTGTTTCAACAATGAGTTTTGATGATAGTAAAACAGAATTTTTGTTTGGTTTGTTTGTTTTTGAGAGTGTCTCACTATATAGCTTTGGCTGTTCTGGAATTCACAAATATAGACCAGCCTAGCTCGAAGCGATCTGCCTGACTCTGCCTCCCAAGTGATGAGATTAAAGGCATGTGCCCCTATGTCCGAATAAGACAGGTAATTTTTTTAACATTAAAGTTGAAGAATTTATTCCTTTACAGCAACCACACAAGTTATCCCTAACTGACTACTGAGGAGACTTGTACATATAGTAAGAGCCTTGCCCTGAAGCCACACAGAACTAAAACCCAAACATCCTGAATCCATATTCCTATGCATTTAGCTGCTAAACTATATACCATGTAGATTGGGGAATGTTTTGAGTTCCCAGTATTTCTGTGATCATGGATGGGGCTCCTTTCTTTTTCTTCTGAAGATAATTGGTGTAACAAAATCTTTTTAGTTCAGTGCTGTTTTATGGATGAGCTTGATGATTTTAGACTTTGGACTGCTGTCCTAAGTGATAGCTCTAGAAATTAAACCAGTTCTGTTACAAGGAAACATGGGAATGTCTAGTTGTTGAAGCTCATCAAGTATTTAGCATCTACACTTTCCTAGGTTTATTCTTGTAATTTTAATACCATCTAGATGCTGAAGCCAGTCTTAGATCTCCGACCCAGACCTCCAAATTCCAGAACACAGCATGCTGCTCAACATCTGTATTTAATTTTTTCCCCTTCCTCACCTGTATTTAAGTTTGTAATAGTTACTTCTATTTTTTTTTTCCAGAGACAGGGTTTCTCTGTGTAACTTTGGTGCCTGTCCTGGATCTTGCTCTGTAGACCAGGCTGGCCTTGAACTCACAGAGATCCTTCTGGCTCTGCCTCCCTAGTGCTGGGATTAAAGGCGTGTACCACCACCACCCGGTTTAGTTATCTCTATTTTAACATGACAATCTGAACTCCTAATTTCACATAAATTTTGTTCACATCTCAGTACAGTAAATTGCAATACCATCCTTCCTTTATTCAGGTCAAAAAAGAAAAAAAAAATCCTTCCAGTTCTCAGTAAAGCACCATATCTAATCCATCAACAAATTTTGAGTGTTCAAAGCCTGTCCTCAGTCTGAGCCTTTCATCATTATACAGTCTAATCCACTGGAGGATTGTTGCTTCCTGAACCCTTCTTGGTAGTGTGATTTACATATAACAGGAGTAATGCCACTCCATTCTTCGGTTCAGATCTTCTGTTGGTTTTGTTTTACTCAAAGTGAAAGCTGCAATCTTGAGCCAAAGTCCTGCACATAATTGCCTTGAACTAATCTCTCATTATTTTCTCCCTTAGCTGTTAGGCTATACCTTCTTGGCTTCTTTGACAGTCCAAGCACACTTCCACCTCAGAGCCTTTGCAGTTGCACACAGACTGTCAAGAACTTTTGTAGTAATCTTCGTGGCTGCCTCCTGTTTCCTTCAGACCTCTGCTTATACATTGAAGATTCTTTTGGACCCTTCAACTAATGACCTCATTTCTACTTAATGTGCTTTATTGTTGTATCACCATTTAATAACTTACTGGTTGTCTGATCCCCTCAGGTGTAGACTCTGAGGGAGTATTGTGTATTTTTTGTACACAATTGTATCCTCACATAGCAGATTTAAGAATTCGGTGAATCTAGCCCTCTTTCAGTCTATTCCTACAGACCACTTCTGCATCATCTCTCATGACCCACTGGTTACTGAAGTAAAAAATCAGGGAGTTGTCTTGGTTTTTGCTTTTTTCTTTCACGCCTTAGCATCTAAGTCACCACCAGCAGCCAGTCTAATTCAGTCCAACACGAAAGCCTGTCTTTCTGTCTGCTTACAGGTCGTCACCAGGTCTGTGTAGTCATGTGTAATCCTTCCTTTTATACAGACATGACCACCCCTGCTTTTCACCTCTAAAAAAGTAAGCAAGCTCCATGTCAGTCTGTTGCTTAAAACCCTTCTCTTGCTTTCCACTGCATTTAAAATAAAATCTAATCTGTTGCCTTGGCATGTGAATCACCACGTGATCTGGATACTGTGTGGATCTCTAACTTTGGCTATAAGGTTGAGTTAAAAAGATGAGCTTAGGATTCATGCTGTCTTGAATTGAATTCAAGTTCCACAACTTGCTATATGATTTTGAGCACATTTCTTTGAAGCTTATTTCATTTTGAAAATGGTTGAGTATCATACTTCATAGATTTCTGGGAGTGATTTTTAGAACATGCTTTTAAAGTACTTAGTGTGATGTCTAGCATGTAATAAGCGCTAAAAAATAGACTCAGGCCATGGTTGCTCCATAGTCATGAGCCTCCTCAAATTTCACATCCAGACATATCCCTTTATTGTTCTCCATTTGAACATTTTTTTTTTCCCTGTTAATAGGCACCTTGTCTTTTGCCTCTGAATTTTTAAATCAGCACACAAAGTAATAGGTTTCCTTAGCATTTTCTTTCCTTTTTCAGTCAGGCTCTCACTACATAGATAGCCCTTGGCTGGTCAGGAATTCACTATTAGACCAGGCTGGTGGTAAACATAGAGATCTGCCTGCTTCTGTCTCCCAAGTTTTAGGACTGAAGGTGTGCACCACCATGCCCAACCCTCTTACAGCATTTTCATACATACTTAGTTTTTCTTTCTCTTTCCTTTCCCATGTTCCTGTTCCCTCCCCCTTGAACCTTTCTTCTATCAATATTCTTTCCACATTTGTCATGTTTGGTTATCTGCCACTCCTTTTCCTAAAGCCTCTTTTTGCCCTACCCTATGAGCTCCTTTCTAGTTTTCTGGTCTTAGCCCACAGTTAGACACACACACACCCCAGAAGCTAGGATATGCATATGAGTGAGATTATGCAGTATTTGTCTTTCTGTGACAATGTTACCTTGTTTAATACTATATTCCATCCATTTTCCTGATAAATTTTATTTATGACCAAATAAAATCTCACTATTGTATATGTACTGTGTTTTCGTTATGTCTTGGTGGACATCTAGAGCAATCACCTCTGTAGTTAAATGTCACATCCTGATCCTCTGCAAGGCTCTCACTTCCACCAACCCATTTGCTAGCTTGGTGCATGTTGTGGTGATGTAATGCCTCCTCCATGTGTAATGTTATTTGAGTAAAATGCCAGCACCCAAAATGCTTTCCATGAAGGCACAGCTTCTTCTTTGTTTTTTTTTTTGGGGGGGGCGGGGGTGGAGGGGGGTTGGAGTTTTTTGTTTGCTTTTTCAAGACAGGGTTTCTCTGTGTAGCCTTGGCTGTCCTGGAACTCACTGTGTACACCAGGCTGGCCTCGAACATACAGAGATCCACCTGCCTCTGCCTCCTGAGGTGCTGGGACTAAAGGTGTGCACCACCACTGCCCGGCTAGGTGCAACTTCTTGTTCCGTCATATCATCAGCTCAGTGGCAGGGTGTAGCACATAGGCATGGCCAAGGTGATACCATTTTTTAAAACAGTTCTGGAAATGTGGCTGTGTGGTAGAATGTTTGCCTGGTACGTGCAAAGCCTTCCTTTGATCCCTAGCATTGCAAACTAGCCAGCACAGTCGTACATAGAAATTCTTGGCTAACTCTGAGTATTGAGTTTTCTGAAGAGGGGTGTGTTTATAGTGGATTTCTTTTCCTGAATAAGCAGAATAATGAAGAGCAAGTGCCTCACTCCCTTATCCTTTACAGGACTGCCACAGTGGTCTATTGGCCAGCTTCCCTTCACTCTCACCCTTCCCTCTCTTGAGCTCTGTGCCTTCAGAAGCAGTTTGTCAGTGTTCCTGTTTCCAGATCATTACTCAGTGTCTAACAGGATGAAAGACTCTGGAGAGCCAGAACCACTGTCCTGGTAGCCAGGTGCCGTTTAGGTATTCTTGTTGGATTCCAGTACATGTATCAGCTACCCTGGCAAGTTGTTGAGGAGAAAGACTGGCCTGTTCTCCAGGATTTGACTGATTGTAGCAGGCCTCAAACCTAGAGTAAAGGTTACTTGTGCTACTGTCTTCATTATCTGTAAATCTGTATTCTGCGCCTGCCTTTAGTCTCCTTTTCTTTTGAACTTCATGAAAAGCCTCTCGCTGACTGGATCCACTTGAAATAAAAGCTGGTACAGTTAAGCCCTCATAGTACAGTTAAGCCCTTGTTTAACCTAGACCAGCTGAATATGTGGGGGGTTAGCAGTTTGGCAATTAGGGAAAATTAGATAATAAAGTTGTAAATCTCACAATAATTAGGTCATTTGAAAGAAATATGTGGGAGTTGGGGATTTAGCTCAGTGGTAGAGCGCTTGCCTAGCAAGCAGAAGCCCTGGGTTCAGTCCTCAGCTCCAGAAAAAAGAAATATGTGTCATTTTGTTTTGGTCTCATGGAGATGACCTGGAACTATGTAGCCACACTACTCCCTGTCTTAGCCTGCCAAGTACTGAGATTCTGAGGTTATATGCATTAACCATCAAACCCAGCTAACATGTCTTTAGATACTATTGGAGATGGTGTGACTTTGACAGACATGCAAACATTCCTTTTTTATTGTCTAGGATACTGTTGGGCTCACCTCTGCCTTGTCTGTCTAATGCAACACCTGTTTTAGTCTCTGTCTTTTCACCCACCCTTTAGCTTGCACATTTCCATAAGGAATGAAGAGGACCATGTATCTTCTTTATCACTCCTGTGATAGGAAGCACTTCTCCCAGCAAAGTCTTCTCTGCATCTTGTGCTGCTGGGTGTTTATGCTTTTTTAACAGGGGCCTAATTTTTCTGGATTATGTGCTTATCTAACTCCCAAAATAGCACTGTTATGCAATAGAAAACTGACAGGTTGAGTAATCTTTTCCCTCAAATCTGGGAAGCACTTGTTGATTGTTTTTCAGTAGATCAACTGGGGGTGGGAATGTGATCTGGGCAGTTGGGGTCTGCCTGCTAGGTTAGGAGGCAGTGGTGTCCTAGTGGGGAGTAGAGAAAGACCTGTTTTCTGGCCATATGGTGAGGCTTTAGAAGTACATTTTTAGGAATGATGCTGTGTTACCTTCATTGATAACTTAGAAATACATGGTTGCATTTTTTGTTCAGAAGCAGAAATACAGGGACTATCCAAATTGAGCTGGATTAAAGGGTGAGGAAAAGTTGAGATGTTACCATAGACTTCAAGGGAAAGTCATGCCCAAAATGCATTTAGATACCTCTGTTCTTTCACCAGTATCTTCTTGGTTGTCCATCTATCTCTGTCCTGTGGAAATAGTTTCTGGGGTGTGAGATGACTGGCTGGCAGGAAGGAGTCTGTGTTTGCTAAGATTTTTCTTTAAATATTATAATTTTTTGCAATGTTTTCTGCACCATGTGCATGCCTGCTGACCTCAAGTCAGAAAAAGGTGTCAGATGCCCCAGAGCTGGAGTAATGAAGATTGTGAGCAACTGTATGGGTTGCTGGGACTCAAACCCAGGTCATCGGAAGAGCAGCTAGGGCTTTTAACCTCTGAAATAGCTCTTCTGGCCCTGCTAACGTTTTGTTGTTGTTGTTGTTGTTGTTGGATGTAGATAAATGCAGTCAGTATTAGAGATTCAGTTACAAGAAAACTTAACAAGTTACTTGTTTATAATGGGAAAAGATCTCTTTTGTCTTGAGAGGGCAGTACTACAGACAGCTGAAGCAAGTTTATCGATCTTTCTATTGCATGGATGTCCTTCCAGAATCCCTCAGTTCCTAGCCCACACAGTTTTTTAATGTATTCCATCAACAGATACAGATTGGCTAAGAGAACACATCTTTTGTTTTCAGTAAGTATCATGACACCTTTTAGAACGTATAAAAGGCTTTTTCATTTATTACCACATTTTCCCCCTATTACACCCTCTCAAATTATGAACTTGTTTGAAAGATGAGGAAATGGAGGCTCAGAGTTGGTGGCTGACTTGATCCTGGGCTGTACTGTTTCTCTAGTTCACTTCCACATCTGAACTATGTTTCCTGTGTGTACATGGGCGTGTAAAACAGGAAAGAAAAACCTTTGACTTTATTAGATAGATTTCAGATGTATCTAAAAGGACCATATGCATTTTAATGAGTTATGCAAAGGTTGGCGTCAAGCCTGAAGAGCCAGCACCTCTGGCTTGTCTGCCTGCCACTGTGTGAAGATTCCTGGTGAGCAGGGCTCCTCTTACCTCCAGCTGCTCCTTTGCCATAGTCCAGTACTCCCCAGGCCCAACATTCTCTTTAACTGCCAAGATTTCTGCACTGTTTTTGAAGCCTGTCATAATCGAGTCTCTTTAAAGCACCAGTGGCATTTAACAGTTCATGGAAAATAAACTGATTTTTTAAGCCAGTCCTGGGGCTTGCAGTTTGCTGTTGATAGGAAGGTTCTGAGTTGATGTGGTGAAGCCATTAGGACGTTTAGTGCTTCCCTGGGGATGGCAGAGCAGTGCTGGCATAGCTCTGAGGGTGAGGTTTTCCCTTTAGAAATTGCCAGAGAGGAGACAGTGCTTTAGGGGTCAAGACTACAGGACTGTCGGAGACTTTAGTGGGTGTTTTAGACAGTGTTGGTCTCCTCCTGCTTGGAGCCAGGTGAGAGCACCCAGCTCCAGTGTAGTCTGGAATCTCACCGCTGAACACCTCGGTGCTGCTAGTAATCGAAGTCTTCTTGCACCATGCTTGGGAGTGCCGTGAGGCTGAGCTGCCTGCAGTGAGCACTGTGACCTGGGTCTGGGAAGATCACTTCCTGGGTCCTCCACCTGGAGATAACTCCATGATAGCCTGCTCTCACACACAAGAGGAGGCAGCATTGAAGTCTTTTGAATCATTACACATGAATGGACACCTTTAAAAAAAGAAAATTAACTGTAAATACAACATTTGAACATATAAGCTCTTGAGCTGAAACATTGATATATAACTCTCGCAGCCCCACAACAGGGCTACTTTTGTGAGGTATAGTCTTTAATATTTTACTTTTCATGCCAAAGTGAGACCACACAACACATGCTGTTTTGCAGATCTTAATTTTTTTGTACTTAATAACTGTCATATTAATGCATGAAATATTAATTACTTTTTCTATCTTATTTACCAATGGATATCTTAATTCAGAGTAAGCTGAGGGAAGTGACTTAACTTACTGCTTCTGTGTTTGCAGAAGCAGTAAGTGTGAGGAGTGCCTCACCACAGTTCTATGATTCCTGAGTCTCCATGTGATTCTGTACTTCGGTCTAATTTGAAAGGAGATGTGGAATCACCCATTCCGATGACGATGTGTGCAGTGTCTGAGCATGATGCTTTGGGTTTCTCTTTTGTCCTCTGGGCAGGTACTGCAGAAGTGTCCCCTCATCTGTGAGTGATGGCACCAAGCACTGCTCTGCTCTGTTGTGCTGACTACTATTTCCTCTGTGATGTTCTGTTGTAGAGGGACAGAACCTTCCCAATAAGACCTTGCCTTTTGCACATTCTGTCCCCTCTTGTCTTGACTTCAAGTGAGAAGGGCTAGGGCTTAACTCACTATGTAGTGTGTGCTAGGTAATTATGAGGCTCTGGGTTCCATTTCCAACATGAAAGAAGAAACAAAAAATTAAAAGAAATTTTGATGGCTAGTAATCATTTAACTGTTACCATGTTAGATCACAGTTTAAGAAATATTTAGTTTGAGGGGCTGGAGAGATCGCTCATTGGTTATGATGAGCATTGGTTGCTCTTCTAGAAGATCCAGGCTTGATTTCCAGCACCACATGGTAGTTCACAACCTAGCTCCAGTTCCAGAGGCCCTCTGCTGGATTTCCCTGGGGACTGCATGCACAGGGTATACAGACATACATGCAGGCAAAACAGCCATATGCATTTAAAAAAAGAAAGAAGAAAAAATTAAAATAATTTTAAAAAGAAACATTTAGTTCTTTAGCTGTCTCTAAGTGTGTAATTAGCCTTATTGTGCCCCTCCCTTCTCAGCAAAGCTTTGGTAATACGCCAGAGGTTGATCTGCTCTCTGACTTGCCTGAGATGTCTCACTGACTTATTTCTGGAGCCGAAAGTTGTCATGAAGGTCTCTACCACGTGTGTTGAAATTAGGGATGAGGAAAGTTCCTTCCCGTTGACCAGAAAGCGATAACTCTCACTCCTCTTGCCCCAGTTTAAGGAACCTAGAGAGTGTGATTGCTCAAAGAAGCTAAGGAATTTGGAGGAATTATGTGAGTGTGTGTATGGTGTGCGTCAACCTCAAAAGGGAAGCATGAGAAATTTTAATTATTGAATAGTTTATGTTTTCCCCCTGGTGCCAAAGGGCAATGATTAGGGCTGCTCTTGCTTAGGACCCAGCACTACATGATGAGTCACAAACTGCCTGTAATTCCAGTTCTGGGGATCCGGTGTGCTCTTCTAGAAGAGTGTGTGGTGGTGGTGGTGGTGGTGGTGGTGGTGGTGGTGGTGGTGGTGGTGGTGGTGGTGGTGGTGGTGATGGTGATGGTGGTGTCGGTGGTGGCACACGCCTTTAATCCCAGCACTCGTGAGCCAGAGCCAGGCGGATCTCTGTGAGTTCAAAGCCACCCTGGTCTACAGAGTAAGATCCAGGACAGGCAGCAAAACTACACAGAGAAACCCTGTCGAAAAAACAAACAAAAAAAAATTAGTATTTATGGTAGCATGTTATCATTTAAACTTCCTACTGGACATTAAAATTGTTCCTAACATTTTGCTACTATAACTGACTATAGTTGAATCTTCAGATGTAAATCTTTACTCATTTCTAGTTTGGTTCCTTAGTTCTTTGCACCAAATTAACTGGTTGAGAGATTTAAATATTTTTCAGGCTGTCAGTTGCTTGTTCAAAAGGTTACAGTCTTTTGCCCCTTTGAGGAAAACAAATAAATACAATGTTTGTCAGTTGAATATCTGAGACTTCTGTGTTGTGGTAATCCTAGAGTCTAAGTTTAGCCCCAGGATGAGGACAAGGACTCGGGGCAGATTGAAGGACTTGTCATTTTCTTAATGTACTTGGCCTAGAACACAGTAAGTGCTCAGTGTTGCTCACTACTAATTGTCCCTAGCACCGAATTAACAATACAGGTAGATCATGGAGTCTGTGGTTTCTCTGGAAACATGGGACAGATTTATGTGACTGGTCTGACATGAGGGTAGATGTACTCACTTGCCCACGATTGCGACTGGTGATCAGTGGAGTTAGGAGCTTGTCCTAATCAGTGCCCCTTACAGCAGTTATGGTCCTGTCTTAGCTGGCTGCCTCGTTGGTTAAAAGTTTAGCATTGGCATGGGACAGTAATTTTTCACGTAGCGTAATTTCCTTTGCCTGTAATGTCTGCCCTCCCCTAACAGCTATTTTTCAGTCATCCTCATTCTCAGTGTAGAAGGGCATCGCACTCAGGAAGTTTCTGGAGTTCAGAGCTGGCGTGACCACATGCCACACTGAGTTCTATGTGAACACCCTCTCCTACCTGACGGTTGATTTGAAGGATTGTTGTGGTTTGAATGAGACTGGCCCCCATATGCTCCTGTATTTGCATGCTTAGTTCCCAGGTGAGGAGCTGTCAGGGTAGGATTAGGAGGTGTGGCCTTGTTGGAGGAGGTGTGTCACTAGAGGTGGGCTTTAAGGTCTTAAAATCCCATGACAGTGTCTTTCTCTGCCTGCTACCTGAGAATCAGGACGTAGCTCTCAGCTCCTTCTCCAGTATCATGCCTTCTTGCGTGCCACTATGGTGTTCTTGGACTGAGTAAGCCTCTGAAACTGTAAGCAAGTCCCCAATTAAATGCTTTTTCTTTTATGAGTTACCTTGGTCATGGTGTCTCTTCACAGCAGTAAGACACACATTTTAGTGGGAAAAAGTCACAAAATTGTGGAAGCATTTAAGAAACACCAGTCAATTGAAAGGAGTAATTTCTTTTAAAGGCATATACTCTAAAGTATAAGTAAGGAGGAATGTAATAAATATCTGAGTCTGAGAATATAGGCCTATGCTACCACACTTGGCTTTGAAGTCACTTTTATACCAAGTGTGGTAGCCCACACCTGTAATCCCAGCACTCAGGAGACAGAAACAGATGGATTTCTTTGAGTTCAGAGCTTGGACCACATAGTGAGTTCAAGTCAAGCCAGGGCTATTCAGTGAGACTTTGTCTCAAAAAATAGGCATTTTTAACTTGGGAGGGAAGACAAAGTTCACTGGCAGATTCATTTTAGAAAACAACACAGCTTGAGTCATTAAACAACAACAAAAGAGTATGACAGAGTTTTCACAAGCAGTAAGAAAACAGAGGAAGAAAAGCATGATTTCACCATGAGTAAAAGAACAATACCTAATTCTGTGGTAATTATCTTTAAAGGAAAAAGATGATAGAAAATGGATGAAGGGTGTTGACAGAGAGTAGCAGAAGAACACGACGCCGGCTGGCTCTGAAGATGCCCAGCCTTTGACAGTGAAGTACAGGCAGGTAAACCGGCCAAGAGGATTGCAAAGACACATGTTCAGAACTCGGGGAGTCAGATGGCCCCATCATCTGCTCTTAGAGGGGTGACACATTTGTGAAATGTTCTAGAGGAAATTTTGCATATGAATATTCTTTGACTAGCATCTTGTCTCATTTGTAAGAATTTCTCAGAAAATAAAAAGTATGTAAAGACTGCACTGTGGTGTGCATCTGTCCTGGTACTGGTAGTAGTGAGCCTTTGGGAGCAGCAGTGTTTCCCTCAGTAAGGGCTGTGTGAGCAGCTTTATGCTAGGCAGTAATGAAGAATGTGATAGATCTTGGTATGTTTGCAATGGGAAGAGATAACAAGATCATCTGTGACACTAGCCAACTTGCAAAACAATGCATAAAATATGCATCCACCCTCCCACACCCTGCTTTAAGATAAAAGAGAAACCATTCCGATTTCATTGAGTGTGGTGATTGTTTTTCCTTTCACTTCTTTCTTGGAAACCATATTGAGAAAGCACAGGATGGTGGCATACATCCATATCTTTGAGCAATGGAGAGGATGTGGAGAATGAATGAGTGTACGGATGAGCAAGTGCCAAGCAGCCATAGTCCTTCCTATCTGCCCCTAATGCGTTGGCACAGCTGCCTGCTTTGTTCTTCTAGCA
Organism: Peromyscus maniculatus bairdii; assembly: GCF_049852395.1. Taxonomy (NCBI): domain Eukaryota; kingdom Metazoa; phylum Chordata; class Mammalia; order Rodentia; family Cricetidae; genus Peromyscus; species Peromyscus maniculatus. The sequence goes on along the minus strand of NC_134860.1, from coordinate 45,331,875 downwards.
CCACCTATTTTGAATTCCTTTCATGAAAGATAACATAATTCATAAGGTATCAGATTGGCTTCTTATTGTTATCTTTGGTTCGTTATTCCTGCTGTCATCTGTATGCTAAGGTTTTGTCGTTGGAGTGGTTGTTTTTTTCCCATTACGTTTTCCAAGAAGGCCTTGAGACTCAACCAGCATAATATCGACTTTCTGGTTAGATCTGTCTGCTATCTCACTTTTATAGCTCATGAAAGCAAGATTTTTATCCTCTATGCCAGCTTTCTGTCTCATTTGAGGGCCTTGGGAGTTTGAATATAAGTTACTGTTGCCTCTGTTGAGGTCAAAGTAAATTCCACTCTAGTCTCAGTCTCCCCTCCCCAAATCTTACCTTCTAGTCCAAGCTAGGTTGGAGCTCATGATCCTCCCGCCTCAGTCTCCTGAATATAGGATTACAGGCATGCACTACCATGTGTATCTTCCTGTCCCCTGCAAGGCAGGGGAAGCATGAGGACACACGTGCTGTAGAATAGCATACAGCAGTTCTCAGAACTCTGGAGGATGCTTGTTCTGTGTTGCAGGCTTGTGGTAAATGTCTGCTTAATTGCTGAGTCTCATGGGTGTGGTTTCTGAACTGCTCCATGCAGTTGCCACCATTATTACTGGACACAGTAGTGCTGTCCAGTGAGGTGTCTATAGTGATGGGGCTATTGTGAGGAGTATTTAACTTGTCATGTATAAAGTTACTGCGTTCGCTTATTTGTTTAGTGTATGTTGTACATTTTCAGTCCTACATAAGGTCATGATTGGATCATGTTATCCTGTCCATTTAGAGGTAAATACCTAGTATGTGTTAAACATGAGTGCTATAGAAATAGTATTTTAGAGAGAGTTATGTTAGCTGCTATTTGCTCATTTCCTAATTGTTTGCATGATGTTAGCCATACTGTCATCCTCAAATCCTAATTGCATAACAAGCCACAGGTGTCCAGCAGCTGCGTGTGTCGGGTGGCCACCATACTGAACAACACAGATCAAGAAGATCTGAGGGATATTATCAGCCACTGTCAACTCGCTGACAGTTATATACATTGTACCCAATGACTGTAGAAACATTCTTTCAGATGTACATGGAACTTTCACAGACAGAACAAATATAGATCTTGAAATCTCATGGAGTATAGTCTGTGACTATAACAATATTAAATTTTAAAATAGTAATAAGACTTAATCCCAGCACTTGGGAGACAGAGGCAGATGGAGCTCTGTTGTGAGTTCCAGGCCAATCAGGGCTATGTGTGACATCCTGTCTCAAAAACTGACCAAACAAAGAACACAGTAGTAAGAGGCTACCTAAAAATGGCTACAAATATGGAAACCATGTTGACATTTCTAAATAAAAATGGGGTGCTGGGCGGTGGTGACGCGCGCCTTTAATCCCAGCACTTGGGAGGCAGAGCCAGGCGGATCTCTGTGAATTCGAGGCCAGCCTGGGCTACCAAGGGAGTCCCAGGAAAGGCGCAAAGCTACACAGAGAAACCCTGTCTCTCAAAAAAAAAAAAAAAAAAAAAAAACCAATAACAAAACAAATAAACTAATAAATAATGATGGGGCAAAGAAGTTTCAAACTAAACGATAATAAAAATACACCTTATCAGAAATTGTGGGCTGCAACTGAAATGATGCTGAGAGGGGACATTTATAATTTCATATTCTATTAAAAAAGGAAGGGAACACTGGGCAGTGGTGGCGCACACCTTTAATCCCAGCACTCAGGAGGCAGAGGCAGGTACATCTGAGTTTGAGGACAGCCAGGACTGTTACAGAGAAGCTGTATCTCAAACAAACAAACAAACAAACCCAGGTGTGTGCACACTATTGTGGAAGTGTTTATTTTCACGATTTGGGTATTTTCCACAGGAGTTTGCAGAAGTGATCAGCTCAGGAATCAGTAGGCATCTCATTAAACTTGCCAGTGGGATGTAAATAAACCAGGATTTTTTTTTCTTACAGGTTTATTGACAAGAAGGAAAGGCTAAGCCAGCTTAAGAGCAAGCAAGAAGAATTTCAGAAAGAGTGAGTTTTTATACTTTAATTTGTAGAGGCTGTCTCTAGCCACTTAGTTTAATCTGTTGCTGTGGTGTGCAGATATGTGAATTGCCAGCTCATTTAGCAGACTATGTTTTGAAGTGTTGGGAAACACCCTGATAACTCAGTGGGTGGAGCATCAGACTTTGAAAGTGTGGGGAAAGGAGGGAGAGTGTCTGAGAGAAGCGAAGCAGGAGAGACTATCAAGTTTCTAGAAAATCTTGGCCCAAGACCTGGAGTCTTTCCCACAGCAGTGACTCGGTGTTTGGACAGAGGAGTTGCTCCCTTGGTCCTGCTCAGCTTTGTGAGACCCAAGTTAGCGTTTACAGAGGTGGTTCCCATAGGACCCCACCGCCAATATTGAAAACAAAAGAAAAATTTTATGAGGGCTGGAGAGATGGCTCAGCCTTTAAGGGCTTCTCTTCTCCCTACACGCCTTGCCCATCACTTGAGGCCCTCTGCCAATCCTTCCCAAACCAGACCAATATGGAAATACCTTTACGGGTGAAGACAACTGATACCTGTGCCAGTGATTTCCACAGTGATTTCCTCCTAAGAACAAACGTGCTTCTTAAAAGCCTGCCTGAGTATATTTGACCCAGCAGTTTCTCTAGCTTATTCTAGCATCGTAGACAGAAGTTGTCCTGTGTCCAGTCCCACAGCCAGAGGCTTATATTAATTACAAACTGTATGGCCTGTGGCTCAGGCTTCTTGCTAGCTCTTTCATCTTAAATTAACCCATTTCTGTTAATCTATATGTTGCCATGTAGCTGTGGTGTTACCAGTCTGATGGCATCTTGTTGCTCCTTGGGTGGCAGCTGGTGTCCCCTCTGACTCCACCTTTCTTCTCTATCTCTCTTGGATTTCCTGCCTGGCTGTAAGCATTCTTGCCATAGACCAAAACAGCTTTATTTATTAGGCAGTGGTAGCAACACATATTCTGAGCATACAGAAAGACTTCCCATAGCATATCACAGAATCTTTTTTTCCCAGAGTACTTCATTCCTGGGACAAATTATGCAGAGGCATTGTCTTTGCCCTTTCTTTGAGAACAAATCATTGTGTTTTAAGATTATGAATTATTTTGTGGCTGTCATTATTATTGATTATGACTCATAGAGATTACTGATTATGTCTGAGGACCAAAGCTCTTGGTAATGTTACAGGTAAAAAAGAAAGAAGTGAACAATTGTAAGGAATAAAGAATTTGTAAAATAATTTAAGACCCACTTTGATATTTCCAGGTTTTTCCAAGCACCCACCTTAAATAGTTGATCCATTAGCCAGGCAGTGTGCACCTATAGTCAGAAGGGTGCATTCCAGGCTGGCCTGGGCACATAGCAACAGCCAGTATTGAAAACAGAAGGGAGAGGGAGAGGGGAGAGACGGCTCAGATTTTAGGAGCCCTGGCTGCTCTTCCAGAGGCCTCTGGTTCCCAGCACCCACATGGCAGCTCCCAAGCGGCTGTAACTCCAGTTTTAGGAGATTGATCTGACATCCTTTTTGGGCTTTCTCAGGCACCAGGCATACACATGGAGGCAAAACACCATGAACATAATAACTTTTTAAAGATTGATTTGTATCTTTTGAGCTTTGTAAGATTTTTCTTCAAATCTTCACCCTGTCTCTTTCCCTACAGAGTACTAAAAGCGATGGAAGGGAAACGGCTAACAGATCAGTTGGTAAGTTCCAACAAGCGTTTAAGCTAATGGTCTTCATACGCGAGGCTGCATGTTTCTACGTTAAGGTAGAACTTATGATTATTTGACTTAGCTTTTCATCACATTTGACAGTCGGGTGTTTAAGTATATTTGTAGTGTAGCCTTCTAAACTATTACATGGAGATATACCAAATAGGATAGGCGATTAAATTATATAACCATCATAAAGGATAATTATGCAAGTTTGCTCTTGGCATAGTAATACAGAACCAGATAGATTGTCCATTTTGCAGAAATTACTCACAATAAACACCTGTGCAGATAAGTTAATGATTACATGTAAAATACTAAAGAATCAGGAAGAGCTGGGTGTGGTGATGTGTGCCTGGAATCCTATACTTGAGCTGAAGATAGGAGGATTGGGACATGAAGCCAGCTGGGGCTTCTTGCAGCTTAAAACACAAAAGAATATAGTAGTGGACTTACATAATTCGGTGTTGGTAGGACCTTTAGAAGCCACAGAAGAAAGTATTTAGCATAGTAAACTAATTTAAAAGTCTTGTAATTAAATAAAATTAACTCCTGAACTGAGAAGAGGAACACAAACGTGTAAATTAAGGACTTTGACAGGACTCTGACACCTTCATTCCCTGTTGGCAGCAATACACTTGACTTGGGGGTAGTCTGGTACTTCCAGAGGACTTGTGTGCTCAGCAAGTTTCTGCTAAGAAATATATACAGACACAGAGAGGTATGGGTAGCAAACTGTAGCACCACTGCAAAGTTAATAAATGAATGCTCTAGGTTCAGGAGCTGAGAAGAATCCATGGCCTGTGAAGATGCTTTGGTATTCATGTATTGAGGTATCGTGGCAAATCCCGTAATTGTGTCCAATTAGTGTGGCAGTTTGATTTTTAATGATATAAATTTAAAAATGTGATTAGTATACATGTGTCCAAAAGAAACTATGTCTGAGATGAAATTTTTAATGAAAAAAAGGCAAGGGAATATCATTCCTTTGTGTGTGTATTTTAAATATACTCTACAAAGGATACATGGTGGTCTGGCATTAGCACTGTGGGTATTCTGGCGGAGGACTGTGGGTTGAGCATTCACAAGGCTCTGGGCTGACTCAGCCTTATAAAGGAAGAGCTTGTCCCTGACGAGGAGGACAGACTCCATGTAACAGTCACATTTCCTTTTATCTGCTCTGTCCTAAGTTTTTCAAAGGATAAAGTATCATGTATAATTTTTATGACACTTAAAGAATATTTATGATGGAAGTGTCTCATGCTGTGAATATTATAATTAAGATGTTCAATGAAGAATCTTTAAAAATCCTTATAACATACACACTTTTCTATAGAATCCACAGCCTAACTTAGAGATGTACATCAGAGAGGCTAAGGCAGGAGGATCATGAGTTCAAGGCCAGGCTGGATTATATAATAGGATAGTTCTCTCAAGATAAAAATAGGAGCAGGTGTGTTAAGGTTCTCTAAAGGAACAGAAATGATAGAACAAATATACATATACATATGCATGTATGTAGAAGGGAAACTTATTAGTGGCTTACAGGCTGTGGTACAACTAGTCCAACAGCGGCTGTTTGCCCACAGAAGGTCCAAGAATCTAGTAGTTGCTCAGTCCAGGAAGCTGGATGTGTCAGCTGGTCTTCAGTATATGTTAGAATCCCAAAGAAGTAGGCGCTAAAGTCAGTGAAAGAATGTCTCAGCATCAGGGTAGATGAACTTGCCAGTGAGAATGAGGGCAAGCAGGCAAAAAGCAAAAGCATTTTTCCATATCCTTCTTATAGGCTGCCATGAGGTCGGGCCCAGATTTAGGATAGGTCTTCTAACCTCAGATAATCTAGTTAACTATTAACTAAATATCCCTCACATATATGCCCAGCTGCTTGGTTTTTGAGTTAATTCCAGATGGAGTCAAGTTGATAGCCAAGAATAGCCATCATAAGTCCACCACCCCTTGTCATCTTGACACACCATCGTATCTGCTTTTGTCCTACTTAATTTCTGATTGAAAACAATAGCCAGGTCATAATTATCCTAACATGATATAAATAGCCCCCACACAACTGCAAACATGTTATATATTTTAGAATAGATGGCAGTGTCACTTGAGGGACATTCTTTTAGTATCTCATAACTTAAATATGATAAGCACTGATACATCTCAATTGATGTTACATTACATGATACAGAAACCAAGGAAAGAAAATATCTGTACAAGCATGTTCTTAACAAAATACAACAGAAACACACATTTCAGTTATAACCCACATTATTGCAACTAGTCAAGTGGCCTTAACCAGTATTTATGACTACCTTCCTCTACTACCCATTCTGTATTTCCTCCACCCTCAGCAAGCACCTCAGCAGGTCTTGGCTCTTTTCCTGGAGAGTTACCCACACCTTCATTCCTTAGGGTCTGTGACTTACTTGGATTGAATTGTTGTAGTTTCTCATTGACTTCAATCATAGGACATGGTAGCACCAAGATAGAACCTAAAGGATCTCTTGCACCTCCACTGTGGAGAAGCAATCCAGTTTCCCCTTTGGAATCTGGATCAATCACCCCTCCTAACACTGTTATTCCTTTCTCTTAGCCTGTTGGATTAAGGGCATCAGAAGCCCAAGGTGGCCAGGGAGAATTCCGAGCTTCCAGTTCAGTGGAATGTTTGTTGTGTCTCCTGGCAGGGGCACTCCCCATTCTGGAACCAAAATTTCTAGGCCAGCAGAACCTAAGTTCATGGGAACAGGAAGCAAAACTTTGGTCATTAGGAGTGAGAGAGGAACCATTCCCTTTCCACTGCTTGATTCCTGGACCCTGGATCCTGGCTGTGGGAAAAACTGTGCTGTATATTGGAAGCTGATTCAAAGCACATACCACTTTCTGGAGAACCTGCCCCAGCCCTCCAAGCTGCTGCCACATCATTGGCCCTGTAACTGTGCCTTCAAAAGGCCATTCCAGCTTTCTATCAGGCCAGCTGCTTGAGGATTGGGGGCGAGGGCATGTTAAGACCAGTGGAGTGGGCAAGATAGCCCAGCAGGTAAAGGACTTGCTGCACAAGTCATGACCCTCATGAGTTCCACATCAGAATCCACATAAAAGTGAGGAGAGGATCTGTGCTACATGAGTTGTCCTCTGATTTCTGTGGTCCATTGCTTCCCCCCAGCCCCACGTGCCACCAATATTTAAAAATAAATGAAAATTAAAACAAAACCCTGCCACTGATCTGTATCTTGTGTCATTGGACTACTTATATAAATGTTAACACTGTAAATACTTTATTTTAGACTTTTAATTACTCACACATAGGAAGACAATAGAAAATAATTGCGATTGCTGTGACAAAACACCATGACCAAGGCAACTTATGAAAGAAAGCACTTAATTTGGTTTAATGTTTCAGAGCATCAAGAGTCCATTGTGGGGATAGAAGGAACAGCTGAGAGTTCACATCTTGATCCACAACCATGAGGCAGGGTGTGTGTGGGGGTGTTGGTTCTGGGAAGCATTTGAAACCTCTAATCCTGCCTTCAATGACACACCTCCCCCAACAAGGCCACATCTAATCTTTCCAAATAGTTCCACCAACTGGGGACCAGATGTTCAAACACTGAACCTATGGGGGCCATTTCTTGTAGCTGGAATTATCTCCAGTCCCACCTGGGCCCGCAGCCACTCAGACCCAGATAAACACACAGACGCTTATATTATTTAAACTGTTTGGCCTAATGGTTCAGGCTTCTTGCTATATAGTTCTTATATCTTAAATTAACCCATTTCTATTAATCTGTACCTTGCCACGTGGCTCGTGGCTCACTGGTATCTTTACATGTTGCTTCTCACGGCAGTGGCTGGCAGCGTCTCCTGACTCAGCCCTCCTGTTCCCAGAATTCTCTTCTCTCTTTGTCCCGCCTATACTTCCTGCCTGGCTACTGGCCAATCGGTGTTTTATTTATTAACCAATCAGAGCAACACATTCACAGCATACAGATATCCACAGCAATTTCTCATTCAAACCAGGCAGAGGTCCTATAAGCTTTGATGCTTTATTCACTAGGGAAAAACTGTACCTGACTGTACTGTTCCTGCTAATGTAAAGAGACAGCTTCACGGTTCGTGGAATTTGCCTAATCATCTCAGGAAATTTGATTTGCAATATACCTCAGGAGCCAGCACAGAGAGTGGAACTCAGTTGGTCTTTTTGTGATAACACAGACACTCTGTCTGAGTCTACTGTCTGTGCAGTCTCCACTAGCCATGGTATGTGGATAGTATGGGGAAATGAATCTTTATGTCATGTATTATAATTGTATTTTCGTGGGTTTGAAACAGGGCCTTATGTAGACCAGGGTGGCCTTGAAATCCTGAACCTTGAATCTACCCTCCCGAGTGCTAAGATCCTACTTGTATACCATCTCACCAGCTTAGCCAGGCTGGTGGGTAACTATGTACTTGTAGGGAAAGGTTAGAGGCATTTTCCTCTGTGCTCTAACACATGGGAAAGAACTGAATCGATTTCTTTCTTGTTAATTTCCCAGCAGCTACTGTATTTTACCAGAAAAATACTTCCCTTTGTAATCCACCATAGGTACAAACAGTTACAACAAATGTAGTTAGGATAGTGTTTTCTTCACTGTCTCCTAAGATAGACTGAAACTAAGCAGGAATTCCCAGTAGATAATCCCATGCGACTAACGTTTGTGACATTTGCTGCATATTTTTTAAGAGATGGAAAATAATGTCATGCAAGATGAGGATTGAACAGCTGAGACAAACAATCTGTAAAGGAAATGAAGAAATGAAGAAAAGTAAGTACTTCCCCTCCCTCAGCCCCAGGGAGAGGTCTGAGTGAGTTTCATAGAGTCAATGAGCTGGAGGGGTAATGGAAGAGGTAGGGATGGGACGGGAGTTGGTTAATTTTCTCATTGCTCTGACTGAACACCAAACAGAAGCACCTCCTTTAAAGAAGGAAGGGTTTATGTGGCTCACGGTTGGAGGCTACAGTCTGCCCAGGCAGGGAAGTCATGGCCGCAGGCGCCTGAGGCTTGGGGCACATGGCATCCAGTCGGGGAGAAAAGACACGAGTGCCGATCCTTAGCATGCTCTCTCTCTGTTCAGTTCTTCAACCCAAGAAATCGTGCTGCCCACACTCAAGGTGGTCCCCACTTCAGTTAACCTAGTCTGGAAACTCTCTGACAAACATAACCAGAGGTTTGTCCTCTGTGATACTTGATCCTGTCAAATTGGCTGTATTGACCATCACAGGCTATCAGTGACTTTGAAGAGTTTACAGTGGGTTGAAAATATCAAATCCCTAATTTGAAATGCCTTTTTGGATTTCAGATTTCTTTCCATTTTGAAGTGTGTGTGTGTGTGTGTGTGTGTGTGTAAAATGAGATATTGTAATGTTGAGACCCTCTAAACATGAAATTCATTTTTCACATGTACCTTATACATGTGTCTTGGAGGTAATTTCATACAGTATTTTTAGTGTGCCTGCATTTTGACTTTGATGACAAGTCAAGTGTAGAATTAAAATTGTAGCATCATATCAGCACTCAAAATGTTCTGGATTTTAAGGCTGCGTGTGGTGATATACACCTTTAATCCCAGCACTCTGGCAGAGGCAGATCTCTTGAGTCCAGCCTGGTTTACACATCAAGTTATAGGACAGCCAGGGCTTCAGAGTGAGACCCTGTCTGAAAAAACAAAAACAAAATAGTTGTGGTTTTAGAGCATTTAATTCTTCAGATTTATTTCTTTATTGAGAAAGGGCGTTGCTCTGTGTAGCCCAGGTTGGCCTGAGATTCACTAGCCCCCTCTCTCCTCATTAGGTTGTCTGTACAGGGAAGCAAGGCCTCCGCTTGCTTGCTTTTCTCAGTATGATGTAGAGGAAGGGGTTTTTGCAGAAGTCTTCAGTAACTTACTGTCTCGGTCTGAAAAGGAAGGGCTGGGAATGTGGTTCACTTTAGTGCTTTGCAGCCTTCAGCTCTTGACTTAATCCCCAACACCATGAAAAGTAAGCCTTGGGGCACATTTACTGTTTTGCAGGAGTGGACAGGAAGGGCAGAGTCTGACTTGGGACTCCCTTGTAATATTCAGTAACTCTTGCAGGAACATGAAACCATAGCTTTTGCCCTGTAGTGAATTAATGTATATAAAATCTACTGGTTTCACATTATAGAAAAATGCTGTATATGTTATCATAGGTGAATGTTAAATTTTATGCCCTCTAAGAAATCATATCCTTAGAAACATTTATTTCTCAAGATTAGTGTCTTAGTTACTTTTTTGTTGCTGTGATAAACACAATACCAAGACAGCTTATAAAAGAACACATTTAATTAGGCTTATGGTTCCAGAGGGTTAATGTCCATGATGGCGGAACAAAGGCATGCAAGCAGGAAGCAGAAAGTTCAGTGGGAATGGCAGGAAGCTTTTTAAGCCTCAAAGCCAGCCCCTGAGCCACACCTCCTAATCCTTCCTAAATATTTCTACCAACTGGAAACCAAATATTCAAACATAATGAGCCTATGGGGCCATTCTCGTTCAAACTACCATAACTAGTCTATAAAGTTTAGAGTCCCCATCATGTCTATGAATCCCTTCTCATTTAGACTAGTTACTTTATAGTGGTATGTGATAGTATCAGAGCTTCCTTAGAAGGTCCTTACTCTCATGAAGTGCTTGTGTGGTATTGGATGGGCTGGACAGCTAGAGCAGCAGGTAGCATGATATATAGGTATGGATCTTCAGGGAGAAGGAAGCCCCGACTTTTGCTTGCATTCTCCAGGTCTTGGGTTCAGCAGCAGCACCAGAAATAGTTACTTAACATTGACTCGACATTTGCCCAGCAGCCTCCCATGATGCTCAGGCAGGTGTCCCAACCTTCTGATGCTGTACAGTATGCTGAACATGTACATGCATAAAATTTTAATCAGCTCATTCTAACAGGTTTCTAAACTTTAAAACAAAAACATGTCATAAAGCAGTGGACTGTAACACATTATGAAAGTGACCTCATGATCATTTGGAAATTGGGGGCCAGAGAAGTCTAGGATCCACCCTAGGCTTACAGCTACATCATATTGCTTTGTTGAGAAAAGTTTGTCTACACTTACTGTAGATTTCCACACTGCTGTCAGCTCTAATCCATGGACCCCACTTTGGGCTGCTCTGGGGGCGTGGCTCTGATGCCCGCCAGAATTGAAAACTGCTGCTTGATGGACGGTGGCTGCAGTCTTGGTGCCAGCCCTCTGAAGCCTGTGCACTGCCTTGCAAGCTATTTTAAAGGAGTTCACAAACTCTAGACGTGATTCATGAACCCAAGCTCACAGACGAAGAGGTTGCTGCCCAGTAACCTTTTTCTTTCTTTCTGCTGTGTTGTTGAAATACACCCCGTGTGCCCAGGAAAGGGCACAGACTAGAAGCTGTAGCACCTGGCAGCTTGCTTCTCCAAAGCCTTGGAGTTAAGGGTTCACCATGCAGAATGTGCAGATACATTGAACCGCATGGCCAGGAGAGCTGGTTATGTGCACTTGAAGCTGGGCTTGATCTGGCTGCAGAGTTGATTAGAAATAGCATCGAGTGCTTTGATGTTTTAGGGAAGACACCACAGGGAGATGAGGGAGCCCCGAGTTCCTGCAGCACTGGCTGCTGATGGGATGCCTGAACATCCTGTCCTCTGTGCTGGGGGAAGGTAATGAGTTTAAACTGTCCAAAAAAGAAGTCTGACTCAGGACCACAGCTAGACAGGTTCTTGTAAGTACTTCAAGGGTCAGTAGAAATCATGGACATGGAGGAGTGAAAGTAAGTAAAACTAAGCCCCAGAGTGGTTTACCAAGACATCTAGGTGGAGCTGGCTTGAGAAAGAGGCGTTTCCGAGAGGGGATGGGAAACTGTGGAAGCTCCTGCCTGTGCTAAGCCCGTGCTTAGGTCCCGAGAGAGGAGCAGCTCGTGTCCACAGGTGCTCTGCTCATCGGGTGTCTGTTACAGCCTGGTTAGGAGGCAGCGAGGCTTCACTGGGCCTGGTGTGAAGAACTAAGAACTGTATGCTTTAGAAGTCAAACACGGAGTCCAGGTTGTGAGAAACAGGTCTGGGAAGCATTTATGGGCAGAACCTTGCCAGTGAGAACAATAATGGAAATAATGGAAAAGTAATAAAAACAATAATAACGAAATACTGGAAAATGGGAAAAGTAGGAGCAACTAAGGCACAGTCCCAGATAGATAGCATTTTGAACGGCCGTGGGGGATGGGCGTTTGCAGGATTCATTCAGTGTTCATTTGTCCAGTCACTAACGATAAGTGGGTCCATCTAAGAGGGTCTGAAGGATGGAGGCACTGAACGTAGTAGGGTAAAAGGGAACAGGGGCGTTGCCAGTTTGGAGGTTAAAACGTTTGGTTTGTGTTTGAGAATGTCAGGCACTGGCTGTAGTTTATAAAGATTGTGCAAGGGCCATGCGTGGTGACACATATCTGTAATCTCAGCATTCAGCAGGCTGAGACAAGAGGAACGAACACACACACACACACACACACACACACACACAAACACCACCCCAGGAAGGGTGAGAGAAGGAGAGAGGGGGCAGATAGGTTGAAGTTGTGCCACTCAGGAGATGGGCAGCATTTAAGTGAGAGTTAATTAGAAACGAGTGAGAGTGGAAAGAAAGGGTAAGTAGATTGTAGACTAGCTAATGGGGTCACTGTAGGGTGGTTGCTGAGGCATCACACAGGTGATAGGTATTAGTGAAGGAGAGAACTTGGCTTCACATGTGTCCAGAGATGGTGTTCCCGGAAGGTCCTGAGCTTGGTTTTGAACTTGAAAATGTGGTTCCTAGATGTCTATCTTAGAGTGCAGTTTGTTTTTGTGACTCAAATGAAGTTTGACTTCAGTACGACGAGCCTGGCAAGCCTCAGACTCCATAGCCCCCAGGCTCTCTCCAGGATGGCCCGTAGTGAAGTATCCCTCGGGCTTTACCCTGAGTATACAGTGAGAAGGGAAGCAGTGCTGTGTGGCGGCCTGCCGGGCTCACCGAGGCATGTGATTCATTGCTAGATTCTGAAGGCCTTCTCAAAAACAAGGAAAAGAACCAGAAGCTTTACAGCCGAGCACAGCGGCACCAAGAGAAGAAGGAGAAGATTCAGCGGCACAACCGCAAGCTTGGGGACCTGGTGGAGAAGAAAACCATTGACTTGAAGGGTCATTACGACCGGCTGGCGCGTCTGCGAAGATCCCACATCCTAGAGCTCACCTCCATCATCTTCCCAATGGACGAAGTGAAGACTTCTGTGAGGTACGGGAAGGCTTTGGCATGGGGACCAGGTTCTGAGGACTGTTTTTTCCAGTATGTCAGCACTTAATTTACTGGGCCCCGTGCTAGGGTCCTAGTTTTCCTGGTATTGACATTGGATTCTTATCTTCCTCAGCAAACAGTAAAGCCAGGGAGGCAGCCAGGACAAGGGGTAGGGCAGCCTGCGTTCTGTCACAAAGCTTCCAGGTTACGGGCTGACTCACACTCATGCTGGAAGACCATCTGTTTGGTCATGTCATCACAGTGCCAGCCAGGCCATTTACTAGTTGCGTGTGTGTGAGACACACTCGTGAGCCCACAAACCTGATTGCCTTGTCTGTTCACTGAAGGTTGAAAATTGTCTGTTTAGAGTGTGAACTTGGATGTAAGAACACACCCAGCACTTAGACTTACGTGCTGACCTAGCCTTTCCTGGCAGTGGGCGTTTGTTGCTCTGCCGAGTCAGCACTGTGATTTTAGTACGTAGGGACTCTCAGGGAATGGGTAGAGGGGATGGTGGATCCTCACCTCACCATTTATCACAGCCGTCTGAGGTGCTTTTGAAAAGGCCCTTTTCACCAGGGCCCAGTGGCTGAAACTGTAATCCTAATCACCGGGATGTAGCCAGGAGGATCGCAAGTTGAAGGGCAGCCTGGGTAACTTAACTGAGATCCCATTTCAATCTAAAAAAGAGGGCTGGGCTGTAGCTCGGCTCTTGCCCAGCATGAGCCCCTAGTAGATTCAATCTCTAGCACTACCAAAAAGGGAAGGTGGGGGAGCTAGAGACCAGAGTGCACACTCTAGCCTCCTCCTCCATCTCTCAGTAGTCTGTAGACAGAGTGCACACTCTGGTCTACTCCATCTCTCAGTAGTCTGTAGATAGAGTACACACTCCAGCCTCCTCCTCCATCTCTCGGTAGTCTGTAGATGCAGGTACTGACTGATGGGTGTAGAAACCACCACAAGAAGCTCCTGTGCTCTCTTACCCCCGGGCCACTTGACCTGAGTGAGGCCCTCTTATCTCCTGGCTCTCGGGCTCTGCCTGGACTGACAGTTGGTGACTAGTAACCATTCTTTCTTGCTTCTCCCTCAGTCTGGACTTTGGTGTGTTGCCAGATTTGGCTTCCTAAAAACTTCAAGGTCTGAGTTTTGCTTCAAGGTTGAAAACCCATTTCCTCCCTGATCTTGCCAAGTAATTTGTGTCTAGTAGGAGGTGGTAAAGCTATGCCTGCTGGCATAGACCTGTGTGACCCCAGATACTTGAGAGGTTTATAGGTAGACTGCACATTAAGGCTACCTTGTTAACTTAAGGAGACCCTGTTTCAGGGATGTAACGCAGTGGTAGAGCCCTTAGGCAGCAAGTAAGAGGCCCTCGGTTCAATCCCTCAGCGCTGATAGAAAGTCCAGATACAAGGTTGGTAAGTATTTTGGATCAGTGGAGAAAAATTCAGTTACTAAACATTTGCATAAAGACAACTGGTCAGGCCTTGGAAGTTGGTGGAACAGAAGCTTCGTGCCAGCATTACATCCTGATCGATCAGCAGTTACCTGAGCACAACACGTTATTCTGGATTTGCATCCTGGACTACAACCACAGAATTGAATCGGCTCTGGAGATGAGTTAGGGGTACTGTAAATGACCTGATTTCTGTACCACAGTAGCTGGACGTGTGTGACAGCATACACCTATAACTTTAGGAGTTCAAGACCAGCCTCTGTAGCACAGCAAATTCAAGGCCAGCCTGAGAGACATGAGACCCTGACTCAAAAACCAAACAGAAAAAGATAACAGACTAATTCCTTCCTTGTTGTATTTTGTTTGTTTTTCAGTATGAGGATTGAATCTAGGCTTCCTAATTTTGATCATTACATTTTCCAGAATTGGTAATCTGGATAAAACTTTAAAACTCTTGTAACTTTTCCATAAGGTTGAAATTTTTTAAAAAGAAAACATGTACACATGTATTCATGTGGCACATAATGACTTTCGGTCAGCAAGACCACGTAGTCCCATGATACTGTGCCATGTCGCGATGTGGTCTTCATTTGTATGAGTGCACTCTGCTGTTCACACAGTTCCACACCTGTGACCGTGTGTTTCTCGTGACAGTGTACACATGTGTATGGCTGGACAAGACATGAGGGAAACCTGCCTTCTGTGCTTGTGCCTGCTGGTACCTTTTCTTGATGTGTGTTAGGTGTACACTGTTGCTTCTTTAAAACTCAGGTGGCTTCGGCATTTCCTCTCTAATCTTGCTTGTTGGTCTGCAGAGACCCTGCAGACGTGTCTTCGGAGAGTGACAGTACCATGACCTCCAGCATGGTGAGCAAGCTTGCTGAGGCCCGGAGGACAACTTACCTCTCCGGAAGATGGGTGTGTGATGACCACAACGGTGACACCAGCATTAGCATTACAGGCCCTTGGATCAGCCTCCCGAACAACGGGGACTACTCCGCCTACTACAACTGGGTAGAAGAGAAGAGGACGACCCAGGGGCCTGGTGAGGGGCCAGATAGTCTTTGAAATGGGTGACGTGACAGCGTGGACAGTGCTGCGTGCGGCACAGTGCACAGCTGGGGGTAGTGCATGCACAGCTGTCTGCAAGCGTGTTTCCATCCCAGATGAAAGCTGCGTGCTCTGCAGGTGTCTACGGTCGTTCCCTTCCCCTCGTCCCCAGCTCTAGGCAGCGCAGCCAGTGTGCTTTCTACCAGTGGATGGGCTAGCCTAGACAGCTTAGGAGTGAAAAAGTGTGTGTGTGTGTGTGTGTGCGCGCGCGCGCACGCTTACGCTTGCTTTCTTTCACTTGGCCTTTTACAAGTTCATGTCATAGCATATATTAGTACTCCATTGCTTTTTATGGCTGAATAGTTTTCCATTGTTTGGCTGTCTTCATTTTATATATTCATCACTTGATAGATTGATGACATTTCATCTTTGAGGTTAATATTACTTAATTCATATAAAAAGACATAATTAGACCAACTCTGGTATTTCATGCCTGTTATCCTAGTATTTGGAGGGGTGAGTCATGAGGATTGTCAAGGCCAGCTTGGGCCGTATAGCAAAACCCTATCTATCTCCTTAGATAGGAAGGAAGGGAGGGAAGAAGAAGGGAAACTCCTGTTTATACAAGTGCATCTTGCTGCCTTTTGCGTTTTGGCTTTAGTGTCTAGCTTTGAACTATTGGAGTACTAAATGGAAGCTGAAATGCCCTACAGTTTGTCTTGGGTGGAGAAGAATGGTCCATTACTCATTCAGCACATATTTTGAGTTGGACATTACTGGAGACTCTAGGTGTGTTAAGTTGCTTATTAAAACTAACATGGCAGGCTATAAGGAAGTGGTGAAGGGGCCATACCCTGAGTGGGTGCTAAGAGAACAGCCAGGAGATTTGGGGTAGGGCAGAGGTACAAAGGAAGGGACAACCTTTGACTACCTTTAGTCAAGAAAGGCCTTTCTACGTTGTACTTTAGCACACCTTTAATCCCAGCACACAGGAGGCAAAGGCAGATGCACCTCTGGGTTTGAGGCTAGCCTAGTCTACAGAGGGAGCTCCAGGACAGCCAGAGCTACACAGAGAAACCCTGTTTGAAAAACAAAACAACAACAAAAGGAAAGGCTTTTCTGAGGAGGTGACGTTTGAGTTGGACGTTACTGGAGATCAAGCCCAGGGCATTTGCATGTTAGGCTATAGCCTCACCCTTGTGTGTTTTAAAGATTTATTTTAGTTTTTAACTATGTGTACCTATGTGTCTGTGTGAATGTATGTACGGAGTGTGGGGGCCAGAAGAGGGTTTCTGATCACCCTGAAGCTGGAATTCCATACAGTTGTACAGAGCCACTCAGTACTGGTGCTGGGAGCTGAACTCGGGGCCTCTGGAAGAGCAACAAGCGCTCTGAGCCTCTGAGCCATCTCTCCAGCCTCCTGATCCCCCGCTAGCTCTTGGTTTTTGGGGAAGGATCTCATGTAGCTCAGGCTGGCCTCAGACTTCTGATTCTCCTGCCTCAGCCTCCCAGTGTTGGCATTAACAGATAGGAGTCACCACAGTGAGCTAATTTGGTCATTAATTGTTAGGTGATACATTGCCAGGCCCAGTCAGTCTGGACTTTAATCCATTTATGCTTGGCTTCTTTAGAACTGTTTGTGTCTGGCCATGCCGTGAGAGTGAAACCTGGTATCAGTAATGTCCCTATAAAACCCTAAGTGAAAAGTCTCAGTTCTGCTGTTTTTACTGATGTGGAGGTGCTGTGTGTGACTTCTGTGTCCATCCCCAGACATGGAGCATAACAACCCTGCCTACACCATCAGTGCTGCACTGGGCTATGCTACTCAGCTGGTCAACATCGTCTCTCACATATTGGATGTCAATCTGCCCAAAAAACTGTGCAACAGGCAAGTGATCAAGGTGGCAATACTTCGTCAGCCATTTCTTGAGTTCCTGGTGTGCCTTTACACTAGCTAAGAGAAGGCTTGGCAGAAATATTAACATTGTTTTCAGAAGATGTTGCCGGTTCATTGTGTTACAGTCATGCATGAATCTGAGGCGACGACGGAGACTCCATCTGGTTCTTGGGGAAATAACCAAAGGACCAGGGGATGCAGGGAGGATGCTGCAGATCCCGTGCACAGGAGCTGAGTGAATTGTGGTGGGGTGGGGGTTGTTCCATTCTTATGAAAACCTCATGCTTACATTATTACTACTATTGTGTTGTGGGTTTTTTTTTTTTTTTTTTTTTTTTTTTTTTTTTTTGTATTTTTTCCAGACAGGGCTTCTCTGTGACTTAGTCCTCGCCATCCTGGAACTCTCTTTCCAGGCTGTCCTCAAACAGAGATCCATCTGCTTCTGCCTCCCAAGTGCTGAGGTCCAAGGGGTGTGCCACCCACTGCCCGGCCTCATGTTTAAATTCTTTTTTCTTTTTTGTTTTTTGAGACTGTGTTTCTCTGTGTAACAGCTCTGGGTGTCTTAGAACTCAATTTGTAGACCAGGCTGGCCTTGAAATCACAGAGATCCACCTGCCTCTGTCTGGGATTCAAGGCGCGTGCCACCACTGCCCAGCTTCATGTTTAAATTTGTAAAGACACAGTCTGTCCACTTCCCGTTTAGAGCTCCCACCCTCCAGTTACCATGCATTTACCACTGGACAGAAGCAGGCTATGCTTAAGGGGTTTGTTTGTTTGTTTGTTTTTAAGCAAGGTCTCGTGTAGCCCAGGCTGGTATGGCCTGAGGCTCCTCTTGCCTCAGTATCTGGTTGCTGGGCTTTGGACATGTGCTCAAATAATTAACAGCTGGACTTGACCATGGTGATTAGTGCTGATGGAGATCAGTGACGGCAGGAGGGGCATGGGTTATCTTTCCCCTCGGTTTTTGTTTTTTTCTGTCATAGGGAATTGGACCCAGATGGTCCAGTGCTCTTCCTCTGAGCTATATCCCTAACTCGGGCCATAGTAGGAAAGGAACCAGCCGTGGCTGGTGGGTGGGATGCTAAGGAACAAAGCTGCAGGCAGAGAAGGCAGTGGGGATTAGGAGGGGCGCACATGGGGCCCTAGGAAGTCTCCAGTGTTGCTGTGCACGGAGTGGGTGGTGGTGGATTTTCCTCCTCCACAGCCCTGTTGGTGCTTCACGTGCCCCGTGTGTCCCTTCCGTAACATTCCTGCTTGTGTGTCGTGAGCTCCTGAGGCGGAGTTGCTCAGTCACCCAGGGACCTGCAGCTGCAGGTGACGAGATGACGGGTGCTGCTCCCCATAAGGGCCGTAGCCCAGTGCTTAGGGAGTTCAGTGCTTAGGGGGTGTCCGTTCCAGGCAGTTTACTAAGGAGGAATGTGCTGTGCTGGTGCTGAACTGCACTTGACACATACCCTTCGGAAGGAACGTTTTAAAATAGACTGTCTTGGAGACCAATCTTAGAAGTCGTATCCTTGTCTTATTTACAGTGAGTTCTGTGGAGAAAACCTCAGCAAACAGAAACTGACTCGTGCAGTGAAGAGACTGAATGCAAACATCCTCTACCTTTGTTCCTCTCAGGTACAAGCCCTGGGCTTTGAACTCATTTTGAAGTCGCTGTGTGTTGAAAGTACTAATCAAGCCTTTGCTTTTTCTAGCATGTGAATTTGGATCAGTTACAACCACTGCATACCCTCAGGAACTTAATGCATCTGGTCAGCCCACATTCCGAGCACCTAGGCAGGTAAGTTGTATGTGCGACTTTTCTCTGAGCATTGTTCCTCAGTGGCTGCTTTTAAGTAGAACCAGGATGCACACTGGCCTAGTATCTGGTGTTCCCCGAGTCCTGAATTCTCCGGCAAGGACAGAGTTGTACAGTATTGTGCAGAAGAAACAGCTGATCACGAGTCCTTGTGCTCTCCTTTTGCAACCATCTCCTGGAGAAACTTGCGGTAGAGTACATTTAGCATGTGACATGTAGTAGAGGGGCTCAGATGCCCTGGCCACCACCTTGTGCTTCTCTTGAAGCTCGTGTGTTTCTTTTCTAACTCGCCTCTGGCAGCTGTGTGGTCTCTTGTGTGTTTTCCTTTGTGCTTGCGGATGCTGTGTCCTCACCCGGTCAGTGTGATCACTGTTTGTTACAAGTATTGGAAGTCCGTAGAGTGAGCTGCCTTGAAGTTCATCTGCTTAAAGACAGAAATCAGTAACAGTGAACACCCCTCTCCCCCATGGTCTCTAGATAACTTTCAGGCACCCAGCCCAAAAGAGCATGAACTTCTCGAGGCTCATCTTCTGTAACCTGCTCTAGGCTCTTACCCATTGTCTTTACTCTCATGAGAATGTGCATGTTTTTGTAGAGCTGGGATAGAGCTGATGTGTCTATACCTTGGAAAAGGGGCTTTTGCTAGGTGATTTTGCTCAACTGTAGGCTAATGTAAGCACTCTGAGTGTGTTAAAGTTGGACCACACTAAATGTTGGTGTTTGTTGCTATGGTGTATCAGAGTGTTTGAGCTGACTGAGGTGGCAAATGCCTGGATACAGCTACTCAGGAGCTGAGGCAAGAGGACCACAAATTGAGGCAAGCCTGAGCAACTCAAAAGGGGCAAGTGTATGCATGAGCCTAGCATGTGCATAGTTAAAAGTTATTTGCATTTTTGACTTATTAAATATTTTCAGCTTTCAAGTTGGGGAGCATCTGTGGAAAGAAAACAGTCAGGTTTTATTTGACACACATTTCTTTTTTTTTTTTTTTGGTGCCTGGAGAGACAGCTGTGGGTGCTGGGAATCAAACTCTTATATTTTTGGTTGTGAGCCTAGCCTTTAACGGCTGAGCCATCTCTCCAGCCCGACACACATTTCTTGAGTGGCCTCTTGGCTAAGGAGTAGTCTGTAGGAAGCAGGTCTGAGGCAGTGAACTCCTTCATCCCTTTCTCAGCTAAGGATGTGCCATTTCTTCCCCAAAGGAGGCCTGGTGGAGAATTCCAGCAGGCATTTCAGAGTTTTGACAAACTGACTCCAAAGTTCACCCTGCTGGAGCATTGGCAGCCAGGGCAGAGTAAGAATAACAAGGGCCCTTTCCAAACAGGGCACATGAAGTTAATTTTTAAAAATGTGGCTTTTTTGGGAGGGGCAGGGGCGGGCAGTGAGATAGCTCAGTAGGTAAAGGGATAAAGGACTTAACCTGATTTGGATTTCCCTGCCCCACATGGTGGAAGGAAAGAAATGACTCCCACAAATTGTGCTGTGACTTCCACATGCTTGCTATGGCATGCCCACCCCCAGTAATATAAACAAAAAATAAAAAAAAGTTTATTTAACCTTTAATCCCAGCACTCAGGAGGCAGAGGTAGGCAGATCTCTGAGTTCAAGGCCAGCCTGGACTACAGAGTGAGATCCAGGAAAGACACAAAGCTATACAGAGAAACCCTGTCTCAAAAACAAAAACAAAAACAAAACAAAAAAGTTTGTTTAATTTCAGTATTTGGGAAACTGAGGCAGAAGGCCTGTGACTTTGAGGCCAGCTTGGGGCTACATAGTAAGATCTTGTCTCAGATACTACCCCCCCCAATTAAGAAAGCTGCTGTTAGCATATAAATAGTATGCATGGGAATTAGAAAAGAGAATGAGTCATGAGGCAGATCATAGACCTGCAGGACTGTGTTTCAGCAGCCTGCTGAATTAGATGATCATAGTCAGCAGTGTTGGGCTAGTTGGCATTAAATGAGGAAAAAGTTGGTTTTCTATCATATTCTATATATAAAAACAAGTTCCAGAAATAAAAGGTCCTGTTTTTAAATGATGTATAAGAGACCTAAGAGAAAAGACTAGTCTATACTCATAGGGTAGTGAGTGAAATTTTAACCAAGCCATACCTTAAAACTCAATAAGTGAAGGGAGCCCCACACATTACTATGTGGGAGCTAACTGACTCTAGTAAGGCCTATGTCTTAAACAAAGAGACAAACAATAAACATTTGCAACATCTATAATAGAGAGCAAATCCAAATCTAGAGTAGGTCTGTCTGTCTTTCAGTCAGTAAGGGAAAAGCAACCTAGTAGAAAGATAAAGGATTCAAATTGCTTGCCTGGAAGAAATGTGTTATGTTAAAAAAAAAAAATCCTAGCCGGGCGGTGGTGGCGCACGCCTTTAATTCCAGCACTCGGGAGGCAGAGGCAGGCGGATCTCTGTGAGTTCAAGGCCAGCCTGGGCTACCAAGTGAGTTCCAGGAAAGGCGCAAAGCTACACAAGAAACCCTGTCTCGAAAAAAACAAAAAACAAAAAAAACAAAAAAAAAAAATCCTCCATCAAGAGTAAAGACATGGGCTGGGGGGTGGCTCAGTCCAGTGGGTTCCAGTGTTTGCTGTACAAGCAATGAGACCCAAGTTCAGTCCCTGAAACCCACGGAGAAAGGCAGCTGGGTGAAGTAGCACACATCTGTAGTCTGAGATGGGAGGCTGACAGAAGAATCGCCTAGAAGCTGTGGACCAGCTTTCCTAGTATACACAAGTTCTAAAAGAAAGGTAGGAGGAGAGAATCACTCCTGAAAGTTGTATTGCGGCTTCCACATGAATGCTCACTTCTGTCTCTCACACACACAGAATAAAGAAATGCAGCAGGGTGAGTCGCTTTCCTCTCCCATGCCCCGTAATGCCCAACTCAGATGATCTTGGGATGGGAGATTGTGCTTATACAGCCCGTCTATGTCCACACAGGTCAGGACCCTTTGAAGTGCGAGCAGACCTTGAGGAGTCCATGGAATTTGTGGACCCTGGAGTTGCTGGAGAATCAGATATGAGTGGAGACGAGCGTGTAAGCGATGAGGAGACTGACCTGGGCACAGACTGGGAGAACCTGCCGAGCCCCCGATTCTGTGACATCCCTTCCCAGCCAGTGGAAGTTTCCCAGAGCCAGAGCACCCAGGCATCTCCACCCATAGCCAGCAGCAGTGCTGGTGGGATGATCTCGTCCGCCGCGGCCTCGGTGACCTCCTGGTTCAAAGCATATACTGGACACCGCTAGTGAGTGTAGACCAGGACGTGTGAAATCTTTCCCACTGCACTCGAACAACCTTGTCTATGTAGTTATCAGAGGGGCTAACCTAGCATTAGGACAAGCACGTGTGCCTGCCTGTCAGGGGGCCTGTGATGGTGATTGACGTGCTCAGGACCTCTGCCAGCCCTGAGCCTGTGGCCTCCTGGCCCCTGGTCTGAGCCCCCTCGACCCCACAGTGTGCTGGTTCCTGGGATGCCGAGTCTTCCCGACACTAAGTTCTAGACTTTGTGAGATCACAAGGAAGTGTTTCTTGGTGGTAAGGAATGGAAGACAAAAGCTGAGTTTGTTTTGTCTGTCATCTTTTTGAGAGACTTGCCAGCCACAGCTTTGGTCTTACGGGGGAGACAGTCGTCTCGGGAGGGGAGGTGGTGAAAGCTTTTTGCTATCGTCGTCGTCATCATGCATCACATTCCTGATTTTCTACCACACACCAAAGAAACTGCGGTCTTTAGTCTACAGACCCACATGACGGATGGGGGAGTCCTAGCTGTGATGTTTGGAGATGTCCAGACAGTTTCCTTGTATTCGGAGGGGAAATGAGTTCATTCTTGTGTAAGTCATTGGAGTTCTCTGTACTATACTCACTTTAAAGTGGTACTTTTCCCCTTTATCATTCCCTGTGTGAGCTAAATGCTGCCTGGGCACAGTTTGAACACTTGATGAAGTGCTCATCCTCTTGCTGTCCAGTTTCTTGGTGGGGAGGTGTTCCGGGGAAACGCCTCCTGCTTGTTCCTGGTGTCTCCTTGGCTCTGGAGGCAGCACCTTGTGCAGAGTGTGGAACAACATGCAGCAGTCCCAGGAAGTGCTCAAGGAATTTCCTCCAAGAGACCATTTTCATGACAATCTTACAGAAAACTATAACGAGAGGCATTATGTTCAAATTTGTAAGTAGTTCTTTCTTATTTTTAATAACTTCGAAAAAGAAAGAAGGCCTATGTAACAGACCACAGAAGTCCTGTGAAAAGCGCCCTCCGAGGTGGGGGCGGCAGTGCCGTACAGTGCCTGGGGCGATGGTGTGTACCTCAGGCAAGTCCTTCAGCGGTTCGCTGCCCCCTAGCTTCTGCTCACCGGTATGGTTGATACTTTGCAGACTTAGGTGCTACAGAGCTCTTGCTGTTGGTAGACTTGTAAAAAGGATTGGATCCCTACCAGGAGCCCCATGGTCTCCAGCTCTAGATCTCCACCTGGGGAGGAGACGGCTCCCCTCTTGCAGGCCTTCATTTGACTGAAGTCTGTCCTGCTCAGCTTCATAATTGTTGGGCTTGCATTTTGCCATCGACTTCTAGAATTTGCAGACTGAGTCTGGTAGAATGAACAGATACCAGGTGAAAAAGAAACCATGAGCTTGAGAGGAAGCTTCAGAAAGTGCAGACATCACGGACTCCTGTCTACAGCGGTTAACAAAGCAGGCAGGAAGTGTAGGGTTGATGGTATTTTGTTTTTAGTATCAGATAGAGGCACTTCGGTCACTTTACGTCACAGGAAATGATTGCCCCAGGCTGCTGAAATCCTTTGAGTTTCATTATTTTGCACTGGATCCACCTGTTGTAAATATTCTTAAATACACATTTCAACCACTGTTTCCCCATACTCTTTGCTGCTTATTAAAACCTTCCCTGTAGGTGCAAGAACCATATGTAAACAGCTTTCTGAAGAAATGGAGCTGGTATTTTTTTAAACCAAAAGCCATAGAAGTTGGTCATGTTTTCCATTTTAAAATGATTTATTGACAAAAGGTAATACTAATAGAAACTCAGAGTACCGCGTAGGCTGCTTAAATGGTCTTATAAAGGACATTTTTATGTAATTGAATAGAACCAAGGAAAGCTTGCCACCTGTGTGACTTACCGGAGAGGCAGTAAGTCACCGTGGTCCGGACAGCGCTGGGCGAGGAGGCGGGGTGCTCTGGAAAGAATTGAGCATCCGAACCCTCGCTGCAGCTGAGACTTCCACATCAGGGAAGTCACACAGATTCCTCTCAACTTTTATTGTATTCCTGCAATAAATCCTTTAACAGTACTCGGCTCTGTGTGCCTTTTCCCAGTTACCGTTTGTTTCTGCTACATTGACGTTAACAAGAGTGCAGACTAACCCTGGAGTGCTTCTTGGAAATTAAAGAGGAACGCTTAAAGAATGTTTTGCTTGGTAAGAAATTTGTTTTTAAAATTACTGATTATGGTGCCTTTAGTCATGATGGCCCATCTTTGGCAGACAAGAAAGTAGGTGTCACGCATTTCATTCTCTGAAGACCTGTTTTTTCTTGATGGCCATAACCTTGAGGCTTGGCCTGGGAAAGGAGTGGGCCTCTGAGATGCCCGCATGGAACCTGCTCACTCAGATGTTAGAGGGACTTCCCAAGCCAAAATGAGTCTGCTAGCTTTGGAAATCGTTTTGTATTTAATCTCTCAGATGGGCACCAGTAGCTTCCGGGGGAGTGTGGAAGAGCCACCTAGAAGTGGAGGGGTAAGTGACTGAGGTGGGACAGGTTGGGCCCTTAGGAAGGATGCTGAATGGTTAGTCATGCCCATTCATTGCTTTCCCTGGGATGGAAGGAAGGCTCTTCGAAGAGGGGTTGGGCTTCCGAGTTCCTGCCTTTCCGTTTTCCTAGTTAGAAGCCAGAAGCAGGTTTCTCTGTAATGTAAAGGAAGGAAGGAAGGTGTTTCATCCACGGTCACATTTGTCTGGGGCAGGAAGTGAGGCAGACGGGAAGAAACGGAGACTTCCCAGTAGGTGGGGAACGCTTCAATAAAGTGTGACAGAAGTCTGAACCTGGGCTTGGGCGTGACCTCTGAGCACCTCAGTTGTGCTGCCCCCCCCCCAATCAAGCATCTGGTGAGAAAAGAGCCTGGAAAGGGGTTTTCACCCATAGAGTTAAATGGATGAAACAAAATTTTCTATAAACACCAAAAGCCACCTGGGTGGCACACTTCATTATGAAAATCACTTTGTGTGCACACGTATGATGTCAAACAACTCATGTGAGTCTTTTCTCACTCTGCTGTGTCCCAGTGATGGAACTCAGGTCTGCAGATGTGGTACCCAGTGCTTTCACCCCCTGGTCCACCTCGGCAACCTGGGACAAACTTCTTGAAGAGTTCAAATGGTGATTCAGCAAGACCCACAATAACATGTTGTCACTGTGTGTTTGTAGAAAGGAGTACAAGAGGCTGGGATGTGAGAGAGGGTCTGATGGAAACTTTAATGGACTTAAAATGCAAGAAGTTAACCTGAAAAGATGGCTTAGAGGTTAAGAGTGCTGGCTGCCCTTGCAGAGGACCTTAATTCAGTTCCCAGCACCCCTCTGGTGGCTCACAACCATCCTAACTCTAGTTCCAGGGGATCCACTGCTGCCTTCTGGCTTCTGTGGGCACCGGAGATTCGTGTGCTACAAATACATATATGCAGGCAAAGCATTAATACACATACAAATAAGTCTTATAAATCGCTGTTTTGTTTTTGAAGCAGTCTCTCACTACAAAGCTCTGGCTGGCCTGAAACTTGCTATGTAGACCAGGCTAACCTCAAACTCACAGAGATCCACCCACCCCTGCCTCCTGAGTGCTGGGATTAAAGGCATCAGCTACTATGCCCAAGCTATAAATCTTTTTTTCAAAAGCCAAGAAATTGACTGGAGGTTCAAGGTCGGTGATGACAGTGGGCTGGGGCGGGTTGAGAGAAAACTCTTCAGTCAAGACTCTTGTCTGAAGTGTTGATGCTCCCAGAACCACCTCAACATTCCATACCCACCTCGCCTTGGAGATGGGGTTGTAGCATTTATTATGACTTCCGAGGACAGCCAGATGTTGAGGAAAGTACTTTCCTGTACTTGTTTTTTTTTTTTTTTTTTTTTTTTTTTTTTTTTTTTAATTCTGGCACGATCAGACGCCCGATGGCCTGGGAATTGAACCCAGGTCCTCTTGACCATGCAACTGAGCCACCTCTCTCCTCTCCCCCTGCACTTGTTTAGTAGTGCATTTCCTAAGTTCTGAAGACATTTCTGCAGGTATAAACAAGTATGTGCATCCTAGCTCTCTGTTTGGATAATTGCTCACTGGTTTGGCAGCAGTAGTCAGGAGGTGTCAACAGTGACAGGCATGGCATCTGATCTGCAGTTGAGGAGGAGGTGATCTAGTGGTGACAGGGAAATACGCTTTCTGGTGGGTGCTGCTGCTGCTGCTGGCATAAGAGAGTTCTGACTCCTTGATGACCTTAGAGAAAGACTCTAACAGCAGAGATCATCCGCTGCACTGGGCATGCCCAAGATGCTTACTCTAACATTCTCCCTTTCTACTGGTGTGAGCCTGTAGTTGCAAAATCAGTATCACCTGGGAACTTGCTAGAAATTCTGCATCTGGGGCACTCCCTTGGGCCCACTAAATCACAGCCTTCCTTCCTACACATCACTGATGTAGGCTGGGCAGTGGTGGTGGTGCACTCCTTTAAACCCAGCACTCGGGAGGCAGAGCCAGGTGGATCTCTGTGAGTTCAAGGCCAGCCTGGTCTACAGAGCGAGATCCAGGACAGGCTTCAAAGTACACAGAGAAACCCTGTCTCGAAAACAAACAAACAGAAAAGAGCATTGGAGTAGAGTTGCATGGTCAAGAGGAAATAGAACTTAATGCAGTGGTTTGCTCATGGTCTCACTAAAGTTATTCTGCTCTGAAATTGGAATATTTAAGCACTAAGAGCCTCTGGAAGAGCATCAGGATTTAGGCAATAGGTTCCTTCTTCCCAGGCACAGAGGAGGAGATTCTGAAGTAGCCTTTAAGGGGCTTTACGTTGGGGAAAGTCTGACTGATACAGTGACTGCACCTGCTTCCCGTATCCTGCCAAGGGCTTTCTTGGGTTATCTCCCCTTGCCCTTCCAGGCTCAATCCTTCCTGCTCAGTGGCCAGGAGGCTGATTGGCTGTATCACCTTTTGATGTCTTCCTGCTTCATCCCATGTTTCTTCCAGTCCTTCCCAGGCCTGTGGGCCCTCAGACCCATCACGACACACAGCCCTTGGTTCTGTCACGCACACCTTGTGAAGCAGCGCTGCCACCTTGGACTCCTGGGGACTCCCAGGAAGTTGATTCTACAGTTTAAGGACGAGCCTTGAGCTTTGTCCTCCACAGATAAGGCCATTAAGTCTTTGGCTAGGTGTTTGACCTTTATTCCTAGCACTGGGAAGCAAAGGCAGAGGCAGCTGTATCTGAGTTGAGGTTAGCCTGATGTAATGGTTTGAAAGAAAGTGGTCCACAAAGGGAGTGGCATGGTTAGGTGTGGCCTGGTTGGAGGAAGTGTGTTACTGTGGAGGCGGGGTTTGAGGTCGCATATGTTCAAGGTACTCCCAATGAGACAGACCACCTCCTGTTGCCTGCAAGCCAAGAAGTAGGACACTCGGCTACTTCTCCAGCACCATGTCTGCCTGCTTGTCACCATGTCACTCCATGAGGATAATAGGCTGAACCTCTGAAAATGTAAGCCACCCTAATTAAATGTTTTTCCTTTATAAGAGTTCCTGTGTTCATGGTGTCTCTTCACCAAAATAGAAACCCTAACTAAGACACCTGGTAGTCAGTACATAGTGAGTTCCAGGACAGCCAGGGCTACTAGTGAGTCTCAACAAAACAAACCCTGAAGTCTGAAGGTGTACATCTGTGCAGAGGACAGAAAGGGGGCAGAGGTGGTAGTGGATGGCTGAAGGTAAGTTTTCTGTCTTTGCCCTGGGTTTGGCAAATACTGGGGATGGCACACCCCTATATCCACACCTTATAAATTACACATGAACTTGCTCATTTTCCAAGTGCAGGTTTTTTGTGTGTTGTTTTTTTGTTTTTGTTTTTTCAGAATCTGCTTAGCAGGTTCAAGAAGGCCAGGGCCAATACTACTGCTGGTCATGGAAAAGGTCATTCATGCCACAGGTCCCAGTTTGAACCCTGGGGTAGCCAGCCTCCTGTCTCTGCTTGGGAGGGAAAATAAGGCCAACGCAGAGCCAATAACTACCCTCCCTGCAGCCACTCAGGCTGCTCAGAGAGGGCTGGAGAGGGAGGGCAGACTGAAGGTCAGCAGCCCAGGATGAGGCAGGCTGGGTGGGCCAGGCTTGGCTCCATTCCTACCAAACTAGGCCCAGCTATGCAGACAATGTAGCAGGGACAAATTGGATTAAATACAACTTCCCAATTTCTCATTGGATCCAGCCACTGATTTTCTTTTTAAAAGAACATCAACGTACTCCATAAGAGACCATTGTCAGGTCAGAGACTCTGATTTTGTGGTTCAGTGTGTGCAGAAGAGAAAGGAGGGAGGTCATGTGAAGGGCACAGCAGATTGTATACCCACTGCTGCTGCTCTGAGTCCTGCTGTCTGCATACCGCTCACCACCAGCTGCAGCAGCTAGCCTTGCCTGGCTGATGTTACATGCTATGCACTGTTACTAGCTGCCTTCAGCCAAGGGGGAGGCACCAAATTTTCATTTGGGCACATGCTACTTCCCCTCAGTGCTCACTTGAGAACCTACTTCGCATGTGCTTATCATTTCAAAGTGAGAACATTCAAGGGCCTTCTTGATTTTCACAAACCCAACCTAAAATAGTTTGAGCTCGGTATGATGGTACAACCCTGTAATGTCAGCACTTGGAAGGAGAGAGGAGTATTCCAAGTTCCATTAGGAGACCCTGTCTTTATAAAGTCAGGCGGACAGGGCAGTGGTGGTGCACAGTTTCAGTCTCAGCACTCCAGAGGGGGAGGATCTCTGAGTTCGAAGCCAGCCTGCTCTACAGACCGAGTTCCAGACAGCCAGGACTACACAGAGAAACCCTGTCCTGTGGAAAAAAAGGGGGTGGGGAGAAGAGGGAGCAGGCATGGTGCTCCTCCAGCACTGAAGAGGCTGAGTCAGAACAAGTTATGGTCAACCTGAGCAACTTGGAATCCATCTCAAAATTAAATGCAACAAATCAGACACCAAAAGTACACATTAGACAAAGCCTAAGGGAACCCCACGGTCAGGCCAGGAGTACCTGCCCACAGCCTGCTGTTTGGGAGCTGCTGGCAGCATCTGTACAGTGGGGTCCAGAACAAGACAGCCATAGCTCCTGTAGGAATTTCTCTATACAAGCAGTTTCCTGGGATCAGCTATGTCCAGAGGCAGAGATCTTTCAATTCTCTTCGGGTTTCCATAGAAATTTATGGAATGAGCCAGTGTTGTCCATACTTGCCAGCACCTGTCACATTGAGTTGGCACTAGGAAGCCAGGTCTGATGGTACATGCCTGTTACCCCAGCCACTCAGAAGGCTGGGGCAGGAGGATCATAAATGTAAGGATGTCCTGGGCTATGTGAGACCATGTCTCAAAAAAAAAAAAATGTGGAAAGGGTTGGGAATTTGGCTCACCCATAGAGAGCGTGCTGACCAAACGCTGGTTGCAAACATGAAGTAAGTGTGTACCACAAGAGGCACTGAAGGTAGAAGCTGAAACCAGCTACCCCAAGGCCAGGGAACTACACAAAGGGATACAGAGGGCCATGTTGGGGCACCCGACAGGAGACAGGACCGAGTGCCGGCAGATGCTGGGGTGGAGCCAGCAGAGCCCAGGACAGACAGCAACAAGCATATTATGTTTGGGATTTTGTTAAGAGTCTCACTACGTAGCCCAGGATGGCCTCAAATAGGTGATCCCAAGTGCTGGGATTACAAATTGTCTGCTACCAAACACGAATGCATTCTCTTTGTCCCTTCCCCAACTGGTAGCAAGAGCGTGTCAAACGCTGAAGTGGGAGAAGCCCTAGGAGGGTGGCAGTGCCTCCTGGAGGGGCTGCCAGTGCAGTTTCCTCGGCTGGGTAGGACGGGGAGGCCCTGCAATGTCTATGTCGTGATCCTTTCTTTAGTGATGCAGGAAGGGACACCCGAGCTGACATGAGTACTTTCCTGGGGGCTTAATATTGGCTGCTTTTCCAGAGGACTGGAGTTCAGTTCCCAGCACCTACAGGAGAGCTCTCAACTGTCTGTAACCCCCACTTTAGGGGACATATTGCCCTCTTTTGGCCTCCACAGAACTGCGTGCAGGCAGTACACAAACATACATGCAGGCAAAACATCTATCCAGAGAATCTTAAAAGCAAAGTCAAAGAGTGGGTTATTTCTACATTCAACACTAGGGGGCAACATAGTCTTTCTCAAAAAGCAGCGTTACATTCTGGAGTAGAGACCAGCATGGGTGCCTTCTGATAGCACCAGCAAAAGCCTCTTTTCAGCACTGGGAACTCTGTCCTGCCACAGGTCAAATCGGGCCATCTATTTCTGAGGTAATGCCAAGTAGCATGGGGCCACCCTGTGCCCCTGCTCTCGGTCAGCCCAGCCCCACCCCACACACAGCTGTGTAGCATGTGATAACCAGGTCAGAAATGCTGACTCATGAAAACCCAGCTATTTACCCCGTGTACCCATGAGGGAGAGCCATGGCCAGCAGCACTGGTTGAACACACAGTGAGTGCATGGGGTATGTTACACCCTTGTCATCCTGGGTGTTATCTCCTTTAATCTCACATTGTGAGGAATTAAATAACACAAGCTTACTGGACCCTGATTGCCAGTTTGGCACAAACCAAGAGCAGATGTCTTGGAGACAAGCTGTTCTCAGCCTGAGTCTGCAGGCCAGCATAGCATGGCCCATTTGTCAGGGGTGGCCTCCCTGGCATGGAGTCACTTTGCAGTTTCAGCCCACCCTTAGCAGTTATGGCTAAGGATAAAAAAAACCCAAACAAGAGAGATGGCTCAGCAGTTAGGAGCCACTGACCCAAGTTTGGCTCCCAACACTCACATAGTAACTGCTTGTAATTCCAGATGCAGGGGATCAGACATCTTCTGGCTTACAAAGACAAATGCACTTGTATGTATGTACACACACACACACACAATTTTAAATCTTAAAATCAAAGCTAATTCTCGTTTGGGAGCCGCTCTACCCTCATGCCCCCCTGCTCAACACAGGTCGATGTCATCCTGCCCTCAGTGCCCTGCGAGTCCTGGTCAAATCTGTATCTTCTTAAAGGTCTCCACTGCCCTTTCTTTCCCATCACTCACCCGCAGCTGTCGTCTGTCCTCCCTGCCTGCAACTTCCATTAATAACAAGTTTTTGGTGCGTGCCTGCGTGCGTGCGGTTTATTTCAGACCAACCTAGTCTTTGGATTTTTTTTCCAAACCCCAACTTTTGGGAGCTCAGGACTCCTCAGCTTTACTAAGCATCAGACAGCTGGCCACAAGCCTGAAGAGATTCTCAGTGGCTTCTAAGTGACAACGATGGACAGGTTGTGAGAATCCCCTGAACACTGCTTGCTATACAGGGAATATGACACGTACTGGACAGACAAGTTAAAAGCTACCCTCCCTTCTTTCAGATAACATTTTTAGGGTGTGCTTGAAATCTCTTTTAGCCCATGGATGCCTCAAGCTCAGCAGTGTTCTGGCCTTGTCCCCAGAGTTCTGGGATTACAGGCGTGAACCACCACAAACAGCTTCCAAACAAAACTTTAGAAGGACCTTAACCAGGGGTCTGGAGAATGCCACCACAGGTAAGAGCACTGGATGTTCTACCAGAGGACCTGGGTTTGATTCCCAGCACCTACACGTGGGCTCACAACCCACTCTAACTCCAGTTCCAGGGGATCTGATGCCCTCTCTCGGCCTCTTTAGGCATCTGGTGAGCACACATCAAACTTTGGTTGTGGGGTTTCTGTTGTTTGTTATTACAGCTCAATTCATAAGGACCTTAAAACCCCTCCCATTCAGGAGCTGGAGAGATGCCTGGGGTGGAATACTCGGGTTCAGTCTGTTGGCTCACACTGCATGGACCTCAAGCTCCATGGTGCAGCTCGGCTGCCTCAGGCCTCCTCCGGTGCCGGCCCTCAAAAGGCAACCCATGCACACACAAAATACATCTTTGGGTTACAATGGCTCAGCAGTTAAGAAAACTAGTTGCTCTTGCAGAGGACCCAGATTTGGTTTCCAGCACACTTTCAGATTCCCAGTACCGCCCACATTTACGCATAAAATCTTTAAAGATTATATCCCACCCCCACCCTCCAAATCTTTGTAAACTCAGGCCCCATTTAAAATGCGCATTCTTTATTGAAGTATTTTTTTAAAAAAAAATTTTTTTTTAACCAGACAAAAGGATGGACAATGTTTTAATCTGACTATTATATGATACTGTCTTATTCTGTGTTGATTATGTTTAGTCAACTGCCATAATATACAATATTGGATTTTCATCACATTATTTACAGAGGGGCCAATGCACTCATCTCCAGGTAAAGGCGCTCAGGTTTAATGTGCACTTTCACAGCCCCATGAAAACACAACCATTATATACACTGTAAACACCACAGGGCATAAAATCCATCTGCAAACATTCTCACAGGATCAAGCATACAAGGTGTAAGGTAAGGTGCCCAATTTTCTGTTTTAGGCATAATTCTCAGAGGTTTTGCTTTCTTTTCCACTCAAGTACAGAGCCAGTACTGGAACACTTCAGATCCCTTTGTGGAGACTACCTGGTGACCTCTGAATGTCCTTGATGGAGGCAAACAGGCAGAGTTCTTCCCGGCTGACAGGGTTAGATGTGAGGCACCACGACACGAACCATGGAACGCATCTCATGTACAGTTGGTAAAGTCAGAGTTGAAAAACTGCCCAGCGACGGCAGTCTCATCTGAGCAGACTCCTGACGGGGAGGAGTCGGGGTCTCAGGGTTGACTGGGTGTTTCACAGGCCTATGGCCTCTCGCCTGGACTTCAGTACTCCTCTTCCGGCTCGCCCCCTCGGGACTTCTTATGGAGTGCCCGATTGAAGCTGTGGCAGGCAGGTAACCAGTGATTGTCATGGAGGCCCAGCTTACAGCCGGGAAAGGCCTTCTGAGACCGGTGGCAGCACATCCAGTACCCAGGCCCGTAAGGCAAGGCCTGGCAGTAGGGCTTGGGGTGCCACCGGCACAGGGACACATCCCCTTTCACATACTTTTTCTTGCACTGCTTGCAGGGGTCTTCTCGATAGCGTGGGTCTCGAACCCACCGAGAATCTGCTGGCCTGATGTTGTAGTATTCGATGATGAACTTGAAATAGCGGCAGGTACATTTAAGAACTGCTAAACTCCTGGTGGGGAGTAACCTGAAGATTTTAACCATGATGTGGTGAGGCAGGCATACCATGTATTGCTGAGGCTCCAGAAGTTGCTGGATTTTAAACCTGGTCTCCAGGAAGTCCTGAGACACCTGCTTCTTCCAACTGGATGCCTCAAGCACTGGTAGCGTACTGTCCACCAGAGAGGCTGCCGGGACAGGCGGCTCCACAGAAACCTCTTTCTCCTCACAGACACGGTGGCCCTCACCAGCATCTTGAGGCTTACTGGCCTCCGAAGCCTCCTGTGTTGTGTGTTCGTCCAACTGGGAGCACTCTTGCTGGTCCTGTCCCGGTGACAGGAAAAACAGCATCCCTGGAAGAGGCTCTTCAAGGGGGTCTAGAGCAGAAGGCTGGGCTTTCTCTACTGTGCACACAGTGATGCTGATGCACACAGGCTCCTTTCTCTGGTCAGGACTGTGGCTCCCGAGTGGAACAAGGGCTCTACTCATACAGTTGACAGCAGGTGTGGGCAATTCGGGGGCTTGGAGACAGGTGTGAGAAGAAAAGGGCAATTCTTCAAATTCACCTGTCATTTCTATGTCGTGCCTGCTGCAGTTTTTCACAGCTGTGTGCTGACCTGGCTCTAATTCTGCACTGTCCACATGAAAGCTCACACCTGCTGGCAGTGAGGGACAGCCCGGAGACGTACCATCCCAGGCCTGGTCACTCCCAGAACAACAGTCAGCAGTGGAGGGTCCTTCACCCACAGACAGTGACTGCATGGGGTGTCCCTCGATGTCGGGGGCGTCATCGTCGCCGGCGTCCTCGGTGCCTTTTTCCTTTGCGTCACTGGCCTGAGCACCACTGGTGAGCAGCACCCTGCCGACGTGCCGACGGAAGCTGTTACTCCGTGACAGGGTCCCAGGTTCCCGCTGGCCCTGGTGCTTTAGACACTCGGACTCCAGCCTGGCCACCATGTCAAGGACACGGACTGGCTCGCTCTGTGGCCTGCCAGCCTCGGGATTCCCTCTTCCCGTGGGTTCTTCACAGGTTCCTGGAGCAGAGCAGGGCTCAGGTGCAGGTGGCACACCTCGGGACTGGCCAGTGATCTTCACAATAGCAGGCGAATTTGTGCAGGTTTTTGCACAGCTAGCTAGCAGAGCAGTGGCCCTCTGCTCAAGGAAGGCAACCATCTGTATCACCGACAGAGGCCGCCCCGTATAGACACCATCCCCACTGTCACTGACATAATGCACAGAACAGTGCTCGATGCCACATGCGAAGGGCTCCGGCTGGTAGCACTGGCCGTTGATTTCTCTCATCCTTTCTAGGTGCACCTTGGCTCTCTTAAGATCCCCTGACTTTTTCCTTCTTTTAG
Organism: Peromyscus maniculatus bairdii; assembly: GCF_049852395.1. Taxonomy (NCBI): domain Eukaryota; kingdom Metazoa; phylum Chordata; class Mammalia; order Rodentia; family Cricetidae; genus Peromyscus; species Peromyscus maniculatus. The sequence continues at coordinate 45,296,852 of NC_134860.1, read as the reverse complement.
TGGCTCTCCCATCGATATCCCAGGAGCTCTTGATCTTCATAGGCCCTATCATCCTACTGCTGCACTGGTGGGCTGCAAAGAATGCAATCTTCTCCTTCGTGTTCCCAGGCTTGACGATAGCCCAGCTCCCAGGCAGCCCTTCTTCTTCACTCTGGTGGACTGTTGCAGACGGCACATTCTTTTTGGCTTTCACATTCAAGCTGTTCTCCACAGGCCTCTTCCCACTCATACTGCACAGAACATTTGGAGAAAGGATCCCAAAAGGTTTTCTAGATGTTGCTTTGCCAAGGGAGGCTGAAGGAAAGACAGTTGGTTTCATGTAGTTAGCTTTGCCCTTTTCATCACTGACAGAGTTTGGGTGGCTCACAGGCGTTCGCAGCAGGGTGTCCTTGCTGACTTCGAGAGGGTGCTCTCTCTTTTGGAGTTTCCAGTATGGCTTAAGGTGCATAACAGATGCCCTGGAACAGGAGAGAACAGAACTGACTTAGGTGCAGCTTCTAGCAAGAGAAATTTGTTTTCCCAACTTTTAAAGTCTTTACCAAAAGTCACAGTTCAGCTTGTTAGGGCTAATAGTTACCATAAATGAATCCTTTAAGTGAGTTGATGTACTGAGACTGCTTCCTTATCGCATCTAGGCACAGAGGTAGGAGGACTAAAGAACTCCCCTGACCCCAAGATTATTCATTTCATCTTGTTTTTAGGAGACAGGGTTTCATGGAGACCAGGCTGGACCAGGACTTTCTAATTCTCCTGCCTCATAATCGCAAGATTACATGCAGTGTTGGGGATTGAACCCAGGACTTTGTAGATACTAAGCAAGTACCCTACCAGCTGAGTTACAATCCCAGCACCCCAGCACCACCACCTCTGCTTCCCCATAACTAGTCTCTCATCACATAGCTCATGCTGGTTTCAAACTTGTGATCCTCCTGACTCAGCTCCCCTCAATGCTGGGACAACAGGTATGCATACCACACCCAATCCTAGTAGATTGTTTGTGTGGTGGTGTTTTTTTTTTGTTTGTTCTGAGAGTGTCTCAGTTTGTAATCCTGGCTGTTCTGAAACTCCCAAAAGATCTGTCTGCCTTCCAAAGTGCTGGGATTAAAGGTGTGGCAGCAACTTTTAGCCCCTAGTATATTTTTAATTGTTATCTTTCTAGGTCATCACAACTTGCAGTTTATTGGCTGCATGTAAAAATAATTATTTCCTCAACCCTTCCCAGAGTGTTAGCTATTCTGCTGTCTATGACTTTTCACTTGTTTGCAGTGGGCTTCATCTATAGAATCTACAGATGTGAATTATCTGAACTGTCCATCCTTACTGTCCTTTTGACTAAGACAAGTGTCAGATCTAAGTGTCACAGCTGTAGCTATCTTAAATAAAACATGGAGCCCATATTCGTCACTAATTCTGAAAACATCCAACTAGTCCAGACAAACAAAACAAAAGCCATGGTGCCTTTCTTTCTTTCCTGGCCAGGGGGTAAGGATGAAGGCATTTCGGAAATGAGACAAAGATGATTACTGGACACTGTCCTGTGTCCTGGTCTCTGCTATCATGAGTAGCTAGACGGGGAATACAATCCGGGCAAGGTGTTTCCTCTCTGGGTCTGTGTAGATATGCTAGCTGAAGGATTGAAATACTAAATAGCCCAATGACACCTACCCTAGCCCTTGCCACAAAAACTCCCTAGGATTGAAGAAAGTGTGTTTTCTAGAGATGTCTGGTCTCCTGAAAAAAAAATCCTACCAACCAACATAAAGCTCTGAGGTCACAGGTCTGTGACAAGGAGTGAGGCCACACTCGCAGACCTGCGCAAGGAGATGATTCGAGTGGAGATGATCGCTTCGGTCAAAGACTCAGGAAGAGTGTCAACTTTCCCCCTTCCCTTGGTGGACCTAACAGTTCTGAGACAAAAACTAGGTTCTGGTAAGACTCTGACCACAAACATCTGAGTTTTGGTTGAAACTGGTGGTGAATTAAGGATATAATGCAGGGTACCAGAGCATCTGTTACAAAAAATAAAAACAGATGGTAGCACTTTGCCCACCGCCATCCCACTCTAGAGACAAGCACAGTGGAAAGTTCCAGCTAGGTTTCTATGGCTGCCAGTTTCTTCATTACTTAATTAGAACCTTGTCCATGCCAGGCATTATCTGTGCTAGGTAAGTACTCCATCACTGAGCTACAAAATTCTATTTTCAAAGTTTGCTCTACTTAGCTAGGCATGCTGGCACGTGCCTACAACCCCAGCAGCCACCGTATGTAGAGACAGAGACAGGAGGTTGAGGACTGAGATGGTGTGAGGACAGTGTCCATTGTGGGCACCCTCAGCTACACAGTGATTCTGAGACCAGCGTGGGCTACATGCCTCTGTTTTAAACAAAGTCTGCTATAATCAAGCCCTCCTCTCTTGTAATGAAATGCAAAACTATATAGCACCTACACATCAGAAGGGCCCATCCATCAGTTCCCCAGGACTGGGCCCAAGTTCTGTGTTAAATCTTACACTAAAGTTGGAAGGGACTTTGGTGACTGCCACATCTTCTAACAAAAGCTGTTGGTGGGGCTTTGACTTCGGCAGGGGAGCTACAGGAGTGAGGAGAACTGTGTGACAGGAAGCAGAGGAAAGTGTGTGCGCATGCATCTACCCTAAGCTGGGTAAATAAAGATGGACTTCTTTCTCTCTCCCGGAAACAGTAAGTGAGGGCCTTGTTACTGCCCAGGCCTTTAGCCTCAGCTGCTCAGGTTTTCAACAGTACCTTCCAGGTCTGCTTTCTTTCCTGACTCTTGACATCAGAACTCCTCAAGGTTCATTCTGTTTACAGACCATGATTCCTTTTAGGTGATGTCTAGATGACCATTCCTAACTCTAATTAGTTCCCACACATGGATGACTCTCCATCTTGCCATTTCCTGTGGCCTACTGTTTGTTGTCAGGTAGACCTGCTCACCTGGATGTGAGTAAGAACCGCAAAACCCAACACTACTAAGTTGATGACAGACAACCTCAGGTACCCACACTAGCAAGCCAGAAACGGAGTCACTTAGGTTCCTCCTCCCTGGTCCCTACACCAGGTCACTAAAAGAAGTCCTCAGCATCCCTAGCACAACTGCCAGGTTATCAACCATTTCATCTCTGTTGCACTGCCGGTGGTTACGAGACAGAGCACTAGAGTCCATGCCAGGCCATCTAGCAGCTTGCCCTCCTGTTTGTCCTGCTTCTTTATAGAACTGTTAGGATGGGACCAGAAAGATGAATGCTGATCACATCACCAACCAATTTTAAAGCAACAAGATCCATACAACAACAGCTGCAGAACTCACTCACGTGAATAGCTACCCTACTTAGCACTACCAGCCACTCAGGACTGGATACTTGCACAACTGTAAGACACGGTCACTGCTGCAGAGAGACAGAAAACTAAACAATTGCAACGGCATGTGAGGTACTGTGAGGTACATACCACTCTGTGGGGTGGTATGGGTACTGTGAGAGTCCAGGAGGGAAGAAGAAGAGAGGAGGAGTGGGCATTCTGGAGGTGAGGCCACCAGCAGAGCTTGAGGGGAAATGGGTTTAGAGGCCCTGACTTTTCTTTCTTTCTTTCTTTCTTTCTTTATTTTTTTTTTTTGGTTTTTCGAGACAGGGTTTCTCTGTGTAGCTTTGCGCCGCCTTTAATCCCAGCACTCGGGAGGCAGAGGCAGGAGGGTCTTTGTGAGTTCAAGGCCAGCCTGGTCTACAGAGCGAGCTCCAGGAAAGGTGCGAGGCCCTGACTTTTTAAGCTAAAGCCTTGAGAGAAAACATACAGAGTCCTAAGAGGCTCAAAAGAAGACGTTTTGGGGAAATGCAGGTAAGCAGAGTCTGAGCTAAGGCACCAACAGTAGGGAGATGGGATGTAAACCAGCAAGATTCGAATTTCATTACGATTAGAGGACAGAGGAGAAGTACCAAGGGTCCGTCCTATGGCTTTGGCAACTAACTCTCCATGAAGAATGGCTCCTCTCTGGATGGCAGCAGATGGCGGGCCAGGTCTGCAGAAGGGAAGGCAGAGGGAAGTTGGGTTTCTCAGAACTGTGCGGCTCGAGAGCCTGTAAAACAGTAGATAAGAAGTCAGGTAGACTAGAGGAAAGGAGGAAGCCGGCTGCCACTGAGGGATTTCAATTAGAGATTGAAACTAGTTGTTCAATCTCTATTTGAACTAGAGGGTGAAGAACTGGATGCACGAGTGCATGCTCTCACCCCCCAGACTATCTCAAAAAACCCAAACCAACAAAAACGAGACTAGTCACTACCAGAGTCTGGAACAACACACGGTGCACATGTTGAAAAGTAAGTAAGTGGTCGGTAATTAACCCGCTGTGAGGAGCTGTGATGGGAAGCAGAGAATTCTATCAGAGGACCTTTTGGAAGCTCGGCTGTGAGGGAGAACATATCTGTCGCACTGAATTTGCAAGACTGGTGAAACTAAGAGTCAAGTAACTCAAACTTGGACAGTTTCACATAGTGATGACCAAAACCGAGTTTTCAAAGGCTCTTCAGTATTCTGGTTGGATACCATCTAAGTCCAGCTCGTACACTTGAGAAGAGGGGAGAGACGCTCAGCACTTAAGAGCACTGGCTGCTCTTGCAAGGGGTCTGGTTCCAGCACCCACATGGTGCTCATAATCATCTGTAACCAATGCCAGGGCATCCATGTCCAGTGTCATCTTCTGACTTCTGTGGGCAGCACATTATTTATAAGGTACTGATACACATACATACATGCAGGCAAACACGTATACATAAAAATACATAAATCTTAAGGAAAAAGTGGGAAAACATCTAAATAGTATAAAATCACAAGTTTAGACCACAAAAGATTAAATTTATGTGTTTAAAAATGTGTATGGGGTGAGGTGTAGTAGATTACACTTGTAATCCTAGCATTCAGGAAAGTGAAGAAGGCTGTGAGTTCAAGGTCAGCCTGGCCATAGCAAGTTCCATGCCAGCTTGGGTTATGATGTGAGACTTATCTTACCCCTACCACCAGCCAAAAAATTGTGTATGAACACCACCGCATCAAAAAGTCAAAGTAAGGTTGTCATATGTCCAGTGCCGGGAATCAAGTCCACAGCCTTGCACGTGCTGAACAGGCAAAGCGCCGAGCTGCATCCCTAGCACTTGGTCTTTTGAGGTAGGGACTACAGTCCAGGCAAGAGTCTGCCTGTCTCACCTCTCACTTGCTCGGATTACAAGTGCCAAATAATAACTCTATATACAGGGATAAACTTGATCAATAAGGATTCAAAGGCAACATGTGATGAGAATAAGAAAAAGGGCTAAGAATATTTTAAAGATCCTGTCTAAAATATTTTTTTAAAAAAGCTTTCAGGCTGGGTGGTGCTGGCACACACCTTTATCCCCAGTACCTGGTACGCAGAGGCAGGAGGATTTCTCAGTCTGAGGCCAGCCTGGTCTACAGAGTGAGTTCCAGGACAGAGAAACCCTGTCTCAAAAAACAAACAAACAAAAAAGGTTTCTAGAAAACAAGTACAAGAACTGTATCTTCTTCCTCAGACCATCACACAAATGGTTAGCAATTCTAGTGGCATACTTGTGCGTGTGCGTGTGTGTGTGTGTGTGTGTGTGTGTGTACACGTGCGTGTGCGTGTGAAGGGTGGTGGTGGTGGTGGTAATGATTTATAGCTCCACCTTGATTGTCAACTTGATGGGACCTAGAATCACCACAGAAACCAATCTGTGGGCATGTCCATGAGAAGCTCCTAGATTCGGTTAACTGAGGTGGAAGATCTACTCTAAATGTGAGGTCCCAATTGCCTGAGGAGGAAAAGGACAGTTACTCATCACTGCCTCCTGCTCCTCCCGCAGCCACCGGCCGCAGGAACTGTATCTTCTAGAACTGTGAATCAAAATCAATCCCCCCTTCTCTAAGTTGCTTTCGTCTGGTATTTTGTCACAGTAAAAAGAAAAATAATCAAGTCATGACTTCTGCAGACCCAGAGCTAGGTCATGATAAAATTAAGATATTAAGAATAAAACGAGCCGGGCGTTGGTGGCGCACGCCTTTAATCCCAGCACTCGGGAGGCAGAGCCAGGCGGATCTCTGTGAGTTCGAGGCCAGCCTGGGCTACCAAGTGAGCTCCAGGAAAGGCGCAAAGCTACACAGAGAAACCCTGTCTCAAAAAACCAAAAAAAAAAAAAAAAAAAAAAAAAAAAAAAAAAAAAAAGAATAAAACGGCAAGCTCGGGGCTTGAGAGATGGCTCAGTGGTTAAGAGCACTTGGAGCCCTTGCAAAGGATGGGAGTTGGATTCTACAGCTCCAATTCCAGAGGATCCACTAATGTCCTCTCTGGCCTCTAAGGCTATCAGGCATGAATGTGGTTCACATACATTTATGCAGGCAAACATTCATACACATAAAGTAAGAATAATTAAGTCCTAAAAACATGTAGAACCTCTTAGGATCACTTTCCTTCTTTAAAAAAAGGGGGGGGGGTTGGGGGAGCAACCCAACGTGGTGGTTCATACCAGTAAATTAAATTAAACACTTAGGAGGATGAGGCAAGAGAATCAAGACTTGAGAGGCTGGCCTGGACTACACAGTAACACAAAAGAAAACAAATTTCAAATGTCTCCCACAGGTGGCTGCTGGGCATGCTAGCACCCACACCTGTACCCAGCTACTCAGGAGGATGAGGTAAGACTACGTTAGCTCTGGAGCGAAGAGCCAGCATGCACACCACATCAAGGCCTCAAACAGAAGATGGAAGTAACAACAAAACGTCTAGGTTCATCTACAGTACAAATAAAATTATACAGGATTCTGAGGGCATTCATAAAAGAGCTTTTATCTCTGAAGTGAGGTCAGTTTTTCTTCCATGCCAAACAGCAGAGTGATGCGCTGAGACAGGCATTATCAGAGCAGTAGTTTTAAAGAAGGCACAAGACACTCCACTGCTGTTAACTGAAAAGGTGCTCAGGCCAGAAAGGTGTGAACAGACAGAGGCACAAGGAAAAAATGCACCTCACATCTATCTCTAAGCACAAGGAAAAATGCACCCCACATTCTAAGTACTGACAGAATGCACCCAACTCCCACAGAACACTAAAAAAAACCCTCTATGTGGGAAAAGAGCTTCTTACAACGAGCTCAGAAGACTAGGGGATGGCTTTGTCAGGAGAGTGTCAGCTATTTTCTTTCCGTTTAAAAGAACAGAGTCTCACTATGTCGCTCAGGCTGGTTTTGAACTCAGGGGCTCAGTATCCTCTTACCACCCAGGTAGCCAGAGCCATAGACACCTGGCATTGCCCATTCACCAATGGATTCACAGGAACATTCACCAAAGCATTTGTGGCTGAATTTGTCCCAGGGTGGTTAAATGGTTAGTAATGAACAATGGGGGAAAAAATCTCCTGTTATTTCCTAGTTGATGGCGAAACCAAGAGAGCGAGCGAGCACAACAGGGAGGGAGGAGGGCCTTTGGGAGCGTGCAGTTCTAAAGAGTTTGATGTCCAGAGCGTCCACCTTAGGACTGGCAGTGGTACTACAGACAGCAGGGCCCACTCGACTCAGGGTTGATAGTTACAGAAACTTTATACCATAAATCAGACCAAACAAAACTAAGTTTCAGAAAATGAGTAATTGATGATAGACTCCAGAGAACAATGAAACAGCCACGCACAGGAATTACAGTGAATTAGCACTTGGCCCCCAAAGGCTCATTGGAAGTCATTAGCTCTTCTTTTAAGGCCTCTGTTTAAATTGTCACATTCTGAGGTACTGGGGGCTAGTCTGCAACAGACAAACATTAAAGTGTGTATAAAAACTTCCCAGGTTTAATATGCCTTGAAATCACATGAAAGAAAAATAATGATGGATCACACTCCTTTAATCCCTGAATGAGGGAGATGCAGAGGCAGATAGATCTCTGTGAGTTTGAGACCAGCCTGGTCTACAGAGTGATGGAAAGAGACAGGGGAGAGAGGAGATAAAGGGGAGAGAAGAGAAAGAAAGAGGGAGGGATAGAAGGGGAAAAAATAGGAAAGCTAACTGATAGAAACTCTATATAATCCAAGATGACTCAAGACCTCATTGGTGAGAATATAGTGGACAAAGTTCTAACTTACTAAAAGATAGATATGGACAGGGAAGAATGTTATCATTCCTGTTAATTAAAATCTCTTTCATAACAAGCACAGTGATCATCTACTTTTTTCTTTCCAGTCAGCAAACCTTTGAAACACTGATCAAAGAAAATGGACCACTCCTGAGGAAACGGCACATGTCTTCAAAGTCTGTCACAGTTTCAAGAGATCCACAAACCAGCCCTCTGAAGTTCATCAGGATCTGCAGACTTACGTCATGCAGTACTAACTTACAGATCACTTGTCTATCAAAATGGAAAACAAACCCCGGGCCAGGGCTGTGACTCACTGGCACAGTGCTTGTTTAGTATGCAGGAAGTCCTGGGTTTGATCCCAGCTCTGCACAAACCGGAAGGTGGTGGTACAGCTGGGAGGTGAAGGCGCCGAGTCAGACGCTCAAGACAGTCTCCAGCTACCCAGCTAGTTTGAGGCCAGCTTGGACTACATGAGACCCTCTTAAAAAAAATAAATACAAAATAAGAAGCCTCTTAAAAGATGAGCAAGCCTGACCTCAGTTTGATCCCAGGAACCCACTGTGGAGGAAGAGAACAGTTGTTCTCTGACCTCGTGTGCTATAGCACATGTGCGCTTATGTGTACACGCCCCCACACCCACACACCCACACACACACACACACACACACACCTACACACACACTCTGAAGAACTGCCTTGAAAACGACAGGGCAGAGGAACATGGTCATTTTAGCTCTTCTCCAAAGTACGGAAAGCAGCACACTCATCTGTTCAGTAATGAATTTTAAATACTAGCTCAAACTACGGGATAAGAGGGAAAAAGAGAATTTGTCTTCGGAAAAACTCTAGGGTTGGAGAGACGGCTCTGTTGGTCAAGTGCTTGCCTTATCAGCATGAGGGCTGAGTCTGACACCAGGGCCCACATAAAAAAGCCCGGCATAGTGACATTCACTTGAATCCAGCACTGAGGATGTAGACAGTGGGGTTCAATCAGCCTACCCTACTCGTCAAGTTCTAGGCCAAGAGGAAAGCCTGTCTCCAAAACCAAGATGAACACTCCCCTGCAGAGAAATATCTATAATTCCTCAGTCCTCTACACACATGTATACACACACACAAGTATAGGATCACATGCATGTGTGTGTGCACATATACATACAAATCTAAACTGCAATTTGGCATAATGTTAGCTGCAGAGGCCAGGATAAAAAGATAATATGTAATAGTTAGGAGTCACTACAGGCTATCATTTCAGCATACCTAACTCACAGCCAGTAAGGTACTATGCCGTGAAATTCGAAAAGCTGGCTTGTACTCCTGACTTTCCTTTAGAAGGAATTCTAGATGTATTCAGACAGTTCTGAGAAGAAGAAATGGATCTGTGGTGTCACACTGTACCTGTGCAACTGTGCATGCTCGCTGCATGGGCAGCTGCTGCTGTACTTGAGTCATTTAATACTACGGCCCCAAAGCCTTGCTCAACACCGTTGATTTGAATACTGTATTTTATATGAGGGAGCCTTAATACAGGAAAGGGATGCTATAATGTGATACCTATCTGTACTGTCCAGAGTGGCTCAATCAGATCACTCTGGCTTTGAATTAGACCCAAGACATTAGAATAGTACAATAAAGTGCACATGCACACATGCGCACACACAGACACACACATGCACAAATCAGCTTCTATTCACTAAAAACATTACACAATTATTTTCTAAAACTATTTAAAAACTTAACATGCTGTTAAACTGCTGAGAAACTTAAATTCTGCACTGGCAAAATGGCTCAGTGGTTAGGGGCTTGCTGCTAAGTCTGAGAGGCCGAGTGCCATCCTTGGAACCCACATACTGGAAGGACAGAAGCCATCTCCAAAAGCTGTCCTTTCATCTCCCTCCGCACCACTGCGCACGCGCACGCATGCACACACATTAGGAGCTGGAGAGATGGCTCAATGGCTAAGACACTGGTTGCTCTTTCCGAGGACCCAGGTTAGATTCCCAGCACCAGCATTGTGGCTCACAACCATCTGTGGTTCCAGTTCCAGAGGATCCAATGCCCTCTTCTGGTTTCCACAGACACTGTATTCATGTGGTATTCACAGACATAAGGGCAGACAAAACACCATACACATAAAAGAAAAATAAATAAAATAGCAAAAAATGTTTTAAAAAACCTTAAATTTTGTCTCAACTTTTATCTTCTATATCTCCATCAACAGTCCACGGGTATTTTTTTCTTTTTCTTTTCTTTTTTTTTAAATTTATTTATTACGTATACAGTGTTCTGTTTGCATGTGTCCCTGCAGGCCAGAAGAGGGAGCCAGATCTCATTACAGATGGTTGTGAGCCACCATGTGGGTGTTGGGAATTGAACTCAGGACCTCTGGAAGAACAGCCAGTGTTCTTAACTGCTGAGCCATCTCTCCAGCCCAGTCCAAGGGTATTTTAAAGACTCAGGTAATCCTTACATGGCACTGAGGTTAAACAAGTTCTGAAAGAAGAGAGGCAGTAAGAATCCATGAAGGCAAAGATCGCACACAGACCTGAAGAAAATCTCCACTACAGTCCCAGGACAGAAATGCCACTGAGCTGGCAACCTCTCCTTTCTGGGCTGCCAACTTCAGCTATTTGCTTTAAATAAAATACTTCTGTGGTGACTAGGATTCTGGATATATTCTTTCAAATGATACGAAAGTATCATCACGTTACAAACATTAACAGAAGACTGTGGAGAAGGCCCTGGATGACACCAAATGAGCCCCAGATGCCATAGTGTAGTCAAGTGGAAACTGGGCCTTTCTGTAAACTGGAAAGCCTACCAAACAGTATTCTCCAAGCCTCTTTTCTACAGAAGGGGGAGGGGTACACACATGTGTAATCCTAGCACATGAGACATGAAGGCAAGGAGGACTGTCCTGAGTTTGAGGCCAGCCATGGCTATAAAACAAACACTAGGCAAGACTGCGTCTTGAAAAAGTCCCCACTCCAGAGAAAACGGAACAAAACAAAGCAAGCAAACACACCATAAAACCAATGCCTTCAGTAAGTAATGCCCAAGCGACCTGTACTAGTACTTTAGTACCAACGACTTCATTGCTCGAATTTCAAATCGAGTCCAGAACTCAGACTTGAGAAAATAAGCATGCGCATTCACTTTAAAAACTCAAGTATAGCTGGGCATACACAGCTCAATAACAGAGCACTTGGCTAGCATTTTAAGGCCCTGGACTCAACGCCCCCAGCACCGTAGAAAAAGAAAACAAGAAAAGCAAGCAGGAAAGGCCTTAAAACAGCTACACGTGGTATCCACACAGAGACGTACATGTTAATTTGAGAACAAACTAAACCCTAACAAGCTGAGAAAGGAGTGTCATTAAGTAGTCTAAGACAGCACCCTACCTAGACAAACCATAGGGAATTTGAAGTTGGCCTGTTACCAACTAGTTACTCAATATACACTATACCAAAAATCTTAACACCGAATCCTGTCCCTGCTACCCGGGGTCCTAGAGGACACTAACTCAACAAAAATACAGTGAAATGAAAATGGACTTCCTCCTAGGGGTGGTTAGAAGAAAGAAGGAATGTCAGAAGCAGTCACACCCATCTTACAGCCTTTCCTGTATCAAGGACTTGAACTGCTAAGTCACAAAACTGAAACATGCTAAGACATTAAAGGGACTCCTGATGAGACAGAAAAACACTTTCAAAACCAAAACCTACCAACTGCAATCTGGTCAGTCCTGGAGAGCCAGCCAGCAGTTTATAGGAAAACCTGGGAGAACGGGAATTAGGTTAGCCACCAGAGAGATGTACAGAACAGCAAAATCTGGTCCATGGGGGAGCTGTCCAACAGTTCTTCAGACAACCTCCAACTCAAAACAGGAAAAAGGTGAGAGGATATACTCAATAAGAGTCCCTTTTAATAAGAGAAATAATCAACACATAATGCTAGCACTTGGGCGGTAAAAACAGGATCAGGAATTCAAGGCCACTCTGGGCTCTACATGGTAATAATCTGCTAAAGCTTCATTATACAGTTTATTTTTCTATTTCTGTACAGAGCTGGATTTTCCTATTTTACTGTTTTCAAAGAGAGAAAAACAGACAGAAGCATTGGGAAACACTGGAGAAACGAGCCCTGAAACGTTCGTTAGGACATATGCGCAGTGTGGCGTTTACACAGCGTGGAGCTACAGGCTCGCTGACTGGAGAGGTCTGGGGGGCGAGGCCGCTCTGCGCCCTGACTCCCACAGCTGCCCTACTCCTTCCTGGTTCAGACAATGGGCACCAACATGAGATCTCACTCCACTCCACACCCTTTACTGAAAACTGAACAGGAAGTAAATCAGGAAGCAATTTAAAAAGAAAGAAAAGGGAGCTACTAGGAAATCAGGTAATAAAAAAGAACTGAAGTAAGAGGGCCAACGGTCAATGGCGACCAATTTCTCTCTTCTTTTTTCTTTTAAAGAAAGCTCAAGATGTACTGTTCAAAGGTCTCACTACCGTGGTCCAGGCTGGCCTTGAACTTGAGAGCTTCTAAGTGATAGAATTACAGGCATGAACCATTAAAGCTGGTTCAATCAATTTACTTCTTAAACACATGATTTTCTTTCTTTTTAAGGTGTGTGTGTGTGTGTGTGTGCGCGCGCGCGCGCGCACATAGGGAAAGGGGAATGTATACCTACCACAGCACATGTGTGGCGGCCAGAGGACAATTTGCAGGAGTCTATTCTCTCCTTCTACCATGTGGGATCTATGCCTCAAATCAAGTATTTTTCTGATTCTTAGTATTCTCTTCCTTTCTAGTTTTTAGGAGTCTATTTATCAGAAAGTTTATTGGCTTTTTTAGTTTGGCTTTTTTATTTTTAAAAATCTATGTAGACATGCCTTTGGACAGCTGTGTTTGGCAAAGTGAAGAATCATGGGGAGACCTTACACTGTTTCTGGTTAAAACTTGGTGTCTTTATACTGTAAAAAACAGGAACCTTCTAGACATGGAACTAGTTTCAAAATGTAAGGACGTGGGGCTGGAGAGTTGGCTCAGTGGTTCAGAGCATTTGTTGTTATAAAGGCCCTGGGTTCAATTCCCAGCACCCACACGGAGGCTCACCACCTCTTTGGGCATCAGGCACATATGTGATGCACAGACGTACATGCAGGCAAAACACTCATAAACATGAAATAATAAAAAAAAAAATCTTAAAGAAATGTGGGAACATGGAGGCAGGGTGCCAAGGTATAGACCAGAGCTCCTCCGGGCCTCTCTTTCCAGGTCCTAGGAAAAGTGAGCAAGTTAAGCTGCATCTCTCAAGTATTTTGCCACAGGAAGGAGAAAGACCGCACAGGAGACACATGGGGAGGAGGAAAATCCAGGGGCTAGAAGAAAACAGAAATGGGATAAGAGAAACGACAAAACTACTTCATCCAAAGTTCCTACTTTACAAATTCCTTCCCTATCATCCATTTTATAGATACCGAGCAACCACAATCACAGCTAACAACTGCTGGAATTTATGATGCACGGTTTCAACCTTTTCCTTTCCACACTCAGGACAGGATGCTACTTCTCTGCATTGCTTCGCAGTCAATCGTAGGCCACTGGAAAAAGTAAGAAAGCAACACAGATACCGCCCCCCACACCTCCCCTAAACTTAGCAGCACGTGCGTGATATTTAGTAGGGAATGCTTTAAACCTACAGTTCTCACAGCATCTCATTTGGCTTTTTCTGTTGCTGAGTCACTTCTATCTTGGGGCCATTCTTCCAGCTGATCCTCTTTCTCCATCCACTCTGTTAGTGGTCCTGATGTGAGTACACTCTGGGTCAGCCCCTCACCATCGGTACTCATGCAACCATTAGGCAGAAAAGGAGATAAGCACTCGGAAAATGACACCAGCTCAAGACCACTGTGCTGGGCAGTTTTCATCAGCGTGGCACAGCTGAAGATCAGGGACACGGAACTTCAACTGAGGAACTGTCCCCATCAAAATGGGCCTGCGGGGCACACCTGTGGAGCATTTTCTGATTAATGGAAGAGGAAGCACCCCATTGTATGTAGGTGGTAGCATCTTTGGACAGGTGGCCCAAGGGTATCTAAGAAAGCAAGCTGAGCAAGCCATGGAAAGCAAGCCAGCAGTAAGCAGCATTCTTTCATGGTCTCTGCTTCAAGTACTGCCTCCATGTTCCTGCCCTGGTGTCCCTTAGTGATAGACTGTGACTTGGAAGTATATATCAAATAAGCCCTTTCCTCCCCAAGGTGCTTCTGGTCAGTGTTTTTTATCACAGCCACAGAAAGCTAACTAGGACAATCCAACAGTCACAGATATAGCCATTACATCATAGCTCAACATTCCTGATACACTGGTGCAAAATGGAACATGTTTTCTTTTAATAAAAGATATAAATAATGAGGTAACTAAATGCCCACTATGAAAACATTTAGCAATATGGTTTACTTCAGGCTCTAGTACTTCATCCCACCATGTGTGAACAACACTTATATCTATCTCAGTTTTAGACAGCTTATTTAAGACAATCTGGAAAAAAGAGTTCTCCATCTAAAAAAAATTTTCAGTGATTAACAAAAAACATTACCTGGAAACAACTGACGCTAACTTGCAGTACCCAGGGTGTTATGGAGAACTGAGGTCTAGACCTAGCTCGCACTCAGGTAGACCCTCTACAAGCCAGGTCTCTCCGCCAGGCATGAGCGCCACAAGCCTGTCATCTGAGCCTTCAGGAAAAAGGCTCAGGAGTCTAAGGTCATCTTGGACTAACAGCAAGCTCAAAGCCAGTCTGGGCCACATGAGATGCTGCCTAGAAAAAAAGAAAGGAGGAAAGAAAAGAAGAAATAAATAAGGAAAGAAAATCAGTTCTTATAGTGAAAGTAACATTTATTTTGCCTTCGAACAGAATGTACAGTTAAGAAAAATATTAAACACCCTAAGATAACCAAGTATCACATTCTTAGTTCTTGAATTCACTAGGAAAATATTTTAATGCCTAAAGATAGATAAGCTTCAATGTACTAAAAACCTTAATTTCATGATGGTAAAATGAAATCTCAACAATGTGCAAATGAAGATTTCAGCAGCAGTTAACAGAGAACAGTGGAGAGAATTGCCAGGTTCTCTTAGAACGCCAAGCCTACCTATCCAGGTGTGATGGGAGCCTGTGCTCCGAGCCTTGTGAAGAACAATCATGAATTTGAGGCTAGCCTGTCCAAGACAGAGACAGACAGGCACACACCCAGAGGGGGAGAAGGGAGGGGAGGGGAGGGGAAAGAGACGGAAGGGCGGGGTACACAAGCATGCACCAGAGTGCCCGCCCAAATGATAAAATGAAATCCTACAGAACAAACTGGGATTTGCACTTAGACTGCATGTGTTACCCTCGGTTTCAAACCAGTATTAGCGAAATTGATATCAAAAGACTATTTTGCTTGTTATAAAAGCAAAGCACACATATGATCACAGAACATAACTAGAAAACTGTATATACATTGAAGGACATCAATACATTTGTTCTTTGGGATGGAACTCATTACTCGAATTAATATCGTATGACTTTAGATCAGCAGTCATTCAGTGCAGGAGAAGATGAGAACAGTGTAGGAAAAGCTATTAACAGATATAAACCAGAGAGTTAACAAAAAAAGGAACCACAAAGGAAGTAACCACTTCCAAGATGCACCTCCTCCAGCTCTGTCCTCCTCCAGCTCTGTCCTCCTCCAGTTCTGTGTCTCCTCCAGCTCTGTCCTCCTCCAGCTCTGTCCTCCTCCAGCTCTGTCCCTCCTCCAGCTCTGTCCTCCTCCAGCTCTGTCCCTCCTCCAGCTCTGTCCTCCTCCAGCTCTGTCCTCCTCCAGCTCTGTCCCTCCTCCAGCTCTGTCCTCCTCCAGCTCTGTCCTCCTCCAGCTCTGTCCCTCCTCCAGCTCTGTCCTCCTCCAGCTCTGTCCCTCCTCCAGCTCTGTCCTCCTCCAGCTCTGTCCCTCCTCCAGCTCTGTCCCTCCTCCAGCTCTGTGCTCCTCCAGCTCTGTCCCTCCTCCAGCTCTGTCCCTCCTCCAGCTCTGTCCCTCCTCAGCTCTGTCCTCCTCCAGCTCTGTCCTCCTCCAGCTCTGTCCTCCTCCAGCTCTGTCCTCCTCCAGCTCTGTGCTCCTCCAGCTCTGTCCCTCCTCCAGCTCTGTCCCTCCTCAGCTCTGTCCTCCTCCAGCTCTGTCCTCCTCCAGTTCTGTGTCTCCTCCAGCTCTGTCCCCCCTCAGCTCTGTCCCTCCTCCAGCTCTGTCCTCCTCCAGCTCTGTCCCCTCTCCAGCTCTGTCCCCCCTCCAGCTCTGTCCCCTCTCCAGCTCTGTCCTCCTCCAGCTCTGTCCTCCTCCAGCTCTGTCCTCCTCCAGCTCTGTCCCCCCTCAGCTCTGTCCTCCTCCAGCTCTGTCCTCCTCCAGCTCTGTCCCTCCTCCAGCTCTGTCCCCCCTCCAGCTCTGTCCCTCCTCCAGCTCTGTCCTCCTCCAGCTCTGTCCTCCTCCAGCTCTGTCCCTCCTCCAGCTCTGTCCCTCCTCCAGCTCTGTCCCTCCTCCAGCTCTGTCCTCCTCCAGCTCTGTCCCTCCTCTAGCTCTGTCCTCCTCCAGCTCTGTCCTCCTCCAGCTCTGTCCCTCCTCCAGCTCTGTCCCTCCTCCAGCTCTGTACCACCGCTGTTGTGGGACACTGAGAGCATCTGGTGGAGCCTGCAGAGAGCAGGCTATTAGAAATGCAGTGCTTAACTGTGAGGGCTTTTCTTCCATCTCATTTAACAAGTATAAAACAATTCCAGCCTCTAATCTAGACGTTCAAGTACACTGTTTCTCCTCTTCAAATTCCACAGTTGGGAAACCTAATTATCTTTCAGCACCAGCCTTGGTCCTTGCAGTCAGTCCCTCAGGCTCCTAGGTTCTAAGCATCCTTTCAGAGGCAATAAACAAAAACTCCACCCTCATCAAGTGTACTTTCTAGTTTGGAGATGAACTTAAAAACACACCGGACATAAAAGAGCGAAGGCTGTGGACAGACAGGGACATGAACACACACACACACACACACACACACACACACACACACACACACACACACAAGTGCTCAGGTCAGACTTCCCAAGCTGCTCTGCAGCCAACCAGGTCACAGAAGAAGGTGTGGTGGTTGCTTGTTTTTATTGTTGGCTATGGCACAAAGCCCATGAAGACAACATGAACATTCAGCTGAATGACAAACAAATAGGAGGATGAGAACATCAGCAATCACAGAGAAATGAAACAAACAGGAACATCTTTGGGGGACTGAAGCCAATCCTAATACATAGTCAAATCAGCCCTTAAAGTCTCAGATTTGAAATACATTATAGGAAAACATGTATGAGACCTCCAACTACCTCTAAGGAGGATGGAATAAGAGAGAAATAAACTCCGCAGAAAGCAGGTTGAAAATTTGAATTTTTAAAGTTGTTCATATTAGCAAAAGTGTAGAGGAATTAGAGTTTATAGCCCTGAAATTATATTTGGAAAGAAAAAAGTGATGTCATGCCTATATGATGCGGCTTGGCTGTAAACTTTTTTCATGATCCTCCTGCCTCAACCTCTAGAGTGTTGGGATTACAGGCATGTACCACCACACCCAGCTCTTAGCTATAAACTTCTGGCACAGTTCTGGGAAAGCCATAAATCTAAAACCACACATACCGCCTTCTGCAGGCTCTCATGTGGAAAGGGAAGAGGGAGGGAGAAGAAGACCAAACAAGAGAACAAAGCCAGGGAAGGGGAGCAGTGGAAATGGCTACTTTTAACTTGACATGGAGAGGAGGGCTACCGAAAAGGAAAAGTGTCGCTGAAATGATGTTTCCTACTCCAGACCTAACAGAAACAGAAGAAATAAGAAGGTTCAAGAAGCCAAGAGAGGAATCCTTTGTTTTGAGACAAGGTTTCCTATAGCCTAGGCTGGCCTCCACCTGGAGGATGACCTTGAACTCCCGACCTCCCTGCCTCCGTATCTCATGGGATTACAACCATGCACTATCATGCCTGGCAAAAAACTTGTATATACTAAATTTTAAGAAGGATCACATCATTGTGAATTTCCCTTTTGGTCTTTACAGTCACAAAGACTTTTGATTATAAAAGATCCATGTTTAATTTTTCTATCACCCCCCAATTCTTCCACATTTCTACAAATCCCAGAAAACTATGTGACTCCTCAAAGAATTTTTAATTGTTTCCTCAAATTATTACTGAATAGAAAGCTATACCTTTGAAATGCAAAGATTAAAAAGTATCAAGGAGTCTAATTAAACATTCTTTATAAAATCTTTATAAAATGCTAATTTATTAGCTGTCCCCTTCAAGTGATAAACCTGAATAGATGGCAACACACAGTGTTCACATTGCTTAGAACTTGAACTAAAGCTCTCTAGATGCTCATTCACTGAGTTTTGTTTCTCTCAAAGAGATCTGATCTTGGTGTTGGGGAGATGGTCAGTCAACAGTGAGTGTTTGTGGTAAAGCATGAAGAACTGAGTTCGAATCTCAGCACCCACGTAGAAACCAGCACGGGTGCTGTAATTCCAGAGCTAAGGAAATGAGGATAATCCCTGGGGCTTGCAGACCAGCCAGACTATTCAAATCGTGCAGAGAGCCTATCTCAAAAAATAAGGTGGGAAGTGAGAAAGAATCGTGCCCCACACAAAAACATCTGACCTTATCCACCAAAACGCACCTTAGTTTTTTCCAGTTATCTCAAAGTTTTGTATAGTCTCTGAAGAAGTCAAATTACCCACCTTTTTTTCCTCCAGAAATCCCTTTTTCTATTTTAATTGAAAATAGATTTTTTTCATACAATATATTCTAATAATGGTTTCCCCACCCCAACTCCTTCAAGATCCTCCTCAACCCCCCTTGCCATCCCAATCCATACCCTGTCTTCCTTAGATAACCAACTGCATCTAAAGAATAATGATAAGATAACAAAACAGGAACAGGACAAAAACAAACAGAAGAAAAGGAGTCAAAGGGAAAAGCACAAGAAACACACACAGACCCAGTGACACACCGATCTGTACACACCAGAACCCTGGAAGAACACAAAACCAGAAGCCATGATAGATACGCAAAGGACCTATAAGGTTAAAAAAAAAAAAAAAAGCCTTGCAACAGGCTTCCTTTTGGGCCACCAACCAGCTTCCAAATCATGACACAGAGAATTCTTATTAGTTATGAATGCTCAGCCTTATCTTAGACTTGTCCCACTAACTCTCATCTACATTTTGCCTCAGGGCTTTTACCTTTCTTTCCTTCTGTATGTCCTACTCAGTGTCTGGCTGACTGGCCCTGGGTGTCTCCCTCTCTTCTCCTTTTTCTTGTTGCCTCTGCCCAGCAGCCCCGCCTATCCCTCTCCTGCCTAGCTATTGGCCATTCAGCTTTTTATTAGACCAATCAGGAACCTTAGGCAGGCAAAGTGAAACAGCAACACATCTTTACATAATAAAATGCAGCATAAACAAAAGCCACACACCTTTACATAATTAAACAAATGTAGCATGAACAAATGTAACACACAACTAAAGTAATATTCCACAACAAGCCCTGGAAAGAATCTCCCAAGATGCCACTGAGTTCGTTTCACATTGGCCATCTATCTATTGCTGGCCATGAGGCTTGTCTTTCAGAGTGGTTTTTATCCATGCCCATCTGTATTTGGAATAAATGAATTAATTTTTAGTGCTTTTAAGGCTTAAGAACAGGGTAAAGGGGAACTCAGAGGTTAAGAGCACTGACTGCTCTTCCAGAGGTCCTGAGTTCGATTCCCAGCAACCACATGGTGGCTCACAACCATCTGTAATGAGATCTGGTACCCTCTTCTGGCCTGTAGTCATACATGCTGTATACATAATAAATAAATAAATAAATAAATAAATAAATAAATAAATAAATAAATAAATAAATAAATAAATAAATAAGTAAGTAAGTAAGTAAGTAAGTAAGTCTTTAAAAATAGAACAGGGTAAAGGTTGAGATGCAGCTCTGTTGATTGAGTACTTGCTTAACATGCACAAGACCCTGGGTTGACTTCCAGCACCACATCAACTGGGCATAGTGGTGCACACCTATCTTCCTAACTAGCATTTGGGAGGCAGAGGCAAGAGGATCAGCTCAAGATCATCCTGCACTGTGAGTTCAAAGCTAGTCTGGGTTGCATGAGACGATATTTCAAGACCAAAACCAAACCAGGAACATGGTAATATAAATGAGAAAGAACTTCTGGAAGCAGGGTGTACTACTGTAAGCCTGTACTCCAAGGACTCAGATTCTGAGTTTGAAGCCAGCCTGAGCTAGAGAGTAAGATCTGTCTCACCTGTCCACCACTACCAATCTACACTGATTTTAAAATAATTAAAAATTTTTTTACAGGGCTATCAAGATGGCTAAGTAGGTAAAGATATTTTCTGCCAAGCCTGGTGACCAACAGTTGGTCTCTGGAACCCACATGGTGGAGACGAGAACCCCCAAAAGTTATCCTCCGATTACCACACACTCACTGATGCACTGTGGCACACGCACAGGGACAGACACATGCATGCATGCATGCACCAATACATATAGGGGAAAAATAGTAAGAAATAATCTATATGTATCTGGAGGACAGGGTAGAGGATCTGCCTTAATCTAGAAAACTACTGTCTAGAGCTGTGGTTCTTCACCTCCTAATGCTGTGACACTGAATACAGTTCCCCATGCTGTGGACCATATGCTCCAACCATAACATTATTTTCATTGCTACTTCACAACTGTAATTTTGTTATGAATTGTAATGCAAATATCTGTTTTCTGATGGTCTTAGGCGAACCCTGTGAAAGGATCATTTGACCCCTTCAAAGGAGTCAGGACCCAGAGGTTAAGAACCAGTGGCATAGGGGCTCAGATAGAATATATACGCTCATGCATGTGTGAGTGCAAGTGCCCAAGGAGTTGGGTCCCACGGTGCTAGAGTTACAGGTGGCTATGAGCCTCCTGAAAATGGGTGCTGGTCCCCTCGTAAGGACAGCACATCCTCAATCACCAAGCCATCTTTCTAGCCCCTTCTTTTCTTAAAAAACAAAAGGGGGGGGGTTAGGGCTGGAGAGATGGTTCAGCAGTTAAGAGCACTGGCTGCTCTTCCAGAGGAGCCAGGTTTGATTCCCAGCAGCCACATGGCAGCTCACAACCATTTGTAAGTCCAGTTCCAGGGGATCTGACACCCTCCTCTTGGCCTGCACAGGTACTGCACATACGTGGTATACAGACACACCCTGCAGACAAAGCATCCATACACATAAAAAAATCATTTTAAAAATGGGGGTGGGGCATGTCACCATGTAGTCCAGACTGGCCTTCAACTCATAATCCTTAGCTTCCCAAGACCTGGACTTACAAGTGTAAGCCCCATAGCTGGCTGAAGTGCTCATTTTCTACTCGCTCACTGTTTCCTGTGTGTGACAAACACTACTAGGTGCACATATAGAACTGTACACTGCTGAACCCAGCCCCCCCCCAAAAAAAATACACACAATACATGCAAGCATATATCCCTAAACATACATTTAAATTACAGATGTGGGCAAGTGTGCACCCTACCACAATGTTTTCATGAACACGCTGAGTTTTAAAGATGTCCCATGGCACCTCAAGCAATTCGGGACCTATTCATGTCGGGACCTCCTTCATCCCGTTAATGTTCTCAATGGTATGCCTCAGTGAATCAGCGCAAACTTCTCTCCAGTTTGTACACCAGCTATTTTAATTCTCATGTGCCTATCAAATAAGCATCTCAACTGAGCATGTCTAAAGTAAAAGTTCTGACTCCCTTTGCACATTCCACAGTCTTCCTCATGTTAATAAACAGAAGCATTATCTTTCCATTATTAACACCAGAAACCTCGACTCTTTCTTGGTCCCTTTTTCCTTCCTCATAGATCCCACTGGCTCTGTCCTCCAACCACTACTTGCCACTGTCCACTGCTGCCGCCCTGTTCAGTAAGGCGCCCTTCCTTAAGCGCCATGCTGCTCTCTCCGTCTGTTCCTGCACTGTAACAGCCGAGACGCTCTACCCGACCATCCTGTCTTTTCTGTCCTGGTGTTTTCCTGCACGTGTCAGTGCATCACATGCATGCCCAGTGCCCTCAGAGGGCAGAAGGTGGCATCAGCCCCCTGCAACTGCAATTATGGACGGCTGGAAGCCTCCATGTGGGTGCTGGGGATCCACTTTGGGTCCTCTGGAGAGCAAGAGCTCTCAATCACGGAGTCATCTTCCCCAGTTCCCATCCTACCGTCTTCCACACTACACCACTCTCCATCAGAAGTTCTAGCAGACAGGCTCACTTCCCATTTCTGCTTACCTTCTCCTCTGTGCTTACTCAGTTTAGCGGAAAACCAGACTCTATTTCAAACATGACACACACACAATCCTACCTCCCAGCGTTGACACTTGCTGATACAAAACCTGCTGCTTCCCAGAGATATCCACTCGTGTCTTTTCCTTCCTCCTCCTCCTCCAGGGGTCTGCTCAAATGTCCTCTCAGAACACTCCTGGACTGTTCCCACAAAGACTGCTCCTCAACGTCCGCCCACTCATTCTGCACACTCCCCCTCCCTCCCGACACGTGCCACAGTGCTCACGCTCCTGCACTACAACAGCATCTCTCAGCTGACAGTCGGGGGTGTGCTCACCTCTCTGGGTGCCAGTCCCCAAACGGTACATTTACAGATACACAAATATTGTCAAGTACAGCTTATTTACACAAATTGTTCAGGAGGCCTCAAGTTCAATTGCCAGCACTTTCACCTCCAAATTTTAACATCTGTTTTTAGGTCTGATGTTCTAATTATATCAAACTATCCACAATGTTTGTAATATTAGGAGTTCTCCTATCCTGTCTTCCAAAACTTTCCTATTTGCATAATAAAATGTAACACTTTCTAAGATTATCCCTATTCATAGATTTTATTTAGCTAAACTAAAATGATTTATACTTTGATTTTTACCAAACTTTTAAATTCTATTCATAAGCTAAACTATATTTTACTAACTACCAGAAAATGTTTAAATTTCTTTTCACCCTACAGAAGCTGGGGTAAACAGGCTGGGTGGCAAATCTCAAATCCCTTTGTATTCCTTTATTCTGCTGCCCAGCAGCTTGCTCCACCACACCTTTGCTTCACTCTTAAAGAAAACCCCTAAGACGATGCAGGTTCTAAACAGCCCTGCCCCAGACCAAAATGCAAGAAACGTACTTCCAAATCTCAAGCACCACATCTTTAGATGAAAGGCTGAGAGGGCCACATGGACAATCTGGCCTAAGGAAAATCACTTTCTACGTTTGTCTTCTCATGCGATTCTCTATTCTCCTACACCTCTGCCAGTCAGCCGTTTTCAAGGTGGACTGGGAGAAGGATGGAATGGGAATGACACTGAACAGGAAGTTATTCGGTTATCCTCAGGTACACAGGCAGCCACCTGGACCTGTTCTGGTGTTTTCACAAGGTGACAGACCCCAACTCAGGGGACTGTCCTTCCTTTACAATATCCCTTGGTTGTGCTCTGTCATAGTTATAAGCTAAGGCTATCTGGACATGACCCTGAACAGGTCATACGATTAAGTCTTCAACAAAATAACTGGATTGTTTTTATATTCTCCTGAAAGCACTAGACCAGAACCCTGCCTCAGTCAGAATAAGCTAATTCCTTGTTACCATGGTAATAAGCTGTTTCGTTGAAAATGCAGAGCATTCTGGGGCATTGTTCTTATTAAGAATGAGATAGGGGCAACAGAACCAATTCTAGAGTATATTTATAAACATGAGGTGATGCTTTTGGACTCTAAGAAGACCGAAGAAAACAAAATCGTTGAGCTATATTCTCTTATGCACAGCTCTGCTCCATCAAAGAGCTCAGCATTACACATTTTCAGACTGGCCACAAACTCAAAACATACTAGGAAACCTCAAAGGTTCCCATGCACTGGTCTTGTTAAAGACCCACTAATGTGAAACAGGGAGGCAGGGAATCAAAGGGTAGTGTGCAAACTGATGGTGAACTACTAACAGTGTGAGAAGCTATCTCAACAAATTCTTAGCAAGTACTATTTAGCACTGTTGTACACACACGTTTGTGTCCCTTATGCTGGACCCTTAGTCTCGATGTGATTGTATTTGGAGGTGAGACTTTTAGGGGATCATTAGATCATTGAGATGGAGAGCTCATAAACAGGACCTGTACCCTTGTAAGAAACCTAGAACACTCCTTTTTCCTTCTGGTAAAATGACCATCAACTCACAGGGAACCAGTTCTGACTGGGCTCAGTAAGATTTCAAGCATGAAAAACCCAAAAGAGCTCCAGTGCAACAGTCACAAATGGTGTGAACTATCTCAATAAAAAATATCATATACGCCTACTTTGGGCTGTTATGCAAGAGACAGGAAATCAAGGATGGCCATTCCTCTTGGCAAGACGCGAAGAAGCTCTGCCCATTAAGGTGTCTGGAGTAATCTCCTAATAAGATGACCAGGTATTCCTGGCAAGTAATTCTGTTCATTTGTGACAACTCATTGAAGAGTGTAGTTGTTTTGTTTTGTTTTTTTAACTCTTCTACTCTTTGGGGCCCTCCACCCAGCTCCTGAATAAATACACTGAGACTTACTCTTAGTTATAAATGTTCGGCCTCAGCTTGGCCTATTTCCAGCCAGCTTTTATAAATTACCCTACCTACCTTTTGCCTCTGGGCTTTTACTTTTCTCTTTTCTATATGTCTTTCTTTACTTCTTATTCTGTTACTGGCTGGGTGGCTGGCCCTGGTGTCCTCTCTCTTTTTCTTGTTCCTCCTTTTCTCTTTTTCTCCTATTTATTCTCTCTGCCTGGTAGCCCTGCCTATTTCTCTCTCCCACCTAGTTATTGGCTGTTCAGCTCTTTATTAGATCAATCAGGTGTTTTAGACAGGCAAAGTAACACAGCTTCACAGAGTTAAACAAATGCAACATGTTTACATCATTAAACAAATATTCCACAGCATAAATGAATATAACACATCTTCAACTAATATTCCACAACAGAAGAGAAAGCAAAAGTCTTTATTAGCTTCTACAAATAATCATCTTATTAAGATTCTTTTACTTCAGAAAGTTCATGCCATGCCCTAAAAATTTACCATTGGGGAAATTCTAAAGGCATTCTTGGCTTTTTTTTTTTTGTTGTTGTTTTGTTTTGTTTTGTTTTGTTTTTTAAAGAAAATATCATGTGCCACGGTGGGCATGCGGAGGTCAGAATTGTTCTATTTCTAGCATGGGAGGAGACCCGGGGATCCAACCCAGGTCACCAGGCATAGACAGCATCAAGCACCGTGGCCTGCTGAGCCATCCTGCCAGCCTGCTTTGTCTACTTGGGTTTTCTCAAAAGATGAATAAAACAAGATTACAGCATTAACAAGTTAACCCAAATGAAAAATATTTTAGTGAGTCATAGAGATATTTTTAATTATAATTCAACCCACATTGGTTTCTTTTTAGTTGATATGTTCCCATTTTATCACGACCATCTGCCGTATCAACAGCACTCCAGCTTTCACAGAAGTTTTAACAAAATTATGACTGTGCATTAAAAACTATAAACTTTCTCACCTTCAAGTTTTAAAGATTTGGGGGTTTTAGAGACAAGGTCTCAGTATGTTACCTAAGCTAGACTTAACACCCCCTAACACCCAGCTTACAGATTATTAAAAAAAAAAAAAAAAAAAAAAAAGCCGGGCGGTGGTGGCGCACGCCTTTAATCCCAGCACTCGGGAGGCAGAGCCAGGCGGATCTCTGTGAGTTCGAGGCCAGCCTGGGCTACCAAGTGAGTTCCAGGAAAAGGCGCAAAGCTACACAGAGAAACCCTGTCTCGAAAAACCAAAACAAACAAACAAACAAACAAAAAAACAAAAAAAAAAAAGTGTCCACTATGAGACTCTAAACAGAAAAGGAATACGCTAGTGTGTTTCCCCAAAGCCCATCCTATCTGTCCAAGAGAACTGTGAGAGGCCAATGCAGCTGCCCACATTACCACCTCAGGCTGAGAGAAGAGCATCTGGACAACCAGGTACTCACTGTCACTTCTACAAGGTCCAGTGCCCGAGTAAGCTTTTCAAAACCCCACAATAATGGCTGAAGGTGCAGTTTAATGGTAGACTCTTCTGGTATGCACAAGGCTCTCGGCTCACTCCTCAGTCCAGCAAAAATCAAGTAATAAAAGCCCTATGTAATTCTCTCTAGACCATGTTTTATAGATTCTGTACTTCAAATGCACGTTGTAGGCAATGCCAAGGCAAATGCAGATGAGTTTCAGATGAAGGCAGGGTTAGTTACCACAGGACCCAGATAACCACATATAATCCCACTTTTTACTAAAGGTAATCTGTTAACATCCAATTCAAGGTGATTTTTCATATGAATAAAGTTCTGGAGAAGGTCCTTTTAGATACCACAGGATGTTGGTCTCGAGCATAAGCTTATAAAGAAAGCTGCCCCCCACCTCCACCTTGCATGTCTGAGGGTAATCACTGGAAATCTCGTGAGAACTGAAAACAGCAATTAGCCCACATACAGTCTGACCTAGATTTCATCACACTAACTAGAGAGAAGAAGAACAGGAAAACCTCTTGCACACAGAAGAGGATACTGAGAGGAGATAGAAAAGAACAAAACATCATTTTGTATAAATGCTTACTAAAACCTAGCAACTGGATATTCCTATATACTGGATCATTACAAAGATCACTGTGGTGATTTGAATGAGAAGGGCCCCCATAGGCTCATGTATTTGAATGCTTGGTTTCATGGTTGGCGAAACTGTTTGGGAAGGATTAGGAGGTGTGGCCTTCTTGGAGTGGAGGTTTCAAAAGCCCACACCAAACCCAGTCTTTCTCTCTCTGCTTCCTCCTTTCGGATAAGGATGTAAGTTCTCAGTTACTGCTCTAATGGCATGCCCATCTGCCTGCTGCTGGGCTCCCCACCATGATGGTCATGGACTCAACCTATGAAACTGTAAGCAAGGCCACAATTCAATGCTTTCTTTTATAAGTTGCCTTGGTCATGGTGTCTCCTCACAGCAATATAACAGTAATTAAGCCAACTACCATTCTTCACAAGGTTGAATTCCAACTTTCACCTAAGTCTATGTGTAATTCACATGTCCAGTGTCACAAGGGACTTGATCAGGAATCCATTCCCTTTAGTTACAACAGTCCCTGTCTTGAACCACAAAAGTCTTTTGAAAAATTAAAGCATGTGTGTGAAGCACAGGTATTTAACTCAGTAGTAAAGTACATGCCAAACATGTACAAGGCCCTGGGTTCACTATTCAGCACAGAAACAAAACAGAAAAAAGAAAAGGAAGAATGTATTCCTTAACAGAGGAATCTAAGAGTTTAACTGACCTAAAATCTTACCCCCTCATTCACCCTGACCCCCTCCCCTTTCATTTATTTTGAGACTGGGTATCAGGGCTGGTCTTGAACCTGGGATGACAAGGACCCCGCCTCTGTCTCTGAAGTGCTGCCTCCACTTACATCACCACCTGGTTTCCAGGACATTTCTGCACTGCCATAGAGCTGTCAGCAAAGACAAGGCAGGAGAAGGCCGTGGACTCTGAAATGGAGGGCACTAACAGTCTGCGCAGCCCATTCACATGACACGGATGACTCAAAGTCTCACTAGATTATGGCCCAATTAACTGCTTACCAGAGTGGATGAACGATCGGTCACTAGACCAGCCAGTGACGGATAGCTGGAATTGCTAAAGAATCGGAACAAGGAAATATTACTGGGTCCAGTCCTCCTGAAGACCAAACTATGTAACCTGATACTGTTTCATCTTCCCACACATTCATAAGCAAACAAACAAGCACAAGTCATTCAGTTTAACCACTATAGATAGTTACACTTCAGGGAAATGAAAAAACTTCCTCCTACAAGAAGTAAATCTTTCCTGACTTGCAAACCAACTGGAGACTGGCTAGGCCTATTTTGAAATCTCTTTAATAGTCAAGATCATTTACCTATTTTATCAAGAATTCTATCACAGGTTCCCAGGTAAGACTAAACACATAGCTCTGCCTTGATCATTCCCCAAATACCAAGAGGGGGTGTGGTTTACACACACACACACCCCTCAGCCATTCCCCCAAAGACACAGAACCAGGAAGTCAAGGGCCGGGGAGCTGGTTCAGTGGATTAAGCACCTGTCTGACAAGCGTGAAAACAAGCGTTTGGATGCTCAGCCTTCAGTTAGGAAAATGCCAACAGGTGTAGCAGCTGCCTGCATCTCAGCAGGAAGGAGAGAATCTTGGGGCAAGCTGGCTGTTAGACTAGCCAGAAGTGATGAGGGCTAAGTTTACTGAGAAATTCTGCATCAATAACTAGAAAGTGATGGAAGACATCTCCATATGAACGCACATGTGTGCTCACATGTAAACACCCACACACCTAACAATAATAATAAAAAAAAAATAGTAGCAGGGTTAACAATGGAATGACTAACATTTTTCTGAAATATTGTCTAACTTCCCTATTTTCTTTCGGGTGTACACATAACTGCCCTTCTCCTTTCTCCAGGTTGCAAAAGGCCAAAGGTCCTATTTAAAACAGATGGCTGTCTGGCCTTCAGTACATCAATCAAGGTGCAGGCAGTTTGAGGTGAAGGGATGCAGAAATCAATTTGAAAGTGTGGCATGCTGACATGCTGAATATCTGTAAACTAAACAAGCAATCTCAAAACCAAAGTCTAACCTTCTCCCATCCCTGTCTCTCTCAAAGCATAAGGGGGATGTTCTCTAAAGTTCTTTAACTAAAATTAAGTTCTTCTAGGAGGAATGATAGTCCTAAGCCCTCCTTCCTAAACCTGTTGAACAGGAAAGAGTAACTTTCAGGAAAGATGACTGGGATAACACTATGTCCAGAGCCAAGATGAACTTTGTCCCAGAGTATTATTGTCTGTTCTTTGTGGCTACTAATTTTCCCTTAAAACCATTTACTCAAAAAACCTGCATCCACCCCCAACTTTCTGGTCCCTTAGGAAGAATATTATTTTTAAAAATGCATGCCTTTTCTCCTGCTAATCTACTGTGGTTTATTTCCACAGAATTCCATTATGGAACCTTCAGAGGGTTCCATACACCTACAATCCACCCACATTCCACCGACACAGTGATCAAGCAAGCACTAGACCCCAGCCCGTGATGTGCAGTAACTGGTGAGCCCAACAATCGGCAGGGGAGGGTGGGGGAAGAGAAAATATGCACATTTGCAGTATTTGCTGACTTTGGTGGTGCAAACAGCTTACCACAAACACTCCAAGTTACCAAATGACGTTACTTAAGCCAGAGTTAACAAGTTCTAAGTGCATGCCTTGCCCAAAGAAACCAGAAGAAGCCAACAGATGCCCTGTAACTGTTACGGGTACTGTGTGGGTGCTGGGAATTGAACTGGGTCCTCTACCAGAACAACAGGTGCTCTTAACTGCTAAGCCATCTTTCGATCCCAATTAAATGTTTAAGTATGAGCCACCTTTAATAGATCACTGACTTGAGCTTCATCTACCAATACCTGTCCCAAAAAGCTAACAGGTGGGCCTCCACTTCAAGGGAAATTGAAGTCTCTGGGGATCCTATCACAGAAAAAATGTATATACATATAGACACAAAAATTTCCAAACTTACTGCCAGGTCACCACCAGTGAAACTTAACATTAGCTGGTAAGTCCTACTTGTGTACTCAAAGCTTTCCTATTCTAATTCCACTATGAAACAAGAACCACCAAGAATTTAGACATCTCTAACACAAAAAAACCATAACAGAGGGAGGCACGCCTAGAATCTCAGTACTTGGGAGGCAGAGGCAGGAGGATCATCTAGAGTTCAAAGCCAATCTATGTTCCACAGCAAGCCACTGTGGGAAAAAAAGGAGGTAGGGAAGACAGGAGCTGAGCTCTACCAGGAAGGCAGAGGCAGGGGAATCTCATGAACCCAGAAACTTGACAGAGTGGGAAGGAAGGAAAGAAATTAAATCCTCCATAGAAAAGACAAAACATTGTATGATTATGTCTAGAAAATCAAGTATTCTGAGTTCAAAAGAAAACTATGAGAAAAAGGGAAAGTCGTCAAACAAAGCAATTACAAAGTAGTTCCCAGATTACAAGGTTCATTGAGTATTCAGCATCAGTGACCTCATTCCTACACTGAAGGACAAAGAACTAGTCAGACAAAGGATGAGGAATTCCACCAGGCATGGTAGCTCATGTCTGTGATCTTAGCACTCAGGAGCCTGGAGCAGTCAGAGTGGATAAAAAGAGGGTTCCAGATAGCCTAAGATCCAGAAAGATCCTATCTCAAAAACAATAGCCACAAAAGAAATTCAAGCAACCAGAAAGCAAGAGAAAACCATGAAACCATGTTGTTTCTTTCTTTTTTTTTTTTTTTTTTTTTTTTTTTTTTTTTTTTTTTTTTTTGGTTTTTCGAGACAGGGTTTCTCTGCATAGCTTTGCGCCTTTCCTGGAGCTCACTTGATAGCCCAGGCTGGCCTCGAACTCACAGAGATCCGCCTGCCTCTGCCTCCCGAGTGCTGGGATTAAAGGTGTGCGCCACCACCGCCCGGCTCCCATGTTGTTTCTTTAAGATGAAGGAGACAATAAAGCCAGAGGGAGCGAGGAAAACTTTTTAAACTAGAGCCTCACATCCAGCTGAACAGTAATAAGGACAGAATAAGCCATCTTCAGAAATTAAAGGCATGGGAAAGTAAAATACCTCACTCCAAATCTACATCTTTGGTATACCTAGAATTGGTTGTGCCGAGAGGCTGTACATCTGTTGTGATGGATAAATGTGATTGTCCATCTGACTGGATTGACCTCTGGTGTGTCTGTGAAGGGATTTTCTAAAAGGTTTCACTGAGCATGTGGGTGACACTGTCTCATTGCCTGGGGTCCTTGGATCAAATCAAAAGGAGACTAGGTGCTGAGCAGCACCCTTCCCCTCCCCCTGCTCCTGATTGTGGATGCAGGATGATGGCTGCCACGCCTGCCATCATGGACCAGCTCCTCATTCGAACATCAACCCTTCCTTCCTTCCTTATGTCTGGTATTGCCACAGCAATGGAAAGGGTAACACATGCACCTGTGCAGCCACAGGAAGGCTCCGCAAGCTCCTCTTCTATAGAAGAGATCTACATCATCTTCGCTCTAAATAGTGAATACAGGGAGGGACAGGTCTATCTAACTCCTAGAAGGAGAGGTTGGTGCAACACTATCCCAAGACAGAGATTCCCCTGGGGAGCTATTCAAACGCTTGCTTCAAGTGTCCACTGACCTTCCACAGCCTGCTCCACTTTCCTTTCCCTGAAGGCCAACAAGTCCTAGACCTCTGCCTGCTACACTCCATTCAAGGTTCAGGTCTCTTGCTTCACTTTGAGTTCCATACAAAATATGCAAGGGTCCTCTACTTAGGCCTGTGATAAAAGTTCTACATTCTTTGTGTTGTCTACCGTGGCACTAAATTTGATGGACTAAAAACGTATCAAATGTGTCTACACAAGTTTAACTTTCTCCAGCAGGGACTATGAGAGTATGTTCTGCTATAATTAAAGACTAAACTAGGCAGGGGAATGTTGTTCAGTGGTACAGAGTTCACCTACCATGCAGAGCCCTGGGTTCGAGTCCCATCACTGGGAGTGAAGGTCAAGGGCATAGACAAGGACAGATAGGGTAATGGGATCTCAACCAAGATAAAGAAGACATAAGCTCTACACAGGAAGTCCAACACAACAGGCAGTGCTACCTTCTAGATGCTGGTGTTGGGACACGGCAGAGTGGCCCAGCAGAAAATCAGATGATCCAAATGGGTGTGCATCTTTGGGAACACAGAGTTATGAGAATACCTCAAGAGTCTGTTCCTGAGAGGAAATGGAAAAGCTGAACTAGATTACTATAAATAGAAAAGTAAATAAATACATAAATGCCAGGGCACACTAAGTCTTATGAAGGTGACACTAGCTTACCTGAATAGTAACTACTTTCAGTCTTACACGTAAACACTGAATGACAACCTAAGCAAACTGGTAATCACCTACATTAGAAGACAGAGAATAAAAGTATTTCTGGGGATGAGGAAAAAATGAAATCCTCATATTTGAAGCTGGAAACTCAACAACCAGAATGTATGAATGCTATCAATGGTCAACCATAGTGACAAAAACATGTAATCCCAGTAGTTGGGAGGAAGTAGACAAGAGGATCAAGAGAGTTCAAAGTCATCCTCAACTACACAGTAACTTTGAGCCTAACCTGGGCTACTTGAAACCCAGCCCAATAAAAAGTAAATAAATAAATAAATAAAGGAAGGAAGAAGGAAGGAAGGAAGGAAGGAAGGAAGGAAGGAAGGAAGGAAGGAAGGAAGGAAGGAAGAAAGAAAGAAAGAAAGAAAGAAAGAAAGAAAGAAAGAAAGAAAGAAAGAAAGAAAGAAAGAAAGAAAGAAAGAAAGAAAAGAAAAGAAAAGAAAGAAAGAAAGAAAGAAAGAAAGAAAGAAAGAAAGAAAGAAAGAAAGAAAGAAAGAAAGAAAGAAAGAAAGAAAGAAAGAAGAAAGAATGCTGTTAATAACAGAGAGCTAAGCTGGGCACGGTGGCAAATACCCACATCTCAGTGCTTAGGAGGCTGAGGAAAGAGGAGTACCATGAGTGAGGCCAGTCTGGGGAAGACAGGCAGACCAGGAAGACCCTGTAGAGAACATTTAAGCAAATGAAAAAAAAAAGCTTCAAGTACTATCTCCAGGGGAAGGTTGAGACTGAAAAGCACTGTTGCTGTTAAAATGTTGCTGTTCTTCCAAGCAACTCTTACAGAGCTACTGAATAAACTGCATGCAATTAGTATTCAGATTAAAACTACAGAACAAAAACATGACTATAACAAAAATTCAACTATTTAGGTCATAATTCCTTTGTAAAAGATTTTCTGTTTTAACTGTGTGCGTATGTGTCTATGTGTGGGTATGTGCACTTCAGCGCAGGTACCCTTGGAGGCCAGGGTATCCAATGCCCCTAGAGCTGGATTACAGGTAAACTACCCATGTGAGTGCTGAGAACCAAAATCCCATACTCTGCAAAAGCATAAGTGTTCTTAACCACTGTGCGACCTCTCTCATAACACCCCCATAACTTTTTCACATTAATAATAAATCATTTCCCCTAAAAGAAATTTTCTTTTGTTTATTATAATCTAAATTCCTATAACATTATAGAAACATTAAGTTTCTTTAAAAAAAAAATGTATTACCCAAATAAAACTACAGCTATCTGACTCTCCAATTTTTCCGTAACTCAAAGTTCTTTTTAATTGTTTTGTTCCTATGTCACAGGGTATACCTAACTCACCTCAATAAACGTGTGAGTTACCTCAACAAGTCATGCATTTGGTGGCAGTCTGGTTTCCTTCAAGACAATATTCAAAGCACTATTGTGTAGAAGTTAAAATGACAACTCAATAAATTCTCAAATGTGCCCTAAGATGACAACAACTTTGATCTTTCATACTGTTATTCCCAACACGAAAGGTAATACTTTTAGTATATAACATAATCTGAAATATGAAATACACTGTTTTAACTGGGATACCATTTGTTTCTAGTTTATACCTTTACATAATTTCTATAATATTGTTTTTTTATTATTATTTCTGAGTGTGTGTATTGAGGCACATGTGTGGAGGTGACAGGATTTCTTTTGGGAGTCAGTTTTCTATTTCCACTGTGGACTCCTGGATCAAACTCAGGTCATCAGAATTGTGCAGCAAGAGCTTTTTATTCTCTGGGCTCTATCAGTCTATCTCTTTACATAGCTTTAAGGTTGATTCTTTTCCATTAGGAAAGTTACCACAGGTTGGGGACTAAAGGTCAGTGATAGACCATTTGCCTAGCAAGCACAAGGCCCTGGGTTGGGCCCTCAGCTCTGAGGGGTGAAGCAAAGGTTTGGGGGCAGGAAGGTTACCATGGCCTGTTTAAAAACACAATTCATATAGCAAATGCTGTTTCTAGACAGGATGATGGTGAACATAATGGCATCATGTTAAGGAGGAATTTGCTTAGCACAGACAGTGAAGACAATATGCAGACTGTAGTCCAACCAAGGCACCTACCCACATGTTTGCATGTATTCCCTGAAGAGTGACGTGATTGTTTTAATCTAGTATGTTATCACTTCTGGATATAAGGAAAACTGGTTTCATAGCTTGCTATGCTAGTATGCAGGCAGCCATAAAGAAATCCTAACACAAAATAAAAAGATTATTTTGCTCTTAGCATTGACCTAAGATAGACAAACATAAAGGCAGCCTACCTTTCCCACCCTTTTTGGCCTAATGAGGTCAACCCTGTCTCCATTACTAATTAGTAAACCCTGGTGTTAAAGAGCAGTGTGCCCTACAGGTTCACGAACACCCCTCACTCCTACTCTAACACCCGTAGTCTGGAGTCCAACTTTGGGCATGAATTCATGAAAAAGTCACCCAAAAGAAACCTTCACTGATTTCTTACGAAGATTGACTTCAGCAGTACATAGAATGATACCAAATTCAGAAGTTATACAGATAATAATTGAATATCTGGCTTTTGAAAATGCTAATGCACAATGCAAAAGGATAATTGGGCCATTAAAAACAAGATCAGCACCCTTGGAGGAATGGAGCTGAGATACAATTAATGTTGAATCTCATGATCATGATGATGCTTGGATAGGAGAGGTGATTTTCAGAGATTTGAAGAAAAATCGAAACATCAAATGATTCAATTGTGATAAACAAGGTCACCTAAAAAGGGACTGTAAACAGAGTGTTTCTAGAAATAATGTTTTTTCAAGGAATAATCCAAATAGAATGCCCCACCCTCCTGGATTATGCAGAAGGTGTGGTAAAGGCAGACATTGGACTAATGAATGTAGATCAACAAGGGACAGTCAAGGTCATCAGGACCTTGTCATCAGGAAACTTGCTGAGCAGCCTCTCACAGGTCCACATGTCAAATTTGGTTTAGTCCTTCCTGTCATCATGGAAGAAATTCCTTCCCAGAGCAATTAAAGAACCTAATGCCTCCTATTAAAAAAAAAAACATACTGCTTGGGGTGATAGAACAGCTAAAGAAGAGAGAACAAAAAATTCAGGAGAAATCATGAAGCGAATTTTTTGGCAGACTTCTATAAATGCACAAAGACCAAAATTAAAAATACAAATAAATGACATTCTCATTGAAGGTCTTGTAGACACAGGTGTGGATGTTACAATAACTGTACCAGAATTTTGGCATCCAATGCAGGAGGTAAATATTCAGCTTTTAGAGGTTAGAACATTATCTCAAGTGAAACAGTGTGAGATGGGTCAAATGTATAGGGTCAAAAGGACAGAGAGGAAAATTAAAGTCCTATGTGGCTAATATAGCTATGAATTTATGGGGAAATAATTTATTACAACAATGAAAAACCTAGATTAACATTCCTCCAATCTCAGAAACAAACCATAAGCTAACATATATTTCTGAGAAAAATATTAGAAAAGTATTATAAAGAACAGTCACTGACCATTCAGATTGTACAAGAGAGGGCACAACAGCCACTGATCTTCCAAAGACACCAACAGCTCTACCTTTAAAATGGTTAACAGACAAGCCTGTATGGTTTCAGCAATGGCCTTTAACAACAGAGAAACTATAGGCCTTAGAACAGCTGGTACAAAAGCAGTTAAATGCTCAGCATAGTGAAAAATCAACCAGCCCTTGGAATTCTTCTGTATTTGCTATTAAAAAGAAATCTAATAAGTAGAGAATAGTAAAAGATCTAAGAGCTGTTAACAAGGTAATTCAGCCAATGGGCTCTCTACAATCTGGAATTCCTTTGCCTTCTCTGTTACCTAAAGGATGACCTCTTATAATTTAAAAGACTGTTTCTTCTCAATACCCTTACAAGAAAAAGACAGAGAAAAAATTGTCTTCACAGTGCCTACTTACAATAATTCTCAGCCTGTTAACAGATATCAATGGAAGGTTCTCCCACAGGGAATGTTAAATAGCCCAACCCTGCGCCAATATTTTGTACGACAGCCATTGGAAGTAATAGGTAAACAACTTCCTCACTATAGTTTACCATTACATGGAAAACAATTTTACTACCTGATTCAAATGTAGATACTTTAGAAAGAATGCTTGAAGAAGAAAATTTTTGAGGATTACAAATTGCTCCTGAAAAGATACAAAGAGGAGATTCTATTAATTATTTAAGATATAAAATAAGTCTACAAAAAATTAGAACCCAAAAGGTACAAATTAGGAGAGATCAATTACAGACTCTTAATGACTTTCAAAGATTATTAGTCTATGGACCACTATTGGGGTAAAAAATGATGAACTGAGTAATTTGTTCAAAATCTCACAGGGTGGCAAGGACTTAAATAGTCCAAGAGAATTTATCAGCCGAAGCTAAGAGAGAATTGGCTTTGGTGGAAAAGAAAATACAGGATGCATATGTGGATCATGTGGCTCCAAAGCTTGATTGCATTTTGGTTATTTTTACCCTCTAAGCATTCTCCCACAGGAATTTTAATACAGAAGGAAGATATTACATTGGAATGGATATTTCTACCAAATAAACAGATTAAAAATATTTAAACTTATGTGGAAAGATCTCTGAGTTAATTTTAAAAGGAAAATTGAGACTTCATCAGTTAGTAGGAATAGACCCAGCAGAAATTGTAGTATCTTTAACTAATGATAAAATTGACAAATTATGGGCAGAACGTGAACCTTGGCAAAGAAGTTGCAGTAATTTTTTGGGAGAGATTAACAACAAATATCCCAAAAACAATAGAATTAAATTTTTGTATATATATATATTGTATACAAATTTTGTATATTGATACAAATTTGAGATTATTTTTGTTGGAACATACTGTATATATATTTCTACTCTTGTTCAAGAGTATACGGCTATAGAGCTCATTTAACAATGTAATACAAATTGCTAGTCCTTAACCGGGCGGTGGTGGCGCAGGCCTTTAATCCCAGCACTCGGGAGGCAGAGGCAGGCGGTTCTCTGTGAGTTCGAGGCCAGCCTGGGCTACCAAGTGAGTTCCAGGAAAGGCGCAAAGCTACACAGAAAAACCCTGTCTCGAAAAAAAAAAAAAATTGCTAGTCCTTGAACATTATTTATTACCAACTAATTAACATATAGTTAATCACCTATTATGAACTTGTAGACATATTAGGTATATTTTCAAGGTCAAACAGATATATTTTAGATAGATAGTCTTCAAACTTCAGAGGTCTACAGAATATGGCATTTAAGTTATTTTAATAACAGATTTTTTTTTTAATGACAATGAAATATGTCTGCTCTTGGCAACACCAATCTACTTCAGAAGATGATGGGCATCAAAGAAACTCCATATGGAATTTCTGTGTGGCAAAAGTTAGTTATTGGGCAAGAAAGTACTCTTACCTCAACTGCTGACAGTATGCTGTCCAAAATGGACAAGCAGGACACAAGAGAAAGGACCGCTGAACTTTGCTAAGACAAAGAGGACCGACCTTCAGAAAAATCCTGTTTCACAGATGAGTCTGTCTGATATGTTAAGCCTATAGGCCGAAGATGGATGCCCCAATATTGCAGAGGAACGTTGGGTGACTGTCCAGGCAGCCAGCTGTTTCTGTCTTTTTTTTTTTTTTTTTTATTATGTACACAGAAGAGGGAACCAGATCTCATTACAGATGGTTGTGAGCCACCATGTGGGTGCTGGGAATTGAACTTAGGACCTCTGGAAGAGCAGTCCACCCTTTTAACCTCTGAGCCATCTCTCCAGCCCCATTTCTGTCATTTCTTACATGTTTTGGAAGTCATTTATTTGCACTTCCTGCTTACTCAGTAAATATTATTTCCTTCTCAGGTCTCTGAGAGAGTTGATGACTAGTTAGTTATAGTTTTCCTTGTTAACCAATTCAGAAAAGAAACTCACCAAAGAGGTGTAAAGTGTGTAAGTCTGAAAGACATCAAAAGATAGTTTTGTGTTGGTAATACAAGTTAGGATAGAAAGTGAATTAGGTACAACACTTTGGACTCACCAAAATAGGACAGATAATGGAGTATTTTCTCTGAATTTGTCAAATGTTTATGGACTGGACATTGTTAATGTAATTTTTGACTTTATATATTATATATACTTATTGTATATAGTTTTTCGTAAGTTATAACCTTCTTTTATTGTTTTAGACAAAATAGGGGAAATGTGGTGATTGATACATTGTGTACCCTAATAAAATCTGTCTGAAGATCAGAGAACAGAACAAGCCACTAGATTAAAAACACAGCCAGGCAGTGGTGGCACACACCTTTAATCCCAATACTTGAGAGTCACACACCTTTAATCCCAGCACTTGAGATCTCATGCCTTTGTTGGAAAGTGTACACACCTTTAATCGCAGGAAGTGAAGGCTGGATGGAGAAAGGTATATAAGGCGTGAGGAGACAGGAACTAGAGGGTCTTTCAGGCTGAGGAGGTGGTGAGGTAAGGGGTGGTGGCTGTGGATGCTCTGCTTCTTTGATCTTCACCCCAATATCTGGTACCAGGTTTTTTTTAATTATAAAAACATGTAAAATTCAAGCAACAAAATGCTACTTGAAATTTTCTTTCAAAAGGCTGCTACCAGCCTGGGCCTGGAGAAACAGCTCAGTGGCTCCAAGAGCTTGCTGCTCTTCTCAAGAACCCTAGTTCTGCTCCTGGTACCACATCAGGTGGCTCACAACAGCCTGGAACTCTACCTCCTGGGGACCATACTCCCCGTATAGCCTCCTTGGGTACCTGGGCACATGTGGCATACACTCATATAGATACACATAAATAAAAAAATCATTTCTTTTAAACAAAGTTGCTACCAGATGTTGTTTTCTAATGTAAAATTGTTTTCCAATTTATATAAAGAATATAACTGCAGATTAATAGCTGTTATCAATTTACTCTTATTCACAACTTCATGTTAACCCTGCAGTACTCTAGGTACATAATACTGATCTTTTCTGGCTTCTAAAAAGCCTAGCACTTCAGGGAAGTTTGGCTTCCCTGGGTAAGAGATGGGCACCACCCCTATCAATTCCCACCTCACAGTCCCTAAAAAACAGCTTCAAGTTTTTGTTCTGTTTTGAAACAGTTTGCTTTTTTCCATCCTGAGTTTTCCCAGACTATTTCAGGACTCGGACAAACCTGCCCGTGACTAAGTCTCCTCCTGGGAATAGCTGCCTCATTATCACTATTAAAAACAGTCACTCCTAATACTCAACTGATAAGGATCTGGAAACTCATTGTAACTCGGGGAATGCAAATCCCACCCTATCCAGTCTAAAGATAAATTTGTTACACTTGGAATAACGGCTCACCCCCTCACCACCTGACCACTCCAGCAGTTTTTGTGTTCCAAATCAAGCTCCTCAGTTTGCCATAAATTCTTACTAATATTAAGATTTTATTACTATTTCCTTCCTTAAAACCAGTTAATCCATGAATTACTGTCACTCCCCAGTCCCCTCTCACACTGAGGAGCAAATGCTCCTCATATTTCTAAGGTAAAACAGCTTCCCAACTGACCTGTCTCAGAAATATTTTGAACAGTACATGTGTTATTTGGTAACTTTTGTTCTTGGCAAGCTAGTCCTCCTGCCTGGAAAATCAACAGTAGATAACCTCAAGAGGTCTTTTCCTAAACCCATCAAATGGAACAACTACTTACAAACTCAATTCTTCCAAAAAGTGTATCCAAAACAGAGATGAGAAAAACATGAATAATAAGAAACAAAAGAAAAGCAGATTATCACAATCACAAATTTATCTTTACTTTCACCCAAACTCAGTATTAGAGGCATGTGACATCAGCACAGATTATCAGTCTGGAAACCCTAGATTCAATCTACTAGTAGGAACCCCTAATGCACTCACAGAGTGCTACCCCTAACCCAGAACAAGCTGAGCTATTTAATCTTTACTCTTTAACCCAGGGGAGTGCAATAAACTCCTCTGGCAGAGACATTAGCTCTTCTCAGCATATTTTAAATAGAAGTGTGTGTGGATGTAGTCACAAAATAAAATCAACTATAAAATTCAATTGAGGAACTCAGGCATGCTAGGCAAGCACTCTAGTACTGAAGCACACACCCAGCCCAGCTTCTCACTCCCAACCCCAAGGCAGAATCTCCACTGTGTAACCCTGACTGGTCTAGAACTCAGAGAGATCCTCCTGCCTCTGTTTCTAGTTTTTCCTTTTTAGCAAATTAAGTAACATGCTCTAATAACAAGGTTTTTATTATCTTAATTTCTACTTAGTGACCAACATAAATATTTACAAGATTTGTGCAGCAAGCAGGATGTGATAAGATTACTTACCCTGCTCAACAAAAGGGAAAGCACACCTGTTACTGGAAAGCTAGTTAGCTGCTCCAGGCTAGTGAAGTCACTGGTTTTGAAGGAACCTGTAACCACTACTTGACTGAGCACAATCCCTAACAACAATCATTTACATAAATATAAAAACATTTCTCTTTATACTCAGCAAGTGTAGTCTTCATCCCTCATCAAGGAAATTCCTCCTTACGACAGGT